>NC_040904.2:40568312-41168312 GCF_004126475.2 Phyllostomus discolor | reverse complement strand
ATGCACTTGACTAAACTTTGACCATTTGTACATACCCTGTTCATATGTTTAACTGTTTAATATGTTCAAATCAAACAGTTAAAATTTTCTTACTATTAAACTGCATAGAATATCTTCATAAAATATATTTAGAGTGATTTGATTTAATTTTTCCTTAATTTTTTCTATACCTTATGAGAAATGGGTACATGAAAAAATCTGAATACATTATTCATAATGTTGTTTAATTTATATTATAGATAAGATTCCAAGTGCCTATTTCACCTTATAGTTTAGGGCTAGGAAAAACCTATCTCAATTCACTGTCATGCTCCATTTTTAAAGATAGCTATATATATTTATTAGGAGGATTATGCACCTCTTGGACTTCGTAGCCAGAAAGCTCAGAAAAACAAAATAAAAGGTACTGCTCATTAAAAGATATTTCATGCAAATGGAAAGGAAAAAAGGTGGCATAGCAATACTTATATCTAACAAAATAGACTTTAAAACAAAGGCTGTACTAACAGACAAAGAAGGACACTGCATAACGATAAAGGGATCCAACACAAGGATATAACCCAACATAGGAGCACCTAGATGTGTAAAGTGAATCTTGATGAAAGTAAAAGGAGAGATTGACAGTAATACAGTCATAGTACGGGGTTTTAACACCCCATTGACATTGACTGATAGGTCTTCTGGAGAGAAAATCAACAAGGAAATGGCAGCCTTAAATGACACACTAGTTCAGATGGATTCAATTGATATTGTCAGAAAATTTCACCCCAAGGCAGCAAAATATTCATTCTTTTCAAGTGCACATGGGATATTTTCTTATATAAAACACATGTTAGGACATAAAGCAAGTCTCAATAAATTTAAGAAGATTGACATCATATTAAGCATGTTCTCTGACCATAATGGTAAAACTAGAAATCAATCACAAGAAAAAACTAAATAACAAACAAAGACATGGAGGCTAAGTAACATTGCTAAATAATGAATGGGTTCACAATGAGATCAAGGAAGAAATCAAAAGATAGCTTGAAACAAATGAAAATGAGGGCACAATAACCCAAAACCTATGGGAGAGAGTGAAAGCAGTCCAAAGAGAGAAATTTATAGCAATACAGGGCTACCTCAAGAAACAAGAAATATCTCAAATACATAATCTAACTTCACACCTAAAGAACAACAAACAAAGCCCAGAGTGAGTAGAAAAAAGGAAATAGTAAATATCAGAGCAGAAATAAACAACGTCTAAGCCCCGCCCCAATCAGTGAAAGCATAAGCTGCTTCTTTGAAAAGATACACAAGAATGATAAACCTTTAACCAAACTCATCGAGAAAAAAAAAAACCAGAAAACCCAGATAAATAAAATCAGAAGTGAAAGAGGATAAATAACAACTGACACCAAAGAAATAACAAAGAATTGTAAGAGAATATGATGAACAACTGTATGCCAACAATTTGGACAATCTAGATTAAATGAGTAAATTCCTAGAAAAAAAAATCTTCCAAAACTGAATCAGGAGGACTCAGAGAATCTGGAGAGACAGATTATGAGTAGTGGAATTAAAACACTAATAAAAAATATCCCAACAAACAGAAGTCTTGTACCTGAGCATTAATTTGAAAAAAATATGTGCACACCTATGTTCATTGCAGCATTATTTACAATAACCAAGATTTGGAAGCAGACCAAGTGTCCATCAGTAGATGAGTGGATGAAAAAACTTTTATACATTTACATAGTCATATACTACTCAGCCATAAAAGAAAAGGAAATCTTACACTTTGAGACAGCATGGGTGAATCTGGACAGCACTATGCTAAGTGAAATAAACTAGTCAGAAAAAGAAAAGTGCCATATGATTTTACTCCTATGTGGAATCTAATGAACAAAATAAACTAACAAATAAAATAAACTATCTAACAAAATAGAAACAGACTGACAGCTGTCAGAGGGGAAAGGGTTTCGAGGCTGGGTGAAAAAGGTGAAGAGATTAAGCAAGAAAGAAAACCTCATAGACACAGACAACAGTATGGTGATTGCTGAAGGGAAGGGGTGTGGGGTGAGGTAGAAGAGGGTGAAGGGGGATAAATGGGGATGGAAGGAGACTTGACTTGGGGTGATGAACACACAATACAATATATAAGTGATGTATTCTAGAATTGTACACCTGAAACCTATATACTTTTGTTAACCAATGTCACCACAATAAATTCAATTAAAAAGTTTTTTTAAAAAAGGTACTGTTCATTGTTGGGAAATATTTCCATGGCTTTCTCATGTTTCTGCTTGTCCTGCAAGTGAGACATTACTCTTTGTTGTGTGTAATGTTTTTAAGGATATTTTTATAGCAAGCAATCTTGAACAATAGAGATAAGTTTTCCTTCTAGAGAAAAAAAAAATTGGGTTCTCTGAGCTCAGAGTTTTTCCCTTGAAGTGCAACCCATTGTCTACACAATCTCTGAGTCTCTCCATACTACCTGTGGCAGCTGGGGTTCAGGGAATTAGTGCAGGCAAATGTAGACACTATGTCTACTGCTATTGCTATAATAGCTATTAGTCTCTGACTAAGAAATCTCATGAATTCTTCCAGAATCCATGAAATTGTGACAGACTATCATTACCTTGTGAATAGGTTAAAACCTCAGACTCTTCACAGTGCTTGACACTCATGTGGCAAAAAATTTGTAACAGATTTTTGGTGTGATGTATGTGTATTTATTTAATATATATTAAATACACACATTATACATATACATTCATATATAAAGAAGTTTATTAAAAGTAATTGGCTTATGTGACTATGGAGACTGATAGTCTCTAAGATCTGCAGGCAGGCTAGGAGCTGGAGAACCAGAACTGGTGTTGTAGTTCCAGTCCAAAGGCCAGCAGGCTTGAGACTCAGGAAGAGCCAATCTTTCAGTTTGAGTACAAAGCCACAAAAAAGTGAATATCCCAGTTCAAAGGCTATTAGGCAGGAAGAATCCTCTCATTTGAGGGAGTATCACACTTTTTGTTCTATTCAGGCCTTCCACTACAAAATACCGTCACAGAAACAACTAGAATAATGTTTGACCAAATATCTGGGCACCCTATGGCCTAGTCCAGTTGACATATACAATTAACCATCACATTTGGGATGAGTTGAGTGAAAAACAGGTTTATTTCCTTTGGAATTGTTTTCCTCTTCTGTCTCTTTCCTCATGAATGACCTCAGGCCAGGCTGGGTTTCTTTGGCATGGCTGTAGTTTGTTGAAAGTTCTCCACAGTGAAGTTCCTCTTATTAGCCTTGACAAGAAATGGAGATTCTGACAGTTTGAGCAGCTTGCAAAGTTTATAAAGGGTAGAGCCAGCATTTGAACCTGTTCCTGACTATCTCTAAACTTCTTACCTTTTGATTCTTCCTTGTTTTCTCTTCTCACTAGTTTTCTATCTCCTGTTTATTCACTCAGTCAGTACCTGTCTTTGAGTACTCGCCACTACTACTCACAACTACTGAACGAGTAGACTACCTTTAGATTGTGAACCTACTACCTATAACTGAACTGGGGTTACCTTCTCTTATTGGACTTGATTTGTGATTATCAGCCTCTCCCTAGACATGACTTGTCTTTCTGCTTTCTCCCTTCTCTGTCACCTCTTCCCTTTGCAACCTAGAATGCTGTGCCACTGGAGCTGTGCTGTGGGTTTTCCCAAGCCCTCCTGAGAACTACAGCCAAGCAGTGGTAAAGCCAGGAGTCAAACCTAAGTTCTCATTATCTTAAGTCCAGTGCACTGGCCTCATGGCCAAAGATCTTCAAAGTGGGTGTGTGCTCAAGATGATCCTTTGAGGCAACAGCAAGAAATTGCTAGAATGACTATTTTTAACTTATTTTAATTTTTATCTTATGCATTTTTATGAAATATATAATGCATCATGTATAGTAGTATATATATAATTTATAAAACTGTACACACCTATTGGGGATATTCCTTTTTTTTAACAGACAAGGATGTGTGATGTTGAGTTGTACACTTGAAACCTATATGGTTTTGTGAGACACTGTCATCCCAATTAACTCAATTAAAAAAAAAAAACATTTGGAGACTTCTGACCCACACTGGTGCTTCAAGAATGTTAATGTGCATATAAATCACCTGGGAATTTTTGTTAAATGCAAGTTCAGGTGCAGTGTCAGGTGCGACTGAGAGTCTGTATTTCTAACAAGTGCCCTGCTAATGTCCACATCTTTGTCCAGGGCCATGCTTTGAGTAGCAAGGGTCTCCACACCATACTGCTCTTCCAGGCCTCGTGGTGTGGAGCAGCTGTAAGTGTTCAGTCCAAGGACATTCAATGAATGAGACCAAACAAATCAAGATCTATGTGCTGACAATATTTTCAAATTTTTCAAAATGTTTCTTATTTAAGAAAACCAGTACCTGCATTTTTTAAGAAAAAGAAACTATTAAGATTGATGTGAAGTCAGGTTAGATATTATTTCAACTCTATTTCTGTGACAAATTATGTTTGTTTTTAACTCTTATTTGGGATGATGTTTTAGATTAAAGAAAATTAACAACAGCAAAGTAACCAAGAAATGAGTTTAATTTTAAGCTCTGAAATAAACATTTAACAGACTCCTCTCCTCTTCCTTCCTGTATACCCAGAAGCATGTGCACAGCCTAGGAAAGGCACTTCCTTCCCATAGTACTGCCCCAAATCTACCCTAACATTTCTAAATCCAGCCCTTTTCTTCCTGGGAGTGAGCACTAAAGGAGGCAGGGGATCTGTTCGCTGATATTCACTGGTTGGTAGCAGCTTCCTTCCAGCTGGTTCCAGGGAGTGAATGGGGTTGGAGGCATTAAACTTCATGAACACATAGGCTGTGGCTGGAAGTGTTAGACAGCAGCCAGAGGGCATGTTAGTCACCTTCCAGCTGCTGCAGTACCAGGTGGAGGGCCTGCTGGATGGAGGCAGGCATGTTGCATGGGGGTGCAGGGGAGCGGCACTAGGTGGGGTTATTTATGCCCAAGCTCTGGGGACCCCAGGGCAAGTGCCCTGTTGGAGCAGTAGATAAACTGTTATAAAGGACTTTATTTGCCTGTTTTGTGTGTTACTTATTAATTTTCTTGGTACTTTATTTTAAAGAAAAAATGTATCATTTTTAAGTAACTATTTCATTCTTCGGCAAGAAAGGAATTAATTTCAAGGTACCAAAATGGCATTTCTGAATGGTCCTGTTTAGTAGCTAAATGTGTTTTAAAACTCCAGAAATGGACAGTTTAGAGGACAATGACAGTAATTTTTAAGGATTTGTTATTCTGAAAGCCCAGTTTACATGTATATTCTCTGCTAATAACATTACAGATCTGTTCATTCCTGTGCTCCTTTAACAGAGGGGAAAAAAAAACACTGTTGCTAAAACAAACAAAAAAACTGAAATAGATAACCTCCTTGTTCATTTCAAACATTTTTTGAGCACCCACTACCATACAAAGGTTGGTTGCTTAGAGATAACAAGACATTAGTCTCTGTCTCCAAAGAGCTTACATGCAAACAGCTAAATCAGATTTAAATGCTTGCTAAGTAGAACTACAACTAATGTGACCATGGCAGCTCAGGGAAGCAATTTATCCTGACAGCACGTAGAAAGTCAGGGTGCAATAATGGCTCTCATTTTAATGGAACCTTGAACACTAAAGTATGAGAAAGATTTTGAAGGTTAGAGACTTGAGAATAAATTATTCTTCCACTGCTTTACTGTAAGACTTTTTGCTACGATTTATGCTGTATTCTCAGAGATTAAAACATCAAACTCAAGCCAGGTTACCTGCATCCACACCCTGGCTTCTGCCATTTACCTTGAATAAGTCATTGATCTCTCCATGCTTCAGTTTTCTTAATCTGCAAAATGAGGATAATCAGTTCCTACTTTTTTAAGTTTATTATGAGGAATTTAATCTATCAATATAAGCAAAAAAAGTATTTGAAAGATTGCCTGACACATAGTGTTGCGTAAGACTTAGCTACTGTTTATTCTCAGTGCCTCCTAGTTTCCTTATATCTAAAACAGAAATAACAACACTGACCTCACCGATTTGTTGTCGGAAATAAATGAGATAATTTAAGTTAAGTACCTGGCACATAGTAAACACTAAACATCTGTTCCCTTCCTCCTTTATTAAGAGAAAATTTATTTTCTCAGTTTAAAACAGACAATAATGTACACACAAAAAATGTTAGCTTGAGGGTTGCTGTTTTAGAAATTGCAATCATGAAGCTTTAAATATTTGTGAGCAAACCAGTAAAAATACTGGTTTATTTTTGCTGGGCAATGTGTTACTTATGTCCAACTTCCAAAGTTTATCAAGTTAACATGGCAATTTTCATGATAGAACTAGTGAAGTCTTGAAGGAATCTTATTTATTGTCATTGCAGAATAAAGCAATCCTGTTGATATCTGCAAAGCTTTGCCACACTCAGTTCATCCACCCACCCTAATGGCTTTAAACTCTGTAAGCCTGTCAAGAAACTGTTGTTTTTCATTTCACTTTGTAACTCTCCAAGCTAATGAAGGACTGCATTAAAGGGCATTCATAATAATAGTAATAAAACACTCATACATTTGGAGATAAACCAGCTGTAAAAATGTTTTGGCTGAAAACTTATTCTTTCACATTAACAAATATTTTGAAGAGGGACCCCCACAAGGGCATGCAAATGTTTGAGTGTGGGCGGTACTATTTTTTAATTTTTTAGAGAAGTTTTAGTTTCACAGGAAAATTAAGCAGAAGATACAGAGCTTTCTAATACAACCCTTGCCACCACACACACATAGTCTCCCCATTATTAACATCTGCCACCAAAGAGGTACATTTGTTATAACGATGAAGCTACATTGACACGTCTCGATCACCCAAAGTCCACAGTTTCCATTAGGGCTCACTTTGGTGTTGCACATCCCATGGATTTAGACAAATGTAAAATGGTGTATATCTGTCATTATAGTATCAACTGAGTAGTTTCATTGTTCTAAACATTCAACTATGTCCTTACTGATTTTCTACCTGTCTATTTCTGATAGAGAGTATTAAAGTCTCCAACCATAATAGTGACTCATCTATTTATTCTTGAAGTTCTGTCATCTTTTGCCACATATATTTTGATGCTCTGTTTTCAGGAATATAGGTCTGTCCGGGAAAGGTCCAGCCATTGTTAATATAATGAGAATGGTTTGCACAACATGGATGTAACCTGGCAGCCAAAGAGAGTGGACTGGAATGCACATCTGTGAACAACGACAACTCCACTGTACTAGTCAATGGGGGCGGTAGATGCCATTGAATGAGCATGTGTACTATGTGGCTATCACACTCAAAAGGACTGAGTGAGTAGAGCAGTGAATCTACATCAAATTTTGCCTTAAGCTTAAACATTCCTCCATAGAAACTATTTGGATGATTCAGAAAGCCACAGCTATGGGCAACTAGAGATTGGCAGCTTCATCACAGCAACATGCCTGCTCATGCATCACATTTCATGCAAAGATTTTTGATGAAACATCAAATCACCCAGGGGACTTAGCCCCTCTACAGCCCAGATTTGGTGCCCTGTGACTTCTGGCTTTTACCAAAACTAAAAACCACTTTTGAAAGGGAAGAGATTTCAGATCACTGATGAGATTCAGAAAAATACAGTGGGGCAGCTGATGGTGACTGGGAGAACTGTGTGAAATCCCAAGGTGCCTACTTTGAAGGGGACTGAGGCATCATTATCCTATGTACAATGTTTCTTGTATCTTGTACCTTCTTCAATAAATGTCGCTATTTTTCATATTGCATGGCTGGGTACTTTCTGGACAGATCTTATATACTTAAAGGATTATGTTTTCTGAAAGAACTGATCCCTTTTTCACTATGAAATGACCCTCTTTATCACTGAAAACTCTCCTTGGTCTGAAATCGGCTCTGTCTGAAATTAATATAGCTACTCCTACTTTCTTCTGATTAGTGTTAACATGCTACATATTTATCTATTTATATTTAATCTGTATGTGTTGGGGACTGCCCTGCCTGGTCTCAGGAAGCTGTAACCCCCCTGTGACTTAGGCTGAGTGAAAGACCTCCGGACCAGGAGCCACTAAGGAGACAAAACTTATTTCCCTGGCATGAATGCTGCCTGTTCTAATTCCTGGCTTCCCTTTTGCATGATCAGCAGTCAATGACAGGTAACAATTCTCTAAGAAAGAGAATGAATCTAAGACAGATGCGATCACGTGAGAATGCCCTAAGGGAAGAGACTCACGGGACTGTGGAAATGAAGGGGTGATAGACATCAACCCCTGCCCCCTCAGCTTTGTCAAAGCCTGAGTCCTTGTGAGAAATCCAAGTCTCCTGGCTGCCTCTGTCTGCTGCCCTTCTCAGGCCTGCAGGGGTGGTATAGCCCAGAACAGAAATGGCGAACCCCCGGGGTAATCGGGCCTGGGACATAGAATATGCAATATCCTGTGAGATCTGTTTGCTGGAGGATGTTATTAACTTGGAATTTAAAGGCACAGACAGGAAACCTTTGGAACCTGTAGTCCTTTCATATGATAAAACCCAAAACTTTGCCCAGAATCACAGCAGGAGTTCTGTCTGCACCTTTGTAAGTCACCTACTTCTTTTGATCTTTTCTACCAGACTGTGAATCCACAAAGTAAGTCTGTTTTCTCAATAAAAATCTGCTTGCGAATGGAGACGGGGCGCCCTACAGGAGAAAGGGTGGTCAAAGACGCTCTCCACTAGAGAGAGTGGCCATGGTGCTCTCCACGGGAGAGAGTGGCCCTTCTGTCCCTATTTCCCCACAGGATCTGGTTGTCCCTGTGTATGTTTTTCTCATGTTTCAATGAGCATCTGCAGCCAAGATGGATACTGCTGGCCAATATCCGCTTCATGTATGTATCTTTGTATTATTGTGGGTTTCTTATAAACAACATATACTTGATTGCACTCTGACAGTCTTTGTTTTTATTTAGTGTCTTTAGATCATTGATGTTCAAAATGTTATTAATGTATTTATATTAGTATCTACTGTATTTGTTTCTATTTCTTGTCCTTTTTTCCTTGTTCCTGTGTTTATTTTCTTCTTTTTAAATGTTAATTGTGATTTTAATTGAATATTTTATATGATTCCATTTTCTCTTCTTAGTATATCAGCCATATTTCTTATTTTACTTTTTGTTTTTAGTGATTGACCTTGAGATTACTATATACAGTTGACCCTTGGAAAATGCAGGGGTTAGCAGTGCTGACCCCCCATGCAGTCAAAAAATCCACATATAATTTTGCCTCTCCTAAAACTTAACCACTAATAGTCAATTATTATATTCTTATAATAATGTAAACTAGAGAAAAAAGATGTTATCAAGAAAATTGGAAAGAAGAGAAATGCATTTACAGTACTGTACTGTATTTATCAATACCATAAGTTTACATTATCTGGTTACAAGATGAATCATCTCTCAGTATATCAATATTGTCTTATCTGATACAAAACACTAGGCTTTACGGTAGCCTAGTGTAATCAATATGACTGCTCCACAGTAGCCAAGCTATATAGTAATGAATGAATCATTATGAAATTTATATGGATACAGTATTATTCATAATACAGTATTGGAAACATTGTTACATTTTTTAAAACCACTTACCTCTGATGATAGGTTGGTATGCAGTTTTTTCTGAGAGAGACATACTTGTACAGTAATGTAATTCCTTCGAAAGCAAAGTTTTGAAACAATAAGAAAAACCAGCACATTAATTTTATATTAAATATCACTCACCTTATGCCTGTGTAAGTAAATGCTTCCACTTCAATATAAGTTTTGCACATGGTGTTCTACATGATGATTACTTAGGTGGTGATGATGGTATCACCACAAACATGTCTCCTGCCGCACATTTATTAGATCTTCGCATGAACACACTCACACATACAGAGCAGATAAGTTTATTAACTGTACAGCATGATGATTATTTACCACTTATTAAGTGGAAATGGATCAGCATGTAGGTTTCCATCCTCATTGTTGTCACAATGAGTAGGAGAAAAATGAGGGATTGGTCTTGCTGTCTCAGGGGTAGCAGAGGCGGCAGAAGCGGAAAGGTGGAAAAGGAGGCAGGAAAGGTAGGCACCCTTAGTGTAGCTTGATGCAAACACACCATAATTTCTCCCTGACTTTTTTGCCTTTCATTTTTCTAAAAACATTTCTATACAGTACTAGTCCTTCTTTCACCATTTGCTTTGGTTTTGGTGCCAGTATCATAGAAGGGTCCGTGTTGTAAAGGAAGTCCAAAACGGTCTTGAACGGTCAGAAGCCTGCTGCCAGGTTGTCTGATGTCAGTTTATTTTCTGGCTCTGCCTCTTCTGCGCCTTCTTCCTCATCACCTGGCAGTGGTTCAGAAGCACTCATCTTCATCAGGTTGTCTCCCTAACATTAACATTCCTCTGCCGTGGTGTCTTATTAGCTCTGTGTAAGTTTTAATAAATTTATCTTTTGGGGGATAGACTTGTGTATACTTTATGCTTGTAAAGGATAAAATAGACTAGTATATTTTATGCACACATGATATACCTAACTTTTTCTTAATTTTTTCAATATTTCTAGGCTACTTTGTTGTTTTTTCAAATTATCATAAATCTCCAAAAAATTTTCAAAATTATTGAAAACTATCTGTGTACGCATGGAGTGACACAATTAAGATGTATTTTTCAAGGGTCAACTGTCCATTTACAACTAACCCAAATCCATTTTCAAATAAGATGATGTCACTTCACTGCTAGTGCAAGTACTCATAATAACAATATAATCCTAATTCCTTCTTCTTGTCCCTTGTCATTGCAGTCATTCATTTCACTTATAAATAAGTATATATACATATATAAGCATTCATAGTCAAATATGTCATTGCTGTTATTTTTTGAACAGTATGTGTTAATTAAGAATAAAAAATAATATCCTATTTTACCTTCACTTATCCCTTCTCTAATGCTCTTTCTTTCTTTATGTAAATCTGAGTTTCTAACCTATATCTTTTTCTTGTCGCTAAAGAATGTTTTATTTTATTGTTGTTCATGTGCATTTTCTCTCCACCACTTCACCCCACCCCACCCATCAGTACCTCCCACCCTCAGTCCTACTCCCTTTGGCTTTGTCCACGTGTCCTTCATACGTGTTCTTTGATGACCCTTGCCTTCCCCCCTTTTTTCTCCTCCCCAACCCCCTCTGGTTACTATCAGTTTGTTTAAAGAATTTCTTTTTTAATATTGTTTGTAAGGCAGATCTACTGGCAACAACTTTCCTTGGTTTTTGTTCGTTTGAGAAAGACTTTGTTTTTTTCTTCGCTATCTGCTTTTAGAATGGCCTCTTCGAAGCCCACCCCCTTTACCTGGGAGGTAAAGGGGAGAGCACCTTCACTACAGTCCCTTTGAGAAGGGAGAGGATAGAAGTTCCCCCCAAAGAAACCTCTTCATAAATCTTTCCCCATCTCCAATCTCTTGACCCTCTTCTAGTGTCCTTGTGGAATCATTTTCTTGAAAATCTGTTTCTGCCTAGTACTTCTCTTTGGAATAGCCTAAGTATTATATTGTGGTGCTACAGTTGTAATCCCAATTAAACGTTTTGTCACACATCCAAGGAAATCCTTCCACTATTGGAAGGTGCTAATAATCCAGAGTACTTTCTTTCAAATTTCAAATATTCTTCTTGATGCAGCTAGGAGGTTCTGGGTCACTCAAAACAAGGTTAATTTATCTTCTACTTGGTAGCCCTTTGTACGAGGCTGAATAATGCCCCCTCAAAGGTATTAAATACTAATCCTAAATTATGACTATTACTGTATTTCTAGGACTATAAAATGCACCGGACCATGAGACATGCCTAGGTTTTAGAGCAAGAAAGTAGGAAAAACATTTTTGAAGCAAAAATGTGGTAAAATATTTAATAACCTGTGACCCCATTCCACCGCTGTCCCCCCCCCCTCAACAGCGAGCCAGGTAAGCTACATTCAGACTATAAGACACACCCCCTTTTCCTCCCAAATTTGGGGGGAATGTGCATCTTATAGTCTGAAAAATATGGTACCTTATATGACAAAAGTGACTTTGCAGATCTGATTAAGAATCTTGAGCCCTGGGTGGCATAGCTCAGTGGACTGAGCACAGGCTGTGAACCAAAGGGTCACAGGATTGATTCCCAGTCAGGGCACATGCCTGGGCTGCGGGCCAGGTCCCCAGTGGGGGCCACGTGAGAGGCAACCACACATTGATGTTTCTCTCTCTCTCTCTTTCTCCCTCCCTTCCCCTCTCTAAAAATAAATAAATAAAATCTTTAAAAAATAAAAAAAGAAAAAAGAAAAAAAGAATCTTGAGTTGAGGAGATTATCCTGGATTATTCAAATTGGTTCTAAATGTAATTACAAGTATTCTGATAAGAGAAGGACAAAAGGAGATTTGCTCACAGAGGAGGAGGTGATGTGATGTGAACACAGAGATTAGAGTGATATTTTTTGAAAATGGGGAAAGGGTAATAGATGTACCATATTACCATTCAGGTAATAGATGTAGCCACTAGAAGCTGGAAAAGACAAAGTAATGGATTTCCCCTCTAGAGTTTTCTGAAGGAACTTACTCTTGCAACACTTTGACTTTAGCCCAGTGAACCTGATCTCAGAGACCTCCACAATTCTAAGAGAATGTATTTGTGCTCTTTTAAATCACTAAGTTTGTGACAATTTTTACAGCAACACTGGGAAACTAATTATCTCTTCAAATACTTGAAAAGCTTTATAACTTCTTAAGACCCTTGGTGAAGAAGTCACATTGCTCAGAAGGATTAGAGTCTCCCGTTTAGAGACATTTAAGCAAAAAGCAGTGGCCTTTCCTGGTATACCAGCACCATCCAACTTATAAACATCACTATTATAAAAAATGGGTTCTTATGAATTTTTTTGGCCTACCAGTTAGTTTTTATCAACTCAGACTTCTATCCAGCTTGTTCTTTGGGGCTTTCTCCAGAGTCAAGAAAGGAAAAGTAAAGGAAAACAAAAATGCTGATTGCACAAGTACGCGGCTCCACTGCTGCAGACAGTTCCAAACTCCCTTTAACTGAAACTTACTTTTTTTGTTTTAAGAAGTTCAGCAGGCTGCATTACTGCCTTCTGCTGAAGAGCTTTAAATAATCCCTGCTCCACACTATTTTTGGTATTCAGGACAATGGATTATTATAGGCGAAAGAAAAATTTAGGGCAGTGCTCCAAAAATAGGCCATCTCATTCTAAAATGAATTATTTCTTACTTGGTCCTAGGATAGCTTGCAGGGAAAAAAAAATTCCCAAGGGAGCAAAGCAAACACCTTGATGGCATTTTGGGGCAGGAAGTTTGGGTTGATTCTATTTTGTTCATTCTTTAAGTTTCACCAGGTTCCTGGGTTCATTTGCATAAGTCTACATTTTGTCATATTCCCCCCCCATAACTGGATACTCTGGATATTTCAACCTAACACTTTTAATATAGCTCTTATTTTCTTAGCAAATTCCAGAATGCTAAAAAAAAAACTCAAGCAGCATCATCTCTGTTCTCTGTCTTGCTATCTAAATTATATCATTTGTGTTTTAATACATTTATGAATTTATATACATATTATTATACCATTTGCAAACAAAAATACAGTAGCTACATAACAACTCCATAGTAACCATTGTTAAGGTAAACATTTTTGTTGGCGTCTCTAATTATTCCATAGATAAGTAAGTTACATTTCACTTACTATTTAACTTCTCTCAGATGATTGATCATATTCAATTAAATTCACAGCAGCCTGCATTGGTGGAGCATGTACAGCACACTGCTGGACAACATGCTAGACAGAGGTTAAAAAAGTGGCATGCACATGCTCCCCTTCTTAAGGAGTTCACATGCAGAAAAGTGATACAAACATGCAAAAGACCAATTCCAAAGCATGAGGACAATGTAAGTAGAGACACAAAGAGAACACTGATAAGAAAGCTATCTCTTCTCCTTGGAAGGGCTAAGGAGAGGTTACACTGAGTATTTGATCTTTCATCTGGGCCCAGGATTTTTTTTTCCAGGGCGTGTTTTGTTCTACAGGGCTAGAAATGAAATAAGAAAGTATATTTCAGAAGAAGCCAAACAAAAGGAACAAAGGCAGTAGACAATGCAAATGCTTAGTGTATTTTGCAAAAGGCATATTCATCAACAGAGATAGACACTGACTATACTTTAAGCCCCTCAGGAAGAAGTGACAAAGGTAGCAAAGCAGAGAGGAGAAGGGGCCTTTTAAATCATATGTATCCACTTGTGTTGCTCAAGTGGGTAGATAATACAGGAACAAGCAGGCAAAAAAAAAATCAGACTCTTATCTTCCAGCACATTCATCTTGAGATCAGTTTCCTGCTTCCATGTGCAAGGAAGAGAAGAGGAGACACCGTGAATCAGATGCCACCCACCTCTCAACTCCACCATTGACGGAATGCTGGTGTCACTCCCTTATGGTTACACTATGGCTTCCTCCGTTGCAGCCATCACCACCACATAGTTAACACTCAAGCCAGATGAACTTGGGGTTTAATTCAAACCCCAAGTTCATTTTTTCTGTCACCCATGGGTTTATGTCATCACAGGGAAGCTCAGTGTAAGGCCTGAGTTCTTCATCCTGGCCTATTTTTAGCCATGGGTCCCACATGGCTGATTTTAAAATTCCTCTGTCCCTGGAGTCAAGGACCATCAATTTATTTAAGGTGATTTCCAGTTCAAGAGGTAAAGATGGTAGATGGTATTTCCCGCTCTGTGTCAGCTGCTGTAACTCCCTGGACTTCCCAGTGACCATCTCACATAGATGGCCTCACATCTCACACCCCTAGGCTCCATACATCTACTACAGGGCCATGATATTTTTGGCCCAGGACGAGTTCCAGGGAGGCATAAGAGAGGCTGCCAATGAATGTGCTCAACTTACTGCAATAAATTGAGTGCTGAATCCCAAGTCCTAAATTTTTATGTTTATCTGAGCATATCAAAGAGCATGATCTCTTGCTTTAGGTTCCTATGGACAATGCCCCTTTGGTGTCAGTACTGCACAGCAAATACCACTTACCAGAAAATACCTGGGGCTTTATTCTCAGTCATGTAGCCATGGTCCTACAGGTAATCAAACAAACCCTTCCCCTAAGGTGCTCCATATGATGAATAATGTTTCCTTGATGTCAGTCACCTCGAATAACTTGACAATAGTGGCTTCACCAGTTCACATTCCCACCAAAGGTGCACAAGGTTATCTAGTTTTCTGTATCTTCACCAACACTTGTCAACTCTTGTCTTTTTTATGATAGTCATCCTAACAGATGTGAGGCGATATCTCATTTTGGTTTTGATTTGCATTTCTCTGATAATTAGTGATGCTGAGCATCTTTGTGTGTACTTGTTAGCCATTTGTGTATCTATTTTGGAAAAATATCTATTCGATTTTTCTGCCCATTTTAAAATAGGATTGTCTTTTTATTTTTATTGAGTTTATACATTTTGGATATGAATCTATTGTCAGATATGTGATTTGTCCCCAGCTTTATTCTTTCTTTCTTAACTTTATTGAATAATAGTTGTATATATTTAAAGTGTAAGTACAACATGATGATTTCATATAAATGTATACTATAGAGTGACTAGCAATATCAAGATAATTAAAACATCTTAACACATCTATTACCTGACATAGTTAACATAGTTTACTCGTTGTTTTTTTTTTTTTTTTGGTGGAAAAATGATTGAGATCTACCTTCAACACATTTCAAGTTTATCATGCTGTATTATGAACTATAGTCACCTTGCTATACATTATTAGATCCTCAGAACTTCTTATAACTGAAAACTTGTATACTTTGACCTACATCGCACCCCATTTTCTGCTTCCCTCAGCCCCTGAAAACCAACATTCTATTCTCTGTTTTTATGAAATAGCTTTTTTTTAAAAAACAAAGGGTCAACATATCCTTATCAAAATCCCATGGCATTTTTCACAGACGTAGAAAAAAAAACTGTCTAAAAGTTTATATGGAAACACAAAACATAACCAAAGCAATTTTGAGAGAGAAGAACAAAGCTTAAGGCATCACATGTTCTGATTTCAAGCTATATTACAAAGCTATAGTAATTAAAACAGTATAATGGTGACACAAAAACAAGCACATAGACCAGTGGGACAGAAAAGAGAGCCCAGACATAAATCCATTTATATGTGGACAGCTAATTTTAAACAAGGATGCCAAGAACACACAATGAGGGAAGAATAGTTTCTTCAATAAATAATGCTGGGAAAATTGGATATCCATATGTGAAAGGAACAACTAGACCTCTGTCTTACATGATTTACAAAAATAACTCAAAATGACCAAAAAGTTAAATGTAAGACCCGAAACTATAAAGGTCCTAGAGGAAAATATAGGGGAAAGATTCTTGACATTGGTCTTGGTAATGATTTCTTGAGTAAGACAACAAAAGTAAAATTAAACAAGTGGGACTATAACAAACTAAAGACCTGTGCTGCACAGCAAAGGAAACCACCAATAATTTCAAATAAGAAACCTAAAGAATGACGGGAAATATATTTAACCTCAAATATATTAACATTGAAATATATTACAGTATATTTGGACTACATGAAAGAAGAAATCTTATTTTCATGCTGTTTTCTTTAACATCCCCCTACAACTTGATAGCTTCCCTTTTTATAAAAGAAAAGTCAAACCCAGGTTCAAATCTTTACTAGGAAACTTTAGATAATATTTTTTATAAGATAGCTCTTTTATTTTCACAGTTATTTATGGTAACTGATTCTGGTTTTCTACTTATGGCAGTGACATGTGACTTCCTTTTATAACAATTTCAGTAAAATAAATGTGAGTCAATTTAAAGGAAAAATTAAGTAAATAATAGTTCACATGGTACTCATACACAGCAAAAATCATCAAGATGGTGCGCAAATGACTAAAGTTTGTGAAACTGTGGTCTGTTCCAACCTTCTCAATGTGCAAGTAAGAGGCTAAAGTGAAGGACTGGTTATGGGTAAAAGTTTGAGCTAGACCCTTATCTTCTGTCTTTTTTGCCTTCATTATACCAATTTCCTTTCCCAAGTCCTGAAGATCTGTTCCTTCTTCTCATTCTTTTCTCTCTAATACTTTCCCTATACTGGCCACTTGTTTCTTTTACTGAAATTTAGGTGACACTTGTTTCTATTGTACCCAATTCACAGCCTTGGCAGACATATCTTACCTGGGTTGACAAAAAGATATTCCATCACTCTAAATCACATAAAGCTCCACATTCAATGGAAATCTACATGTGCATAACTAAAGATATTTTGTTTTATTAAGACATAATATAAAAGTTTATAATAATATATTTTTTAAAATATTGACAAGTTCAAAACAGCACATATCCTTGATCTTAAGGAACTGAACTAAGTTGGGAAGATTTATTATCAAACATCACGAATGGGCTCAGTCCCAGACAAATGCTGTGGACATAAATGAAATTTAATTCAATTAATGTTTATTAAATTCCAGCTATTTGCCAGTCACTGTACTCAGATAAATTTAATATCCTAATAGCTATAATTTACTGGGCACATTTAATTTATTATGCCACTTACTTCTTACAACAATCCTCCAAGATAGAAGACTGTTATCTCTATTTTACAGAAGGAGGAACAGGGGTTCACAGAGTTTAGGTAACTTGTACAGTGGCCCACAGCTAGCAGGTGCCAGAATCAGAGTTTTAATCTGTTACAGGCCACTCTTCATGTTGTTTATATTACACTGTTTTACCTGTCAGAGTCCCACACTCCAATAGCTTATAATCAATCAAAATATATGTGTGGTTTCTGCTCTCAAAAAGCTGAATGTATTTGAAAAGGGAAAAACTTGAAATATAAAAATGAAGAATAACATTTTGGAATACCCAAATTCCAGGTAAATGAAATATCCATATACATGGCCAATTTTTGAAACTGCACTGAGGGTGAGCACATCAGAGATGTTCTCTCACTTCAGCTGGAAAGGGAGTTAGGGTTCAAAGAAATAAAGATGATTTGGAAAAGTGTTTAAGGCACATAAGTGGCAATGTGCAAAGGAATAGAAGCCTAGAAGAAAGAAGCCAGGTAATGGTAAACTGTCATTACGTTTACAGCTGAGAGTATACATTGATGAGCAGAGGGACAGAAGTGGAAAAGTTGACCGGGGCCAGGTTTAGAAGGGCTTGAATGCCAGGCTTTAGGCTTTAAGGCAAAGGACCCATGGAAGGTTCTTGAGCAAGGCAAATATGTAAGAATTGTGCTTTAAGAAGATCCATCTGGCAAGAGAATGCAGGTTAAGCAAGGAATGGGGAGAAGTGAACAGGCTCTAACCTTGGAACTGTAAGACCCTGATGATGACAGAGGTTTGGACTGAGTGGCAGCATGGCACCGAAAGGACAGGACACCTCTAACTGCTCAGTAACCACCCAGAGATTATCTATCTTGGTTTCCTTCAGGTTTATCTCTAGGTCTGCTCTTAGAGAAAAGACCACGGTAAGGAGATTGGGAAAAAGATGGACAGAATAGGATAACACCAAGGCATGGACACCAGAGGGAAAAAATTAAAACTATCTTAAGATGATGTATTTCAAGACTAAGTGAGACACCAATGCAGGTAACATTAAAGGCAACACTTCAGAGAACAAGCGGGGGGCTGGTGAAAATCCTTGCAATCAGAGAAACCTGTTCTGGTAAAAACTAAACTACAAAGAATATTTATGAGACAAACAATGATTCTTCTGTAATTTTGTGAAGGCCTTGCTGAAACCAAGACTAATGAAAAACATTTCAGATCTTTGAAATTCTGCCTCAACAAGGTATTCTCTGGAGTGCATATGCTACATATTGACAGGAAAGTATTATGTAGTTTGAAATGGATGCTGGTTTTGACACATGACTGCTGTGTAGTAATTTGCAGTCATGTATATTTTCTGTTTGCCGTATTATATGACTGTCCATTTAGGAAGCATAATTAGGACCTAGTAAGCTATAAATAAGGTAAAGTTTACTTTCTGGCAAATTCTTTAATGTGACTGATTACCCTTGGCACAAAAACTACAGTTGCATGAGCTTCTTAAATAAAAACTGCATAATGCTATTTCCATCTGTCAAAGTCACATAATTAAAGGCATCAGCAGTGCATAGAATTAGCACTTCAGGTTTTGTTCTCAGGTTTGGACAGCATTCCTCATCAGTTGACAGATGGAATTGTTTTTTCTTTATTTCTCCATTTTTCTGTTGTTTCTGCAGCTACATAAGACCCTATTGAGGACCCCTTTGAAACAGTAATAAACATGGACCTGGAATAATTGACTGTAGGCAGGATCCATTGGCTCACTTCATGTTTATCAGCAGATGTAAGCTGAGACTCTAAGTGCATCATTAGAAATAAGATCAATCTGCCCTGTGATGCCCTTGACACAGGAGAAAGCTATTATAAGGGCACAGGACAACATCTGTCATTCTCTAAGATGAAAAGAGGACTTCATGCTTCTCCGTGACATTTTCTGACTTCTTGCTCTATACTAGACTACTGGAGTTACTACAGAAATTACAGATGAGTCATCACTTTCATCTGCATATTCTAGCTCAAGTTTTCACATTAAATAATAACTATTATTATTATTATTTTATTATTACTATCAACTTTAGTGAGTGCATGACTCGGGCACAATCCTCAAGCATTTTCTCATAGGTGAAGAAACTGAGACACAAAGAACTAAAATCTTGCCCAAAGTCAAATAGTAGCAAATACTTAGTAGCAAAATCAAAATATGACTCTACTCAAAGAGAATACAAAAATAAGTAGCTGGCAGAGTGATTAATTTCTTTCCCATACACAGAAGAATATCCATAAAGAAAAGAGAATAGAGAATTAATAAATCCATTATTCAACTCAAGTTGGAAGTACAGGCAATCTTCAAATCAGGAGAGGATTGTATTCTAAAAATGTGTTTGTAAGCTAGCTGTTTGGCATTTATTTGTGAAATGATATGATGTCTGGTATTTTTTTCCAAATGATGAAGGAGGAGTGAAGATATAGTAAGATTTGTCATGAGTTGGTAATTACTGAAGCTGGGTGATGAGTATATCACCCATGATAACTGGGTGGTGGGTGTTATACCATCCTTTTTAATGTGTATATGTTTAAAATTTTCCATAATAAAGAAAATTAAAGAAGGGGAAGGGACTAGTCAAAGAACATATATGAATGATCCATGGACATGGACAACAGTGTGGGGATTGACTGTGGGAGTGGGAGGTGGGATGGACAGGGGAGGGTAAAGGGGGAAAAATTGGGCAACTGTAATAGAATAACAATAAAAAAGAAAATGATGAAAACCATAACTTCACTTAGAGAAATGTGCAGATGCATGTATGGAAATGCATATATGTAACATTCCACATAAAATTCCCAAGAACCTTTGTTGCATTGGCAAACACTGCCTTTCTACAATCTGTCTCAAATTGTAACAAAGCTCAGTCACTGAGCTGGCTATTACATTCTAAGAATGGGTTTGAGAAGTGAAATGTTATTCTAAGTTCCCTTTCACCTCCAAGAATCTATGAATATCTGCAAAGTGCTTGTGTTAGCCTCAGTTTTCCAGAGAAACAGAACCAATATGTTATGTATTAAATATTTATAAGATAATAATAATAGTAACATAGATATATTATTCATAGATAACAGTAATTATAGATCTAGATATATACAAAGAGATTTATTTTAATAAATTGGCTTAATTAGCAGTTATGGAGTCTGAGGAGACCCAGGATCTGTAGTCAGCAAGCTGGACAGCAAAGGGACACAGTGGTGTAAGTCCCAGCTCAACTCCAAGTCTGAAGACAGAAGACCAACATCCCAGCTCAAACCTTAGTCAGTGAGAGCACATTCTTCCTTACTCTACTTTTTGTTCTATTCAGGCCCACAGAAGACAGATGGTGCCACTCACATTGTGGTGTGCAATCTGCTTTACTCAGTCTACCAATTCAAATGTTAATCCCATCCAGAAAAAGCCTCACAGACACACTCAGATCAACATTCTAACCAAAGGTCTGGGCATTTGATTGTACAGTCAAGTTGACCCATAAAATTAACCATTATAGTGCTTAATAAATTACAATTATCCAGAAGTGAAAAAGCAGGAAGAACTGATTACCTAATGAAATTCTAGGTCCCTCAGTTAATCCATGATCACAGGCTCCAAGTTAAACACCCCTGGATGGAAAGTTGTCTGCTCACCTTACACCAGCTATATCTGAGATGTCTTTATGGTAGTTCATTGATTTTCCTTACAGTCATAGCCATTTCCCCTCCCTCTAACCTCCCTTGTATTTTCTTTCTTCTTTCTTTGCCTCTTTCCTTTTTTTCTAGAAAAATTTACTGGTCAAATGCTATGTACCAGGTATAGTGCTAAGTACTAGGAATATAGTAGTGAGTCACAGACATTGTCCAGTGTCTGGAGAATGTGCCTTGAGAACCAGTTTTATAATTTCTATGCAAAAGAGTCTTAAAAGTAAAAAGTGGTTGAAGGGAGAGCTGTAAACTTGCCTTGAATTATGTTTTTCATAAACTTGACAAAACTCTAATAAAATGCCAATTGTCTATACAAAATAAATTCAGAACAATATATTAGAAGGAAAATAGCCACCTTCTCACCCACTGATGCCCTGCTTCCACCCCAGATCTTAAAATCTAGTAAGAAAGATAGACCATAAACAAATAATATATCATTGCCAATTGTGACAAATGCTATGAAGAAAAATATAGTCAATTCAAAATATAATAATGAAGCTTAATTTAGATTGGGTTTTCTTTTTTTTTTTAAGAAAGAGACATTTAAATTTAAGTTGTACCTTGAAAGAAACTATATTAATTTTCTAGGGATGCCATAATAAAATACCACAGACTAGGTGGTTTAAAAAACAGAAGTTTATTTTCTCATAGCTCTGGAGGTTAGAAGTCCACAATCAAGGTATCAGTAGGTTTGGTTTCTCCTGAGGTCTCTCTCCTTGGCTTGTAGATGGCTGCCTTCTGTTTGTGTTCTCATGTTGTGGAAAATCCACCCACACGCGGGGAGATAACGAAGCACAAACTTTATTACCCGGGGGCCCAGAGAGGGTGGTTAACATCCAAATCCTCTGAGCACCGATCCTCACTCTCCCAGGGTTTAAATAGTCCCGGGCTCCCTACCTACGTGGCGAAGCAAGGTTACAGAAGCTGAATGCGGAAGTTAGGTCCAGCTACCTTATATGGGAGACAAAGAGAAAATGCAGGAGGAATTTGCAGAAGCTACAGCGCACATGAGCTTATCGTGGGAGTCTGTGTACGACCTTGAGTAACTGGCCGTTGCTTTGGTTACAACTTGTCAGCTTCTACAGTCCTGTGTGAAATTTTGCAAGTGTTACGGTTATAGAGCATAAGAAACTTTTGGAGTTTTCTTTTCCTGCCAGAATATGGTCTCCTCTTGGGCTGTGTCCTAATCTCCTCTTCCTAAAAGGACATCATTCATATAGGATGAGGGCCCACCCATATTATCTCATTTTGCCTTAATTACCTCTTTAAAGACTCTGTCTCCAAATACAGTCACATTCTAGGTACTGGCAGTTAGGACTTGAACATATGAGTTTTGGGAGGACACAATTCAGCCCATAATAGGGGCTGTCCAGGAAAAGGGACTGGAAGTGGAGTAGAAAAATCACACTGCAATGTTTGATGACAAAGTGTAAGGAAAACTCCTATTTGATAACTTCTATCTTCTCTAGGATGTCTTAGTCAATGTCAGTAGCAGAAAGTAGCAATGGGAGGAGGAGGAGAAGAGCGGAGGTCAGAGACTAAAGGAGATATGAACTGATGGTTACTGTAGATGGCAGATCTAGCTTATGGGAAGAACAGATTTCTAGGCAGTGTCCAGGACTCAGGGGACACAAGTGAACAATACAAGTCCTCCTGGGGCTGTAGTTTTTCTCTGCCTCTGCTTAGTTGCTCTGGGGAAGGCTCAGTAAAGCTGAGTGATAGGTTCATTCAGAATAGGGTTTTGTCAGGGAGATGTGATTGGAGAAAGACAAAAGGCTAATAGTAATATTGGGCTGTGGAATTCATGCTAGATAATTATGGAGGTGATGGACGGTAGGGAATGATGACTATAAATGAAATAGAGAAATCAATGAATTAGAAGAAGGAAACCTGTTTAGTGATATTGTATTTTCTATGCTATTGGACGCCTAGTAACACCTACTTTATATACAGACAATAAGCTCTCATGGACCCTGGTGCTATCTCTACTATAGAGCTGGACATCCAGCCCCTAGAAAGTTAGTCCACTCTAAAACCCTTAATCCAGAGGCTAAACATGACCTCATTATCTTTCCAAGTACTATCTAGATAGGAAAATGGAAGTCTCTTTGCTATGTTGATGCTGGTGACTCCTAGACCTAATTTCCTCCCTTCACCTGCCTCTTCAGGCTCCATTACTTACGAGTTAAAACAGCATCTGAAATAGCTCTGAAGGACTACCCTTAGTTATCATAGACTTGGGAAAAACAAGGTTGGTGCTTATAAACTTTGTTAATGCTAAGTAGAACTATAGATCTAAATGTCAAATGCTAACAGAAAGTCACCAAATGATCTGCTCTTTAAAAATGGTAGGACTCATTATTTTCAGAATTTTAATTACGAATAATTTAAAACTTCTGGCTTCTCTCTACATCATTAACACATGCAAAATTTTGTGCAAGTATGTCAAGTTAATGCTTTCTCACCAAACCAAACAGACTTGATTTAATGACTATAGAGATGGGCTCAGTCCCAATTGCATTAATTGGTAAAATATTTATGACCCACCATATTATAATGTATGTGCAGATGTGAGTGGGCCATTGAGTGACCCAGATACCACTAAGAGTGCCTTGTCCAGGATTGGATTAACTCCTCTGAAACTCATTTTCTGATACTATTTGGTGCTGAGGAAAACTAGACAGAAATACCAGGGAAGGAGCAAAAGGAAAAGAAAGAAAGAAAAAGAAAAAGCAGGTAAAATCCCCTAAAGACTATGTGCATAAAATCAGTGCTTAGCAGCCTCACCTGATCCCAATTTGTAGCTTACCTACTATGTGTCAGGTCTTATTACCTCCATCATTCCATTAATCCTAATGACAGCGCTGCAAGGTAGGTGTGTGCTGATTAGAAAATTAAGCATACCTGACTTGCCTAAAGTCATATGCCCCACAAGTAGCAAGCCATGATTCTAACTTGAGTACTTAGGTTTACATGGCTCTTAAAGCTCTTTCCCCCAATGTCTACCTGCCCCCGCCCCATGCTTCTGCAAGAGTAGCCTGTTTCCTCCTATCATAACTGCTCTTCTGTCTGTCCCATGGTGATGTACATCTCCAAAATTATTCATCATATGATTGTACCTGTTTTCGCTTTGATAAAAATGTTGGAAGGGGCAAGAGACAGAACATGTTCTGAATTGTCTACTTAGCCTGCACTGCCTATCTTGAGAAAATGATCTCTTGGAGTGGATTGTGTCCAACTCACTGATTTTACTAGTGATGGCTCCATCAGCTATATTGCAAAGGGAAAAGGACACAATGTACTGACAGAGTGGCTAATAATCCTGACTATTAATTTGAGTCTCATTTATTTTTATTGTAACAATGAATCCAAAATGTTTGATTCATTGTGATCATCACTTAAAAATAATGAGTTAATAAGATAATATGCACTAAAAATGATGGAGTGTTTGTAGGAAAAGTAGTGAACAAAATCGATCATAGACAGCATCCAATCTCTGCTAAGTCTTACACGACCTTCCTAACTGAAAGCGTGACAGCCACAGCATCCCCTGGGATCTCGTGAAAAATACAGAAGCTCAGGCTGCACCCTAGACCCCTTGAACCTGAATCTACAGTTTAACAAGATTCCTAGCTTATTTGCACATGCATTAAAGTTTGAGAAGCACTGTTCTAACATATTTACTTTTAATAGCCAGCTCACAAGGTGTACATGGAATCACTCTTGCTGGAGTAGTTTTTGAAATACTAGAAAGCATAAGAGTTTAGGTGTCAGACAGAAAGGTGTCAATACTGACTAGTTTTGTGACTTTGGGCAAGGTATTTAAACCTCTTTAAGTCTTAGAGTCTTTATCTATAAAGGTGAGGAAAAGCTAAAATAGGGCAGCGGGGAAGGCAAGAGGAACACCAAGGCAGAAATGTGATAGGAAGGAAAAATGAGTTTTGATATAGAGTCTGCTAGAGTGGAGAGGGGGAGAACAGATTTTTAAGAATACTTCTTTACTTGTTACTGGAAATGTATACTTGTAAAATTTGGTTGGCATTTAGGAACTACCTGAAATAAAAATCAACTTTGGTTTTACTATGCCTTTTTGCTCATAGCAGTTTAAGTTTCAGATAAATAGTCACATCTACAGGAAAGCAACAAAAATGGTGAAACAGAGGTGACTTAAGGATACACAATCGATTTAATGAAAAAGTTCTCATGAGCAAAACAAAAAATGTCTTCCAAAAGTACATCTGTATAATATATCTCTCACAATTGCTCTTGTGGCCAGATGAGTTGAGATTTTTGTTCTATATCAAAGTCTATAAATCTTTTAAATCTAATGTGCTAAATTTTAATGATTTTTAAAAAATTTACCGGGGATAGAATCTTTTTTCCAGGCAGAATAGTGGTTTCATCAGAACATCTCTAATTTCTTTGATCTATTGATATGGTTCCAAAAATAAAGAAATGAAACAGAATTTCAGCTATTTCAGCACTGGTTAGAGAGAACAAAACATAAACAATATTATATTGGAGATACTGTTTGAATAGTTTCCCTCCAATTTTTTCATAATTACCTTGCCAAAATATGGGTGCTGCAAGTGTTTCTTTGAATGATAACATTGCCCCAAATATTATTAAGTCAGTGTTTGATTTTATTGTATAATAAACCAATGTTCATATTAGTAAATTGTAAACCAGTCTTCCTGTTTTGACATTACCCTTGCCCCTCCCTTTTTTATTGGAATTTTTCTTTTTTGCACAAATGCATTTTCTGGAGTTCAGGCATATGTGAACAGATAACTCCAAAATAACATGAAAAAGAAAAAGCCTTACCATTATTTGATGTTTGCTGGAACAAAAAAAAAGCGGTACTGTGCTATATTACTAATGGAGGAGTTTACTTGGGTCAGCCATTTATTCACATGTACATTGTTGTTTTTTGGACCAAAAGAGTCCAATAAAATGAAACCTAATATATTTGAGCAGGCCTGTGGCACTCTTGTGCACAAAAATTTAAAATTAAAATGCCATTAACACTATACTGGCACTTACATACATCAAGAAAACAACAAAAACAACTTTGTGTTACTTCAGGCATTTTGAGATTTTTAAAAAGCTTTATTCTAATTTTAGTGAATCATCATGCTTTGTTTACTCCATGGAAAAAGCTAGAACAAAATAATTATTCAAGCAAAAATGTTATATCAAAAACTAAAAGAATCAGAGCAAGATTTATAGCACCTATTTCAAAGAAAGTAGGGAGATTATAGAAATCTAAAATGATGCATAATTCATGACAAATCTTGGCAGATTTGAAATGTGTTTGAATATAGGAGATAGAGCAAGTTTCTATAGATTCTGCCCTATGAGGAACCTATGAGAATTTTTGATATTTATATAATAATTCAGAAGTACCTTTGCAAAGAAAAAGCTGTTCAATTTGGATTTTCTAATAAAAAGTATGTGCTCCTATTGAAAGGCTGAAGTGAAAAGCAGGGAGTACCTCATAAGAATGACTTGTGAATCCAGGTGCATTTTTTATAATTGAGAAAAGGAGGAAAGGTAGTTATGTCAACAATGATTGCAAGATTGTTGATATGGGGCTTAAAGCTGTCTTAACAACAAATGCCATCATTTTCATTCAATAATTTCCACAACATAGGTGTACCAATCATAATGCCCCACAAAATATGTGGACCAAAAGTAGTCTCTCTTAGAAGGCTAACCTGGTCTTTAAATCTCGATGTTCACTAAGTGTTTTGAGATGGTGAAGTTGCACCATAACTCACTGACACATCAGGGTTAAATTCTATAGGCAAGGGGTAGTCAACTATCGAGGTTATGCAAGTGACACTGTAGCTAGAAAGTTGCATACAACAAATGAGAATATTTACTTTCATAAAGGGAAAATATCTGAAAATATAACTTCAGCAGTGATCAACCACATATCTTTTAGGAATTATATAACACTGTGGATCTATTAACATCTAAGTGGCATGTGTTCAGAAATGCTTTAGATGAAAGTGATTGGCAGAAAAAGAAGTTTTAGGTGGCTGTACAGGTTTATGGTTGTGTTGCCTAAGACAGAATAATTATTAATAATGCTTAATAGATATTACTGTTTTCCCTTATAATAAAAAAGAAATTTTGTTATAACAGTTAATGCACTAATATATCAAAGTAAATCAAATCCTCCAAAATAAAATTTCTCAATATGAGGACTGAGATCAAATAGGGATACCCTGTGTCATCGCAGACTTGTGCCACATTATTCAGGATTCTGGCTGAATCCATTTCTAGGGGCTGCCATAACAAAGTGCCACAAACTGGGTGGCTTCATCAACAGAAAAGTATTCTCTCACAAGCTAGAGGTCTGAAATCAAGGTGTTGGCAGGGCCAGGGGGAAGAGGATCCTTCTTTGATTCCTCTAGCTTCTGGTGGCAATTGTTGGCTTGTTAATGCTTCATTCCTATCTTTGCCTGTCTTCACGTGGACTTCTCTTCACTGTTTCTGCATCTGTATTTCCGTAGTTGTAAGGAACTCCAGTCCTTTGAATAGAGCCAGCCTGATTGAATATGACATTATCTTAACTTGATTACATCTACAAAGACATTATTTCCAAACAAGGTTACATTTTGAGGTCAGGGTTAGGACTTCAACAAAAGTTTATGGGACACAATTCAACCTACTACTTAACTGGCCTAGTGTTAAGTAGTTTGGAAACAGATATTCCTTTATAAATATTTATTGAGTGTCTATTATGTCAGGCACTGATAAGAACAAAATAGACCAATAGTCTTTGCCCTTAAAGAGATTATAGTTCTCATTCAAGCCTCACCTATAGCTGTACATATTTTATAACTTAATGTTTTAAACTATATATTTTGTGATCAGTCTTCAGAGTATCCTGCCAGATATGCTAAGTATTAGTAGCTACCTTTTTGTGTGTGGGGAAACTGAGGCTTAGAGGGGTTACTACTTATCCAAAGCTGCCCATCTGATAAAAGCAAAGTTGAAACCAGGCCTGAGGCCAAACATAATAGCATATAAAATGCTGGATGGCATCCACTGCCATTTATAATTAATGACAAAGCACACTACTACGTACTAGTATATTTGACAATTCTTTGTGTAGAAATATGACTGAAAAGTAAAGCATACTAGCTCACAAAGCAAAATTTGTTTATTTATTCTTAGTTATTCATGAAATTCAAACAAACATTCTGTGTTATAATTTCAAAAAAATACAACACTTCAGGATTGTCAAGAGGCTATTGTAGGTTTTTCACTAAGGCATAAAGTGAAGCTATATTTTAATGTGAATTTATAGAATCATAATTACATCAGAACTTGAGTGTTTAAAATGTTGAAAGGAATCGTAAAGCTCATGTCACGCAATCCCGCATCCCCTCCATGAAAGGTGTCTAGAAAGAAAATCATGGCAATGAAAAATGAAAATATGTGAGCCTGTATAGTCATTTCCCTATCATTAATTTAGGTAACGGCTGGTATTTTATGTATTCTAAACTGTAATGAGTAGCAAAAATATGCCAACTCTTAATGAGCCATTATCATATTTGATGAGGTAGAAAGTGGTGGCAGGGATGGGGGTGAGCCCAAATTTCCCTCCACAATTGTGTGTGGTTTCTTCCATCTTTGGGATTTTTCTGACACACTTACTTATGAGAAATGCTGTAGCAGACCCACAATTCTTAGGTCCCTACAACTATCAGTAAAGCTGCTACCAGTGCTGAAACCAACATTAAGAAACAGAGAAGAACACATCCAAACTGAAACCAAGGTGATAGAGACATGAGCTCAAAAACAGCCAAATAAGGCAGATGACTCACTTATGGAAGTATGTACTCACTTGACAAGCCTCGGCCTTATACAGCAAAAATAATGTTACATCAGCAAATCGATAATAGGGGAGGGAGAGGAGACTGAATTAGCAGGAGATGGAACTAGAAATAAACAAGATTATGCCAAGATAAACTGCTTCTTATAGGCAAACAGAACACATTGTGATTAATTTAAAGGAAAAAGGGTCTTTGGGTCCTCTATAAGTGGGAACCTTTCTTACTACTGTCCCAGTAGTGAAGGATCTCCTTATGAGCAAATTAGCTACTTCGGGAATATGCATCCATGTCTTGCAATATGGAATTTTTTCCCCATTCTCTTAAAAACAACCAGAGGAGTGTTTTCTTACAAATGACCCATCATCTCCTATGGTCTCTGAGGTCATTTTTGTCATGCCTGCGGGGAGCCAGTCATTTCCCCGTACTTTAGTTGTGCCTTGTTAGCAGGATGCCTTCATTTCTCACTCATGCTAAGGGCTTTAAGAAAGACTTCATGCTCCCATTCCTCATATCTGCAAATCCCTTAGCATGGCTTTTCTGCTGCATTTTCCTTTCTACAATCCATTTCCCCTTCTAATAACAGCCTCCAGCATTTCCTCTTAACTTTTTGCTCCTTTCCCATTCTCAGAGGAAGGTGCCCTAGAGCCAGGAAGATGAGGGAGATGTGGTCTCACAGCCCTCAGATCTCCTGGAACCAGTGGTTCTTCACAGGGGCCATGGCTGAAGTCGGGCTAAAGAGAACCGGCTCTGCAGCTTTGCTAGAATGGGCGGGGTGGGGGGGGGGGATGAAATGCACTCTTCCTACTGGGGTTCCTAACCTAATAGGGCATTAGGTTGGGGGTGCCAGTGCCATTTTCATGCCTGAAAACAGGCACAGCTAGAGAAAAGTAAAGTCAGAAGATAAGGAGAGAAATATTTCTGAAGTTAGTGTTAAAGCACCTGTATTTGGCCTTGTCTGAAAAAGACATCTCCCCTGGACTTTCCAATTATTTTGTATAATAAGAGTTGCCTTCATGCTTAAGACAGATTAAGTTCAGTTTTCTGTTGCATTCAGCCAAATGATTTCTGAATGCTCAAGCACTCAGGGCCCAACATAATTAACCTTAAATTTTGTAACTCTTTGCTCCAAAACTATTTACTGTCTGCTGCTTCCTTTCCTCAGTCCCCAGTCTTACTCCCTGTGGGAATCATATTGATCTGAGAAAATGGGAGGTTGAAAAATAAAAACATTTACTACAAAAGTTTTTCTTGCTTGTCCTAAAAATATCAATCAAAATAATAGCAAAAAGTACAAGACATCTTTTTATCTTTCTTCCCATTTCATCCCACATTATAATTTACCCTGTGGGTACATCTAGACATTTTAAGTTCAAATACAAACGTGTGTGTGTATGTTGGGTGGTGGGCAAAGGATATAAATTTAAAAGCACAAAAAGGGATATTAAACAGAGGTGGTACATTCACATATACTAGTGTTCTCAAAATATAAAATATAAAAATACAGACACATGAGTATCATATAAATAGTATGATCCTGCTTTAACTAGCAAAGCAGCCTCTTTCATAACCCCCTGTCGCCCCTCAGTGATAATTTGAGAATTTTTTCTCTTGTACAATTCTTTACTTGTGGACCTGACTGGTGTAGCTCAATGGATTGAGTGCCAGCCTGTGAACCACAGGGTTGCCAGTTCGATTCCCAGTCAGAGCACATGCCTGGGTTGCAGGCCAGGTCCCCAGTAGTGGGCATGTGAGAGGCAACCACACATTGATGTTTCTCTCCCTCTCTTTCTCCCTCCCTCCCCCTCTCTCTAAAAAAATAAATAAATAAAATATTGTTTAAAAGAAATTCTTTATTTGTGTATTTAATCCTGCTTTACATTGCAGATTTCTGTGTGCACATACTAAACTTTTGCAGTGGTTGTCTGAGTGGTAAGCACATTGAAGGCAAGGAATGAGTTTGATTCATTCTTGTATTCCCAGTATTTAATTCAGCAGTTAATTTATGTGCTTAAGTGCATTAATGAGTAAAAGAATGATAAATAAGAGATGAGAGATCTCCCTGATAAGTATTCTGTCAGGCTGAATTTTAAAATGCCTCTGCAGATGTTCTCCTGTATTTTAATTTAAGCTCATTCACTCCGAGTTGTTATATTAGCAGAAACCAGGCAAGTGATGATCAAACCTTTCATTTCCCTTCTTTTAGGGGAGAAAACACTCATCTGAGTTCATCCTGTCCTTAATCACTAAAAAATGACAGGAAATTAAAAAAAAATAAAACAGTGAAGATGCAATTATAATACCCCTTAGTATCCCCACTGTGAACTTCAACCAATTAACCAGATCTTTTAACCTGGACCCTGTGGCCTTCTTACCTTTTCCGTGTGCCAGCTAATAAAGAGCTCTCGGCCTATGCTGTGACTGAATCTAGATAGATATTTTTTCCTAATTTTCCCCTTTCATTTCCTCTTGTTTTCTAAGGTTTGAGATTGAAACCTGAGTTTCAGACTAATGGGTGGGGACATTTTACGGGCCGTAGATTTTTACCAGCTTGCCCCGCCTTCCAATATTGCTAGTTCCTGAATCCCCATCCCAGTGGCTCTATAAATTCTTGTTTAATCTTCTCATATCTACTTCCATATTGCACTGCCAGACATTCCAGTCTGTCTCCTACCTTATTAGGAAGCTAACATATAGCATAAGGGTTAAAGAGTCAATGTTAGAATGAAGCCTGCATCCAAATTCCAGTTCTGCTACATAAGAGATGTGTGATCTTGGATGAGTTACTTAACCTCTCTGCACCTGCATTTCCTGTATAATGGGATTCACAATCATATGTACCTTATTGATAATTTAAGTTTTTTATTTTATTTTCAGTGCCAACTTCCATCAGCACTTTTTTCTCTCAGGCCAGTTATTTGCTTTTTAGCTCTCACCTCCGCCTCTTTCTTTACATGCTCTTCCTGATGTTATAATTAGCAATAAACCTTAATACCTTCTAGACTTTCTTACCAACTTTGTTTTGGTTACTTTGTGCAAAAGGAGGCTGTGCCAGCTCTGCAAAAGGCTGGGAAGTTGGGTGGAAGAGAGAAGCTACTGTGTTCTTGCTTCTGGTGCTGCATCCAGCAGCAGCAGCCGTCAGCTCTGGCCTTCAGCAGAATCCGTGGCGGTTCCAGTAGTGTTCAGCAGGAGTGCAAGCTCAGCAGATGCTGCTCAGTCTCAAGAGCAGCAGCAGCAATGGCCATGCCTCCAGCACATCTGTTAGCATTCCCCAAAAGTGAAGAACATTACACTGGTGCAAATATAGAATAAACATTGTCAAATGCTTTTTTCAACTTATTAACTAATAGGTGAACCAGAAAAATGGTTAAGACTGGTGTGAAAGAAAGAATTTGGAAATAAAAAGTTGTAATCATACAAAAGGATGATGAAATGAGTTTGCTAAAAGATCCAAAATGCCTACAAGGAAATACACTATATCCTTAGTATCATCCCTGCGACTAGACAGAAGTTATTAGCATTTGTACAAGACAAAAATCTACAAATTAACCTGTAACATGTATCTTCACCAAGCCTGGACAAGTACATTTGACTAAATATCCTTAGGTGAATGTTCAATAGTCTCCTCATAAAAATAGTGGAAAAAATAGGTGCTGCCCCTTTTTTTGCCTCGTTTTGGATAACACTTTTGAACAAAAGTAAGGAAAGTGGAGACATTGTTATGCAATTGAAGTTCCAAGACAAATCCACCATCCTCCATTACTGCCCTCTTCCCCTCCACCCTGGAAGGAAACCCAGCAGGTTGTTAATTTATAACCAGATTCCAGGTTGTTACCCAGAAAACTCTTCAAATAGTTAATTTGGAGTCATTGCTATTTAAATGATATATGGAGTATTATTTAGTGTGTGCACAATAATAAGTGAGAGTAATAATAGTTGCCACTATTATTTTTATTATGCATGAATAAACAATTAGAAGAGAATTTAGGGCTGTTTCTTTTGTCTCTGCTCCACTTACATGGGTAACTCTAGTTTTCGAACCTGGCTCCTCTTAGCCTGTCCAGTTTATTCTAGTTAGTCATGCATTCCCTGGAATATCAGATGAATGAGTACAGAAGTAGCTGGTGACTTTTTTTAAGTAATTAGATTGGCATGAAAAGAATCATTGCTTCATTCCACTTCATCGCTTGGCTGAGTTTTTAGGAAATGCAACTGTAAAATCAGTACCAAGTGGAGGACCTACAGCTGAGATTTTATTGTGCATTTTCCCAGAGACCACTGCCTTTTCAAATGGACAGAGACATGCTGCCGTGCTGCTCCATCTTCTCAGCACAGTGTGAGCCACTGGGTCTAGCTCCATCACTCCTGGCACAACATGGGTGAGACAAGATAGCATCTGGAACACATTTTTGTTTGCTTGATAAGGAAGGGTGATTACATTTGGATGGGAAAGATTAAAAAAATCTTTAGAACAATCTTGACCCATGGTTCTATATTTAATTCAGCAGGACTGACTCAATGAGGACATGAGAAATTTATTAAAGTGATTTAAAAAAACATTCAAATCTCTGAATCGAATTAGAGAACGTTGGCCATTTTTCTCTAACAATGTAATTCAGGGCATCTACAGTCATCAACACTTTACTTTTAGTTTGATTCTCATCGTTTTTTAGAACCTTTCTTTCTTATTAGTCCACCCCCCATGGCTGAGTACACTTCATCATCTCAGGTTCTGCATGTAGTGTGTGACCTTTGCTCCTGGATTTGACCAGTCCCATTCCTAATCAGGCATATAATTGTCAACCCAAGACTTCCAGTTGGGGCTCAGCACCAGATTTGTGTTGATGTTGGTTTCACTCTGATGCATAACAGCATTTCCAGCACACACAGCAATACCAGCAACTGAACCTCAACTTTGATTGCCTTCTCAGTTACTGACTCCCACGAGGATGGGAGAATCCTTACTTGTTTCTCAGAATTAAAGGTTTCTTCCTTGGCCCAGTCCTGTTACTAGTTCCCTTTCTGTACAGACAGACTCCCTGGAATTCTGTTATTTTCTTGGATTTGGAATAATGTCTGTTGATACACAACTGTGGTCATTCCTCACCGCCTATTATGAAAAATACATCTGTAGGTCCTCCCTGCTTGCTTTTTGGACCCATTCTTATTTGAGGATTTCTAATAATCATCCTTTTCCTGCCAAATGGATTCCTTGTTATTTTGACTAATCCTAAAGCATCTCTGTGGTGATTCATGGATTCTGATACCTCTTTGGTTCTTCTCCACGAGCTCCAGTTAGACACCGATGATTTCCTTAGGAAAAATAAGAGGAACAGTGATTGTTTGTACAGTTTATGGGGTATAAAGCCCTTAAACATGGTTTGCCTAAGTGTCATAAATGAATGATTAAAGCTAGGTGAGTCGCTGAGGACCAAAGTGTTGTGTAAGTCTGAGGACCATCGTTTACTTAGAATCCTTGTGAATGGCATCTCCTTGAGTCATGCAGAGCAGTGAATCTGAGGGGGACTCATAGGTGCACATGATTGCTGCCAACTCTTTTTTTTTGAGAAACTCAGGAATTTTTAAAATCTCACAATTTAGAAAATGTTAGCAACTTATTGAAAATGTTTACAATATTGTGCTGGCTAAAGAAAATATGTCAATCATCAGGATTTGACCCACAGGCCACTAGTGTGAATCAGTTCACACACCGACTCTCTAGAGCTAAAGAATGTGGGAGAGAAGGCAAGTCGCGTTCGCCAAATCTTCCCCCTCTGTCATGTTGGAAAATTAGAAACATATTTTAATATTTTCTGATAGTTTTCCTTGAATGTGATTTTTCTATCTTTATTTATTAATCAGTGATTCAGCATAGGTCATTACCTTTAAAAATTGCTCTATTAGGCTTATGCAGTATAATATCAACCAACGCTATATTTTGGCTGCTATAATTTAAGAAAAACCCTTTGTATGTGGGTGTGTTGTGAGAGGAGCATTACTAGATTCTGATGGGTTGATTTTGTTTAAGTTTGACTTCTCTGTACAGTCTGATAGTCTTGTACATTTACAAGAGTACAGGATGTACACACCTACAGAGAAGCAATAGTGCATAGTTTAATTAATACATAGTGCATAACATGAAAATTTAAAACTTAGGACCAGATAATGTTTCTTTAAGTCTAATAATATGACCTATAGTCTAACAATGTCTTTACATTTGGGTCCCTAGGACAGTTCCCGATTTTCCTCCAGAATATCTCTAAATGTCATGGGTCTAGGAGTTCAACCCATAACTGCTGACCTCAGGCTTAAAAAAAAACACCATTTCATGTTTTATCCATAAAAAATATGAGTTTTGCTTTATAATCCATAAGGCATCTATGTATAATCAACTAACCATGGATAAGATAGATTCACTCAAAATGCAGGAAATCCTAATAGAGTTTAGGTGTGGGATTTTTTCCTGAAAAAAAAAATGTTCTCACTGCCAAGCATACTGAAAAGGTTACTAGAGCATGCAGTTGGGAGCCAGATATTAAAGAAGGTAAAACTTTGTCCCATTTTCTGAGGCAGAGATCAGCTGCCCTCCAAACTCAAAGCTATCCTAAAATAGGGATACCTAATGTGGATTAGCACATTTCTTTGGGAATCAATGGTGACAGATGCTTAATACAGTTTTCTTGTCACTATACTATCCTTCAAATTGCAAACTTTGTAAGGGGAGCCAAATTGAACAGAGCATTGACTTCCTGAAGAAATAATGAGCTCTTCATGGCTTTGAAGTTCAAAATTAGTTTTTAAAAAAAAAACCTTTCTTGGACTAGGGCATCTCCAACAAAGTTCTGGCTGGGAAGCCTGTCAAAGGCCCCGTTAATCAAGGGTAACTCACCATGAGGAGAAAGGAAGGAGATTGGGCCCAGACATTTGTAGAAAAACGTTGGTGTTAGCATTAATTTGGTTGAGCCTTGTAAGTTTGTCCAGATTCATTACCAGACATGAGTCACATCTGGGGGAGCAACGACTGACTATGGAAGCATAAACTAAGATTACAATAACATTGGGGGCCAAGAACAGAACATCACTGCACGCTGTGCTAGCAAGGGTGTTGCTGTGTCTAGACAAGCACCTGTGTGTTTAGGGTCCCATGGCAACAGTTGTGGCAGGATCCGAACCAATGGTGCTGGCAGATTCATTGGATTTTCCATTTTTCTTTGCTTGGCATTTGGAGAAGGGCCTAATCCCGTGGATGGAGTAGGCTTTGGAGTTCTTAAATGAATCAGAGGAGTGGTGCAGAACAGGAATGATTTGAAAAACAGAAACAATCTGTACATCTTGATAAAGTGGGTCTCTATTTGTTCTGTAAGTTGGTAAAGCAGAAGGTTCCAGTTAATTGTATATGAGCTAGATAAACTCCATTTACATAACTAGCTGCCCATGCCAGTCTGGAGAGGAGATGAGACACGTCTTGGGAGAGACTAACAGTTTCTTTTACCGTGGACTCAGACAAGAACTTGGGAATGCTTGGAGAACAGTGCAGAAGAAGAGAACAGTACCCCTCTCCTGAATCCATAGCCTGGGAGGGCATCCAAAGAGTACCAGGCTGTAGAAGTAATTAGCTCAGACAGACTGACAGACGGAAAGCAGCCGCATTAAGCATCTATGTTCAGGCTGGACAGCAGCAACTGCACAGAGTTGGTCAGGTTCTTAGATATCCGACCTCTGGGGCCATGTTTGTGTCACCCTCCATCCTCAAGAAAGAACATCTGAGAGCATCATTAACTAGTGAAAGGTAAGAGCATACAGGGTCACTGTCTGAACGTAAATAATCATCTTTGGGGCTCTTAACATATCAGAAAAGCCACTGAAAAAGCCTGTATGTGCTGACAGAGTGGACAGGTTGGGGAATCTCAGAATTGTCATACTCTGGGGTTCTGGTGTACGGTGACATTGTTTCCACTCCAAGCTGACGAAACTACATATGTCAGCAATAAATGCTTATGTAGTAATATATGTCTACATCTAAAGAGTCTAGTAAAGTGGGCATCCTGGGAAGATTCAGCCTGTGTCTTCACCAAACCACTGTCTGTCAGGGTGCTGTGAAATCTCAGGACTTGCATGCCCTGGGCACAAAACTAATAGCAAAGTTTTTTTCCCTGCTCCCTAGCAGCTATAGCTAATCTCATGTCTCTAAACTTTATTTTTCATTTATAAATGGGAACAGGGCATGTAAAGTTCACAGTACAGTGCCCATCAATATCATAACAAATAATTTTAGAATGTCAGCAGCTGTAGGTTATTTTCATCAATAGGTACAGCACATGACTTGTATCAGAAATTTGAATCATTTGGAGAAATCTTATCCAATCAAAAACTTATTCCCAGGGAACCATTCTGCAAAATCAGTTTGTGGTAGAAGACACAGCCTCTTTCTGAAAGCAATTTGTATCAGAGGCAATTTGTAAAACTCCTTGGCTACTGCTAACAGCAATCTCCGATGCTATGGGGAGTCATTTTATGTAAATAAATAAGTGATGAGAAGGAACAGAGAGAGGTCTTCCCAAAAGAAAAAGAAACTTAGATGTAGGCAAATAGAAAGCAGAAGCATTCAAAGTTATAGTATGGTAAACTAGGTGCTTTGACTGCTAGCCCAATTCTACAAGCAGCAGAATGTACTCTAGGGTGAGAATCCTGATCTCTACTACGCCATCCCTTTCAGGCCAGAAAATGTTCACACATCTTTGACTCTCCTCCCTCTTTCACTGATACCTATGAGCTATTAGTAAGCTTCCCCCTCCCCTGCTTCAAAACACCTCTCACGCCATCCGCTGCCAGTACTTTGCTGCCTGACTCCTTGCCCTCTTCTCTGGAGGCTCCTGTGGGTCCACTTTATTCTCGGCACAAGATCTGAAGCCAGTCCTGCTATTAGGCCAGAGGCTTTAAATAGGCAAGAGCCAATAGTTTAGTGTTTCATTCTAAGGAGAATCTGTACTGGTTCTAAATCCTTGGGGATGTGAAGGGACAAGCATGGAACAAAGGAAATAATATAGGGCAGGACTTCCTCCCTCAAGCCCTCCAGGGCAAGAATTTGCAACTCCAATGGCAGTCTCCATAGTTGGGTCCCTACCACCTGATTCTCATCTTATTAAACTTAAAATATAATAATGATGAATGTTACATTACTATTTATTCAGCAGTACCTTTATGTTACATGCTGTACAAAGCACTTTACATGTATTATATCATTTAATTCTGACAATTCTCATGGGCCAGTTGTATTCCTATCCCCCCAGTGAAGTTGGAAAATAACTAAGACTAAAATAGATATTACTTGCCCAAATTCTCACCACCAAAAAAGGCCAAGTCAGGACTTGAATCCAAGTTTATCCAACTCCAAAGCCCAATACCAGTTGTTGAATCTTCCTCACTTAGTTCCACTTTTGAGTTTGTTCTCTCCTCGCTTCATGTCCAGATCCCTGTAAGCAGCCTGATAACCAAGGTCCTTGCTTTGGTCCTCTCTCCACACCAGGCTATGCCATCTGTCCCCAGAAATATGGTGCCTCCTCCTGGTGCCTCGTCTCAGCACAGATCAATAAGGAAAGGGTATCCGCATGTGCTTCATTGCTTTACATTCTTCAATATCGCTCTTTGTTCAGGAGCACCTAATGGAGCTGCTGCAGTTTTCAGATATGTTTTATACAGAAGAGACAAGGAGCAAATGACAATTTCATAAAATAATATCATTTTGCCCTATAAAGTGTGTCCTTTATGAGATCATTCATGTTTATCATTTGGATTCTTTCAGCAATTCCTATGCAAATTAATTTATGCAATTTTACCAACTGAGAGCATGGGCAGGCAGAGCATGCTGATGCCAGATTTGGTGGAGATGACACAAAAGAATCTGAGACCCACCTCAGCAGAAGGTTCAGAACCGACAATCAGTATTGCTTTTTCAAGTTTATAAAAAACATGCCACCTCAAACAGTAAGCAAACTATGCTGAGGGTTTTTTTCCATGGCTGATTAAGGGCATAGACATTTTTAGTAAATAGTCCCAAGATATTTTTCTGAAGGAATACAAGTAACTAAAGAATACCCATAGAGGTAATCATGACTTTTCCTTCTATTAAATAACAAAGAACAGCAAAAGACTCTTAATGTAATCACATTAAAATGTTCTAAATTACAGAAGAGAAAAACATTCACCTATAATTCAATTCCTTAAAACAACTCCTATAAATATCTTTATATATTTCTTTTCATAATTTCATTATCTTTTCCTGGTTGAAATAATAATGCCCATAAAAATGAAAATGGCAATTCATAGAAGAAATATAAGTAAGCAATTAACATGTTTCACTGATAATCAGGAAAATTGAAATTAAAAGAATGAGGCACAATTTATTGGCAAAAAAATCAAAAGATCAAAAATATTTACTTTTGGATTCAGGCACTTGTATATTCCATTCATTGGAGTATATAATGGAAAAATGTGGTAGGGGGTAATTTGGCATTATCTATTAAAATTCTATTTTGAGGTATTGTCCTACAGAAATATTCACATAAGTGCAAAAGATGTGTACACAATAATGCTCATTGAATCATTGTTTACCAAGCTAAAAACCAGAAAACATCTAAATCTGCATCAGTAGAAGAACAGTTAAATAAATTACAACATTTTCATACTGGTGAATTCAATAGTTGTGCAAAAATATGATGCAATGTTAATAATAGCAATGTCAGCTATGGCAAAGATTTCCTCACGTATCATTAAGTAATAAAAACGTGTCATAGAAAAATAGACTCAATATAATCTCCTTATGGAATAAATGACACATGCAAACATATAGAAGGTGAGAAGAGAAATGCACCATGGCATTAACAATGATTGCATGTGGCAACAGGAGTAAGATTAGAGTCATATATTTTAATTTTCATAATGAGAATATATACATGTATTTTGAATTGTTATAATGCAACTATATACCTGTATTTGTTGTATAATTTTTAAATGTTGGGACAAAAAATTATAATATTCATATAATTTTAGATATCATCAGGCTCATTCATTAGTATGCCCAAGCATTCCCCTGCTTTTAATAATGTATAATATTCCATCCAGCTAAGTGCCACTTGGCATAGGAATTCCTCTATTGCTGGACCTTTACATTGTTATCAACTTTTCACTATAGATAATGTTGCAATATGTCTTTTTTAGAGATAGGAATTTTATTTTTTTTATTTTGAAATAAATGTCTATAACTTAGAGCTCCAGAATGGAATTACTTTGTGGAAGGTTGAGAATATCATTGAGTTAAAGAATCCTGTTGAAAGCCAGAGCAAAACCCTATGGCTCTTGACCCTCCTGCCAAATCTCTTATTGCCAGAGTCACTTCACAAATAGCAAGGGCTCTCCTTTATTTGGCCATTTTTCCCCTTTGTACCATTATCTAAGTGACTTTGATCTTAAATTATAAGCACTTAATGTTTCCATCATTTCTAATTTTGTGGCTGAGCCCAACTGCAACACAGTCAAGTGAAGCCAGGTGGCAAGAAGGAGGCTTGTTTTTTATCATAAAGTGCCACCCAAAATCTCAGACATCAGTAACTATTTGCTATTCCAGAAAGCATTCTCCAGTTGGTAAGGACATGCTGTAGAACATCTTTTCCCAGAAGGCAATGAAATTGCTCAGCAAGAGCAGTCTTTTGTGGAAGAAAAACCTGATCAAGATTGAGTCTCCCCAGGAGAGCTGTACTTTGTTTTTGGAACAAGGTGTATCTTGAATTATATGAACTTGATCTCAGTAAAAACCAACTGCATTCATGTAGCCCGAGACAAACATTTTCACCTATTGCTTTTGTCATTGTGATTGCTGTTCTCCTCTTGGTGGTTGTTGTTACTTTTTTCTGAATCCCTGATCCTGCAGTTTTCTTTATGCAAATCTACTTAGGAATTCTCCTACCTCTGCCTAGATACCATCCACTTTCTTGTTCTGTGTCCTCAACCACTGTCCAGGAACAATATTCAAGCTCAAGGAGGGTTCTTCCTTGAACCCTCTGGAGGAAACCCCAGAAAAGTTTAGAATAAATGCTTCAACTAAGTCAATAGCAAAATAATACAAGCAGAATTAGAAAGGGTACAGACCCACAAATATGTAGGTCATTCCTTAAAATTGAAAATGGCCTCTGTGGCTGCTTAGATGAACAAGTGAAAATAAGTGGAGCAGCATGACATCCAGAGCTATGTCATAAAATGCTATATGGCTTTCACCATACACCCCCACCCCTCACCCTGATGAGCAGCCTTGGAACTCGGCCACCATGCTGGGAGAAAGCACACTGTTTGGGAGAGACCATGTGTGGCTGTTCCAGCCTACACATTAGTGTCACTAAGGTCTTAGTCAATAGCCACCATCAACGACCACAGATGTGAGCAAGCAAGCCTCCATGTTGGATCTCAACTGTGGGCAGCGTTGCCTCTCCATTTCCCCTGGGAGGGAACATGTGACAATTTTTGGAGACATTTTTGGTTGTTACAACTAGAGAGGGAGTGCTGCTGGCATCTAGTGGGTAGAGTCCAGGAATACTGCTAAACATCCTACAACTCATAGTCCCCACAGCAAAGAGTGGTCAACCTGAAATGCTCATAGTGCTGAGGCTGAGAAGCCCTGCTTCAGACACCTCCAGCCTCCAGTCTTTGAGCTTTGCCAGCTGATTTCAAGTGGAGCAGAGACAAGCTGTCCCTGCCAACCCCTGCCCAAATCACACTTTCATGAGGTAATTTGTTTTGCAGAAATAAATAATTGGAATACCGTGAAATAAGCGGAAGAACTGGGTCATATCTGCAGGTCTTTGTGACTCAGAAGCTCAAGCTTCTTCCAGTGTTGCCATGAAGGGACACAACAACAAAAAAAGAATAACAAAGCACCTTTAGCCAAAGGTGACTGAGACCTGGGCACAGAACAAGGAAAGGTAACTATTATAAAAAAGAGAACAAAGACGTATTGCTCATTGGGTAACTCTCCTCCATGTTCCTAAACTCAACTTTACTCCTCTCCTCTCTGGAAAACTGGAGAGGAGACCTCTGTTTCCTTTTCACAAACTCCTTGTGAATATGCTTTTGAGGGTTTGTTTCTATCTGATGGCCCCAAATACCCCTCTAGTAACTTGTAACATCTGAGGGACCCTAAAAAGGCCCACTTTTCCCCTAGTAAATTGCAAAAACATTGTTTTCACAATTACCTTCTCCCTAGAAAGAACTGATCAGTCGGGGTCTTTTCTTAAACCATATCACACCTAACTTTGTTCATAAAAATTATATAATTAACTAGTTTCCTAAGTATCTCATCACTTCAAGGTGGGACAGCATCCCAGTAATTCTACTTCTGGTATCTGTGCTAAGGAAATAATCTGAAATTTAGTCAAAGATTCATGAACAAAACTGTTCACTACAAGATTATTTGTAAGAGTTAAAAACTTGAGGAAAAAACTTTGACCAAAAGGCAATGAAAACACATGGATGCAGAATGTCATGCAACCATAGCAAACTGTTCTTTTCTGGGCTCCGCTTCTGATCTTACTTGGTTTATCTTCCCCGTGCAGTTGGTTTACTCTCACGGCTGCAGTCACTCCTGATTCTCCAGACTAGGTCTTGCTACCAAGTCTAGGCCTACATGTGTAAATGCTCACTGGACACCTCTGCCCTCATGTGTTTAATGTGTTTAAAGTCCATTCTCCTTCTACAAAGTTTCCTGCCCTATATTCTTTATCAAAGTGACTGACAACACCTCCTCCCTGGATTCCAAGCAAGAAACACGGGCAACATCTGTGATTAATCCATCTCTCTCCTGCATATCCCATATCCAATTAGAACTACATTATTTCATTCTATTAAATATCCCCTAAATCAATACTGCATCAGTCTCACCTCTCTAACCCAAATGCCACTATTTTGCCCTAAGTCATCATTACCTCTTACTTGAATTCTCATGGGATCCCCTTGCTCTTTTCTAACCTATACTTGTGCTATAGACAGCGTGATCCTTCTACACCACAAACATGATCAAAATCCCTTTGCTTAAAACCTTTTATAACTCACCATCATTTCAAGACAAACATTAAACTTCTTCCTAGTTTGTTTTTTGTTTATTTCTTTCTGGGTTTTGAAAGGCCCTGCTTATCCCTTCAGCCTCATCTCAGACCACTTTACCTCTTTAAATCCCTTTGCACTTTATACTCCAACCAGCTGCCTCATTCGCAGTTTTGTAAATGTACTACATTAACACTTTCGGACCTTGCACACAGACTCTTTCCCTCTAACTGGACCACTCTTCATGTTATGCCTAATCCCAGCTGTTACTAACCTAGCGCCAAGCTCTTTTACCTTTGGGTCTTCTCATATGCTGTTCCTTATTCTTTGAATTCCCTTTCAACACAAATAGATAAACACACACACACACACACACACACACACAGTATCAACCTGGAACAGCCATAAATGTGCCTCTCGGATCTCCTAGTGTGGAAAACAAAACTGACTGTACTGCCTTCACACCAAAGCCAGCATTCCCACAGGCTGATCCAAGTCAATAGCAAGCCCATTCCTGGGAGACATGAGACCCCTCTGACAGGTGACTTTGGCCCAAGGACTCCCCATCAACCTTACCAAACTGTCTCAGAATCATGCTGCAGCTGAGGCCCGTCTTCCTCTCCTGTCTTCTCTGAAGAAGTCAGACCTGCTTCATGGTCCAATGCTTCTCCTAGCCTCCTCAAAACCCTCCCTTTTATCCTTCATAGGCATTTCCCCACAGAATACCTTGTATGTCTAATCTTGTCGTGGCATCTACTTCTCAGAGAACTGATGCAAGTTGTACTGAGAATGGTTCAAGGAAGCAGATGGGACTTGGGACGGGTTCACTCACTACCTGATGGGCACAGAAGACAACGTCCTATTGGGTCGGTGAAGCACGCATTGTCATGGCCAAAGGGTACAGCTCAGTTGATAAATATTTCACAAGTGGTAGCCTAGTAAAATGTCTTTGTGGAGATGGTTACTATTGTAACAATTCACTGGTTTTGAGGAACTTTCCTGGGACACTGGTTGTATCACCCAAGTGCTATGGGAATATGGCAAACTCACTGTAAGAGTGGCCCTCAGACATCTGGAAAAAGCAATGGCCAGTATCCACTGACACCAAAATGCCTAAGTTGTCCTGGAAAGTGACAGAAAAGAAGTGGGCATGTTGCAAGAGATATATTCTCAATGATCAGAAGACAAACAACCTACTGTGTTCTAAAGAAGGGTGCTGAGGACACACCGCTCACCAAGGCCACTAGGAATCTGCTGCTGAGAGGGCGCGGGCATCACTAAAGATCCAGTGGTAGCTGTCCTCTCTCTGCAGGGCAGCACTGGGGGTAGAAAAGTTGCAGCATTAGATAGTGTAATGGCCATGACAGTGATGGTTCCCCAAAGGAATAGAGGCCCAGTGGCCACCATTAGACAGCTCTTTTTAATGACCAGGAGAGGTGGACATTGTTTGTAATCACCGAGCCCTTTTAATCTGGAAACAGATCTTCAACACTGGGATATTTTTTTCCGTAAAGTATTTGATAATTTACCTCTTCCTACACTATCTGTTCTCTTTTCCTATGACTCCTTAATTCAGTGTTTTTCCTTCATGGATTGATCCTCAAAACAATCTTTTTAAAAATATTTTTATCTACTCCATCTCTGGTTTTTAATGTGTTGCACTTTTTGTAACATTTTCTTAACTTTATCTTCCAACTCTTTCATGGCTTTGTTGTTATTTTCTGGTTCTAAGAGTTCTTTCTTGGTTTAGTTGTTCTTTTTATATATTACCCTGTTATTTTATTGATGCAATACCTTATCCTTCCGAGGACACAAATTATAGGGGGTTATTGAATGATTTTTGGGGGGTGGTCTTTGTTCTCTCTGAGGATTTTGTTAGCTCATTTTCTGTTTGCTTTTGGCCTACTTCAAGTTGGAGGTTTTACTTAATCTTCTGGGAATTCTTGATATACCATGCATCTTTAAGGGAAGGTTCTAAAAGTAGGTTAAAGCTTTTTGGGGGGAATGGGAAGAGACGATGAGTTTTTACATTGGAAAGCTTTACTTTAGAGTGCTCAGAGGAGAATGTAATGGAGTCCCAGTGTCACTGAATCCCCTTTGCTTTAATCTGGGGAAGATGAATGGCTGGCTATTGCTATGGGAGGGGTGTTGGAGGAGATCCACAATTCAGGTCACAGATATCATTCAGTCCGTCTGCTTTCAACCTCATTCACAAGTCTCTGTGCCTGGACTTCATGTTCAATGTCACTCTCTGCTGGCCCCTTGGTTACAGCTTCCTTCTCTTGCTGAGTTAGTTACTGTTTCTCCATTTGCTCTCTGTCTTCCCAAAATGTATCACCTCTCATCTGTTTTTGTCTTCTCTCTTGATCCATTTTTACTTGTAGTTCTGTGCTTCATAAAAAAAAAAAAGCCTTTTACTGATATTTTAAAAAGTTTCCATAAGGAGAGGAGATAAATGTCTTAATTCAGTCACACGCTCACATTTTTCTCTCTGGTTTAAATGTTACTTTAATCATACAGGAAAATTGGCATATAATTGGCAATATTTTGAAGCACTCTAATCTATTCTACTGTGCTACCTAATTATGTAACAGTGCCAGACTTCTAATTATCCTGACTTTAAAACATATTTTCATATCTGGCAGTATAATTCCTAATTGTAATTCTTTTTTAAAAATTTTAAAATTTTCTTGGCTGTTCTCACACTTTTTAGATTAATTTTAAAATCAATTTGTATCAAATTTAAAATCAATTTGAGAAAATTCACTTGCTTCTACTAGTGTTTCTATATTCAAGGACTTTACAAGAGTTGATTTATTCGGTAAAGTTTTATGCTTTCTTTCACATCAATACTGATTACTTCTTAAATATATTCTCAGGTATTTTATGTTTGCCTTTTATTTTGAAAATAAAAATTTTAAATCACACATTTGAATATGTTTTTGCTAATACAACAAGAAGCTACTGCTTAAAAAAACTCATTTTATACTTTGAAATTTTACAGGTTGCTAATTTTTTCTAGTAGGTTTCCTCCTGTGTCATCTGGTTTTCTGGTCGTATCATCTGCAAATGAGGACAATGGTTGTCTGGCATCCAATAATCACTCTTATTAGTTTTTTGTATCATTACCCTAGTACCATTTGAAATATAATTTTAAATAATGATAGTAATAATGGACATTATTTTATTACTGATTTCCATAGGAATGTTTCTGGTGTTTAATAATTATTTTGTCAGTTTCAAAATATTTTTATCACTTTAAGAATGTAACATAATTAATGAAAGCTCTTAGCAAATCCTCCCACCACTATCCAACCGGCTTTGACCTTCCTCTCCCATACGTCCAGTCATCACCAAGACCTCATAGTTCTGCCTCCAAAATATCTCTTAAATCTGTCATAGTTTTTCTCTTCTGTCAGTGCCTTGGTCTCTGTTGCCATCCCTTCTTTCCCGTTATTAAATGAACTTTCCGCCTCCAATGCCAGACCCCTCCAATTCATTCCATACTGCCACTCAGAGGAACTTTCTGAAATGTGACACTGATTGTGTCACATATTTCACCCCCAACCCCTGGACTTAAAGGCTTTCAACAGCTCTCTGTTGCTCTCAGAATAAAATTCAAACTCTTTAATGTGACTGAAGGGAACTGAATGATCTTGCCCTTCTTACCTCTCCAGCTTCATCTCTTGCCACTGGCAGAGTTCACTTAACACTCAAGCCAACTTTCAGTCTTTGCCCATATTGTTTCTTCTGTCCAACACATGGTTTTCCTTCTTTGCTGGCTAACTCCTATTCTTCCTGCAGCAAACCTTTCCAGACACACCAGGCTGAAAGAAGTACCTCTCAGCACATGTACTTCACTAACACACAGCCCTCTTCACTCATATTATGATTACTTGGTTACTGCTCTGTCTTCCTCACTATAAGGTAAACTACCTGAGAGTGGGGACGGTACCCATCTTTTTCATTATTTTATGTTCACTGCCTGGTAGAGCACTTGGAACTAGTGTTCAAAAAGTATTTGCTAAATAAACTGATGTTCTGTGAAGGAACAGATAATGGATAGATCATTGTATATTTTTCTTTGAACTATTCACTGATGATATTAATATATATTTTTAATGTTGTATCACCCTTATGTCTAAAATAAAACCTAATTGGCTTTCGTAAAATTGTTTCTTAATACACTGCTAAGTTTAATTACTTATTATTTAATTGTGTGTTTTTGCACTTATCCACTCTTCAGACTTTTTGAGGGGGATTTGCTTGTTTTGTTTTTTACCTTTGCAAGATTTTAACACTATATTATAGATATAACTTGATTTAATTATTATTTTTCTAGATTTTAAACTCCATGAGAACTGTCCTTTGATATTGTAGGCCAGAATCTAATTAAGCAGGTACCTAATAAATATTTATTAAATGAATAAATGAATTGGAAAGTTTTTCTTATTTTTTTCTGCGAATTAGAGTTGAGTATATAACTTGAGAATTAGTCGTTCCTTGAAAATTAAAATAAGTAATACCCAACACACACCAATTTAGAAACTTCTCGTGTGTGGGTCAGGAAAGAAGGAGAAGAGAAGGAATTTGATGAGTTCTGGCTTTTGATCTATTTACATTTTTTACTCTCTCTTATTCAATTTGTATTTGTTTCTATCCAGAAAACTATCCATTTGGCAAAACTTGTGGGTTGTATTCCTCTACCATAAACTATATTTTCTTTGAAAAATACTAAAAACACAACAAAGTGAAACTCATTGGGAATCCATAAAGTATAGATGATATAGATATAGATACTTTATCCAATCTCAGCCCCCAGAAATAATCACATTTGTTGGTAATTCATTACTGATTATATACATTTTCTTATCTACTCAAACACTCATACACATGTTAACAATCTTTTACTTTGTGGCTTGCTGAGAAAAGTTTCCCTATGTCAAAGATACAAAAATATTCCTTCATATTTTGTTCGAATACTCCGAGTTTTTCTAAGTATTTAACTGCTCTGTAACTCATTTGTAGATAGCATAAAGTAGGGCTCTAACCTGCTACCTTTTGCCAATTGCCCAATGCCATTTATAACTAAATCCCTCCTTTATTTGGCTGGAAGTAAATGGCACTTTTATCACTTTGGTAGCCATGCAGTCAATTGTTTCACTGCATTAGTTAACAGTGTACTAGTCCAATGTTGGCGATCTAAATTGCCAATGAAAGACTCTCTCTTAGAACTATATTAATGGCCATCGTCCCTAGAATGCTGTCACTTGGTTTCTGCTTTAATCCTCTGGGGCCGGATTGCCTGGATTTGAACCAGTGCTGAGCTGGAGCCAACTCCAACAGGCTCCAGGAGAAAATTGGATGCATCTCCTTCCAGCTCCACTCACAGTGTCAGTTTGTTGGAAGGTTCAAGATGATCATGATGTGGAGGGGCTGGGAAGTGGGAGGATAGCTCCTTGTCCGTCATTGCCAAGCATTGAACAGCACACCACTAGTCTGAAACCTTGCTCTGTTGTTTATTAGATAGCACTGGGCAAGTCGTCTATCTGTACTTCAGTTTCCTCATCTAAAAATGAAGATAATAATAGTGACTCTCTCAGACTTTGTTATAAAGAGTAAAGAAGTTATAACATGTAAGGCATGTAAAAATATTATCAGATACATTACAACCCTTTGTATTTTTTTCTAACTGATAATTTTTTATTATATCTTCATAGTACTCTTCTTTCTGGTGTCCTTAGTCATGTTTTTTTTCTAAATTCCATTAAATTCTTACTTCAGTGATTTTTTAATTTAATAATGGTCTGTTAAGATTATTAATTCTCTGAATTCATTTCTGACATTCCTTACATACTTTTCTTTTTAAAAAAATATTTATTTATTTTTAGAGAGTGGGGAAGGGAGGGAGAAAGAAAGGGACAGAAACATCAATGTGTGGTTGCCTCTTGCACACCACCCACTGGAGACCTGGCCCACAACCCAGGCATGTGCCCTGACTGGGAATTGAACCAGCAACCCTTTAGTTCGCAGGCCCACGCTCAATCCACTGAGCCACACCAGCCAGGGCTCCTTACATCCTTTTCTGATTGTCATTTTATTTTACATAGTTTTGGAGTTGCAGGGGCTTTTTTCACATTGTTACATTTTTTGATATATAAATGATATACAATATACTAGTTTCAGGTGTATATCATAGTGATATGATATTTATGTACATTACAAGAGGATTCCCACAATAAGCCTAGTTTACCATCTTTCACCATACAAAGTTATTACAATATTATGAGTTGCAGATTTTTTTCTGAGTGATATATACAAAGGGTTAAATATTAACCATCAGAAGTACTAAAAGAAAATTAACCATCTATGCCCTGTCCATCTCTATTGGTGCCACTAAGTAATACTAGCCATTTTAACCAATTTTTTAATACTTCTAGCAACAATCTCTAAATAAGATCTAAACTTCTGTTTCACAAATCACATAATTTAGATACCATTTTTGACTTCTTGTTTGAAGCAACAGGGATTTAACACATTTTTATCACTTTCCCTTCCATTTCCCTGCTTTCTCGTCAGAATTATACCACTATTTTCAGTTTCCATTTACAGCAGCATTCTCAAACCACTGCTTCTTTTCCAAAGACAACACATGCTGCTCATCACTACTTTCTTCGTATGATGATGTGATCACTCTCCATCTTTCCTTGCCCTTCCCAAGCTCTCTGCCGTAGTATATGTTTTATCATGTTCTGAGGTGTTGTGGCTTGTTTCTCCCCAGAGACTTTTCTCCTACCCCACCACTTTGGACCGTTCTAAGCTGCAGGTATAACTGCACTTTCCCTCATTGCTCCCTGAAATCCCATTTTAGTTCATACCCTTATTTCAAGACAGTACGTCCTCATAAAAAATAAACCCTAAGAAAGATGGTATCTGAGTCCTTGAATATCTTAAAATGTGTTTCTTTTGTCCTCACACTTGTTGATAATATGACAGGAAAGAGAAGTTTAATTTGAAAATCGCTTTTCCTCCAATACTTGAAGACATTTGCTTCAATGTCTCATAATACCCAGCATTTCTGAGAAATATGATTTCAATTGGTTTCCCATTCTTTTGTAGATTGTATTTTCTTTTCTTTGGAAGTTTTAGGAACTTCTCTTTATGCTTGGTTTTATATACTTCACATGTCAAATTTTAATCTTTTATTTATCCATCTTGTACAACACTTGACCATTTTCTCCTTAGTTCTAGGAAAGTAAACTTTATAATAGTAATTTTTTACATTTATAATTTAATAACTTGCTTTCTAGTTCTTCTCTGGCCTCTCTTTCTGGATGATCTAGTAATTGGATATTGCACTTTTAGAACTGACCCTCTATGTCTCTTTATCCTTCTTCACATATTTTTTACGCTTATCTTTTTATTCTACATTCTGAGTAAGCTTTTTAAATTTATCTTTCAAATCTTAAATTTTTTAAATGTGGAAATCATATATTTAATGTTCAAGGGTTTTATCTTGTGTGAATTGGCCTTCCCTATAGAAGAAAGTACTAGTTTTATGCATGCAGTGTAGTCTTGAATCTCCCTGAGATTAATAACTGGAGTTTTCTTTCTGAAGTTCTCTTCCCTAATTTATTTTTGTTTTCTCTGGAGACAGTTTTTCCATTTTATTCTCTTGATTTTTCTCTCATGCTTCAGGCTTTCCTCAAATCTCTGGTGATTCTCGTGCTTTCATTTACATTTAAAAACCTCTTAATGTAATTTGGATTTCCTCATTGATAACAGATTATTTGAATATTTTATAAACTCAAAGAGTTGTTTCTGTTGATGTTCTTTTGTTCTGTTGGGTTAAACTCTTCTTATTAAATTACTATTTGATACCATGGATGTCAGGGCCTGTGACCTGTACAACTTTTGCCCTTAGAGATAAATCAGATGCAAACTGTGGCTTATGTGATCAATTTTTACAAATATTTCAGGGATATTATAAGACACACACATATATTCAGCTTTAATGGTAATATGTTAACGATATTTAAATCTTATCTAATTTTTGTCACCTTGATACATCAATGACTGAGAGATTTTTCATTAAATTCTCCCTCCACAAAAGTGCTAACAATGTTTCTGTTTATTATCTATTGTTCCATTTTTATTGGTAAAATATTAATGAAGAATCAAGGGTAATATTTCAAAACCCACATACACATCACCCAGAATGAACATAAAATATGTTTCATATTTGCTGCAGTTTTAAATATATAAAAACAATGCTTTATTTAGTCCATTTAAATAAAATAAAATGAATACTTAGCGCTGAATTCTCTTTGATCCTTGGCCAAGCTCATTCTCCCTTCTCTGCCTTCAAAGACAAGAAAGAATGTGTTGTGTATTCCTTCAATCCATTATCTATGCATTCACCACATAAAAATGCAACTATGCATAAATAGGTAAACTATATATAGTATTTCTTTGTATTTTTATTTGTTTTTAGGGTTGCCTTATTTATTTATTTATTATTTTAAATTTTTTTATTGACTTCATTGGGGTGACATTGATTGGTAAAATTATATAGGTTTCAACTATACAGTTTATAATACATCATCTGTATATTGTATTGTGTGTTTACTGCCTTCCATCACCATTTATCCCTCCATACCCTCTCTATCTCCTCCCACCCCCCTTTCACTCTGGTAATCACCAAGTCTGTATCTATTTATCTAAATTAATATATACTTATTTTTCTTTCTACAACTTTTTTTTAAAATTAAACATTTAATTCAAAAAGTTAGGTGTACCACTTAGAAATATTAAATACCTAAATTTTGTTTTGTTTTTATTAGATCTACAAGTCTGTGTTTTAGTTTATTCCATGTGCATTTATTTTTATTACACATACATTTGTACCTATTTCTACCACACTATTTTGTTTTCAATTTACCACATTTTTTTTCTATATTTACCAAATAAACTGTTTTATTTCTTTTTATCCCCAAATATTTGGCTACCTTAAAATCCATATAGTTCCTTCAGTAATGTCTATGAGTAACAAAGTTTCTTAGTTTTTTAAAAAAATCCATCTTTTTTCCTAAGAAGTCTTGTTACTCCTTGAAAAACAATTTGTCTTTTCTGATATTCTCCATATCTTTGATATTCTGTAATTTTATCACAATGAGCTTAATTAAAGATTTGGATAATTTTGCTTTTTGCTTCTTTTAAATAAAAATTTTGAGATATAAATGACATATAACATTGTACTAGTTTTAGGTGTACAACATATTTCATATGTGTATATTTTGTGAAATCATCACAGTAAATTTAGTTAACATCCATTATCACAAATACTTACCTTCTTTTCTTATTATGAGAACTTCTGTGATGTACTCTCTTAGCATCTTTCAAATTACAAGTGTTATTTGTAATTTTATTATTTATAATATTAAATAATAAAGCAATTATTATTTACTATATTATAGTTATAATGCAATTAACTATTATTTAATTATTAACTATTATAATAGTTAATACAGTATTATTAACTATTGTCATAATACTGTACATTACACCCCAGGACTCATAAGTGGAAGTTTGTAGCTTGACCTTTTTTATCCATTACTTTGGCCTGGTAGTGACTGTTTCTTTTCACTATTAGGGCTCTTACCTTTCTTTGCCAATATCTCTATAAATATTGCCTGTCCCCCATTTTCTTCTTCTACAACTCTTATTATTATAAGTAAAACCACTTATTCTTATCCACTATGACTTTCAACTGTATTTTGGTATTATCTGCCTCTTGCATTTTCTTCCTTTCTCTTTTGTAACGTTTTGTTTTGTTTTCTTTGGATTTTTTATTGTTGTTCAAGTACCATTGCCTCCATGCATGGTTTCCACAAACAGAAACACTTAATTTTGATATAACCAATTAATTACTTTTAATTAATTGCTTAAAAACCCAATGGCTTGTTCTTTTAATTTTAGAACTACTTCCCAACTTCTATGTTGAAGTAACATTTTTTCTTATTATCTTCTATTAATGTGATAATTTTATATTTCACATTTAGATTTTTAATTGACCTGGCCTTGTTTTTGTGTATGATGTTAAGAAGATATGTTTACTACTTCTTTTTTTTATTTACTGCTATTCAGTTTTTTCATGTCTTAGACCTATTTTAGTAACTTACAGTTTCCTAGAAATTATTCATTTTGCATAACTGAAACTCTATACCCATTTGACAACATTTTCTCTTTTCTCTGGCCCCTGGTAACCACCATTCTAGTGACTATTTTAGATACCTTATTAAGTGGAATCATACAGTACTTGTTTTTCTGAGGCTGGCTTATTTCACCTAGCATAATGTCCCTAGTTTCATCTATCTTGTCACAAATGGAAGGATTTCCTTCTTTTTTTAAGACTGAATAATATTCCATTATGTGTGTGCATAACATTTTCTTTATCCATTCATCTGCCAAAGAACATTTTAGTTGTTTCCATATTTTGGGTATTATGAACAATGCTACAGTGAACACAGGAGTCCAGATGTCTCTCAAGATCCTGACTGCAGTTTTTTTGGATATAGTCAGAGGTGAAATTGCTAGATCTATGGCAGTTTTATTTTTAAATTTTAAAAACTCCATGTGTTTCATAGTGCCTATACCATTTTACATTCCCACCAACAGCGCACAAGCAATCCAGTTTTTCCACATCCTCACCAACACTGGTTATCTTTTTTTTTTCTAGTAGCCACTCTAAAAGTTTTGAGGTGATATCTCACTGAGGTTTTGATTTGTATTTCCCTAGTAATTAGTAATGATGAGCACCTTTTCATTAAAATAAAAAAAAGCAATTTATGAGGATAAAAAAGTAGTTTATCCTCAAAACCATCTGTTTGAGATATTCAACTTGGTTAGTATAAAGCTTTATATCATTATTTTTATAATTTTAATTACCTTCTTACCCTTTTTATATACTCTTTCCACTTAATACTTTCTGTATATTCTCTTTCTTTTAAATTAGATCTGTAAAAGAAATTATTTCTTTTTTATTGCTGTCTTTTGTTTTTCTTTCCAAAGGTCTGGCTCTTTAAGTTGATTTATCAGTCTTACTCACTTTCAATTTCAAAAATTTTTTATAATTGTGGTTTATAATTCTGTTATATAATTCATTTATTTTTTTGTTAATTTTTTTTGTTTATTTTATACTGGATTTGGCTTTGGCTTTTCTTATGAATGAAATGTTTGGCTTAATAATTTATTTCTTTCTTAACTCTGAAAGTATTTAGAAGGATGGATTTACCTCTGAGTAAAATTTTAGTTATACCTAATATTTTTAAAAATTATTAGGTACTTACCCTGGCTGGTGTGGCTCAGTGGATTGAGTGCCTGACTGCAAACCAAAGGGCCACTGGTTTAATTCCCAGTCAGGGCACATGCCTGGGTTGTGGGCCAGGTCCCCAGTTGGGGATGTATGAGAGGCAATCACACATTGATATTTCCATCCCTCTCTTTCTCCCTCCCTTCCCCTCTCTCTAAAAATAAATAAATAAACTCTTTTAAAAAATAAATTTCTATTTAAAAAAATAAATAAATAAAATATTAGGTGCTTATTTCCATTACTTGTAAACAGTCTTCAGATTTTGAATAAAATGAATATTTTAGCAATGTGTCTAAATTTCACTCTCCTGAAAGATCCCACTGAGGGACCTGTACATCACAAAATTTATGAATAACTAATATCAATGACAGACACTAAGATGAAAAGAATTATTTATGGGAAACTTTGGGAAATTATGATCATGTATAGGCACACAAAAGTAAATGAAAGCTCACTCTAACACGTGACTTGGCTGATGAGGTTTGCGAATTTTAGAGGTAAAAAGAATCTTACCAGAGCAAAGGCAGCAAATTGCTAGATGTTGCCAGAAGTTTCTTCCTCCTGCTGGAGCCGCATGTTCGAATTCACCATTGGTAGCTGGAGCTCCCTGGTTGGGGAGCCAGCACTTTGGTGGACTTTAGGTTAAGATGCACCTTTTTTGGAAAGGGAATGTCGAGAAGAAGAAAAGCTACCTTCTATGTTTCTGTGCACACTAACATAAAGTGTTGTCTTCAAGGTCACTTCTGTGGGGGGGGGGTGGAGATACTGTTTTTCTTCTTCCTGACCTCGAGGCCTACATTTAAAGTAATAGGAACAGTGGTGATCATTTCACAATGTATATGTCCGTCAAATCATCATGTTGCACACTTTATATATATACAATTTTATTTGTCAATTGTATCTCAGTAAGGCCGGGGGGGGGGGGGATAAAAATAAAGCAGTCAGTACCTAATTGAGAGCATTCCAACCTTTGAGAGCTAAGCTGACCTGTGCTACATGGAACTTAGTAGAGAGGTTAAGGAAAGAGCCACAAAGTAAACAACAGTAACTACTATTCACAGTTTTTTTTAATGTGCTGAGTAGTATTCTAGTACCCCCTAAGTGCTGCCTCAGCCAATGAATTATAGCAATACTTAAAGTTGCTAACCATTTTAAGTTTACCTTTGTCACACTTCTTTGAAAAACTTGTTTAATGTTCATATAGCACTTACTAAGTGCTGGGCACTGGGCTAAGCACTTTATTAAACATGTCATGTAATCTTTATGATGGCATTATAATTTTTCCCACTTTGAAGCAGAAAACAGGCAGAGCAAGATCAAATCACTTGCTCAAGTTCAAAAGCAGTAAGTGGTGTAGACAAAATTCTTACCCAGGCAGTCCGTTTACAAAGGGCACACTTTCAGCCACTGCACTACGCTGCATGTTAACTTTCCACACAGTAAGCCTTTTGTTAAATGCTATGGACAGGTATTATTTATGATTTGAAGATATAAAAGAATAGCATAGGTACACACTTTAAGGAAAAATGTGAAGAGGAAGCTACATTAGCATGGACAAAGAAAAATGCTTAAGGACACGGTGGCAAGTTTCCTATCAACCTTACCCAAGAGACAGGGCTTTCTCTTGTAGCTTTTACCCTCTCCTTGGTTGCAGTAAATCTTCACCTGTGTCCTAGAGACAAGATTTGCTTCCCTTCCCTGAGAAGCTTAAGGCTTTTGTTCTCTAGATAGGTAGACCGCAAACAGCCTGTGCCTCTCTCTTGGGGAGGCCAGCCGCTCCCTCTCCTGGCCTCCACTTGGACCGAGGCTTCTTCTGATCTACCACTTGGTCTGTCTTATAAGTCCCCCACAGAGGCAGAGAAGACGCTGTGAGTAGGTACAAAATCCTTTTACATCTGTATTCGCCCTGAGGTTTTTTTTTTTATTCTCACACAAGCCCACATTTGGCCTTTAGCAAATGTTAAAACTTTTAGCTGAATTCTCATCTGCTTGAATGATATCTGGTGTCTCTTCCTCCCGTGCTCTGCAAAGGAGAACCAGTTTTCATGCCCCATTTCCTGGAAGGGGCTGTCTTCTCAGATTCCAGGCTACTGAATTGACCCAAAAGTTATGCTATTATGGTTGACTTGGCTTTTGTTGTTTTTGCTGGGGTGGGACCAACACTTCGGTTTCCTACATTCTAAGCAGAAGCAGAACAACATTTTCCTGCTATTATTTGTAGTTTTTCTATTTTAATATTTTCTTATTGTTTTTTTAATTATATCATCCTTCATATTTGCATTTTTTCTTTCCTTTTTGGTTTAACTTTTTAATAAACATGTGCTTTGTTTTTTAGTGCATGGGTCCTCAGTAGAGGCATACCAGCCTTAGAAAGAATGTTTTGAAAATTTACTGGGGCAATTTTGTTCACGCTAATGACTCAAAGGAACTGTTGTACTTCAATGAGTAGATAACAAACACTAGATGCTAGATATTCTGCAACATGAAGGGAAGTTTTACTTACTGAAGAATTGTTCGCATGCCCACATGATTTTAAACATCCCACTAAAGGGTCATGTAAGTAAAAACTATAGCAGTTTTACAATTTTAAAGAGACACAATTTAAAAAATAATTTTAGTAAATACTGAATTATTTAGAATACAGCTACTTGGTTTTGTTTAGAACTGAAAAAATTCTGGTCACTATCTTGTAAATAACTGCTTCAAGGACAATGTTGCTTATAAAGTTTGAGTCACCAACACACCATACCTCTACTCCTCTATTTTCCTAGCTTTGGCACTCAGTAGTACCAGTTACCTCAGGTCACTATGATTCAGTCGCAGAATCCTCTGGCTAAAACTCAAGACAAAGAGAAGGCAGGTAGCAGAGACCTATAATAATGTCCATTTCCTATGAATATAGAAAGAATAAAGAGATGGAAACAAGAGATAAAGACAAATTTGGCATTTTACCAGGCCTCACTGGTTTATTCATCACAAACCCATTTTTTTAAATGTAGCTTGTTACTGAAAATAAAGCTCCATTCAAAGAGGCTGAAAAAAAGTCACATGCTCTGGGGAGCCAGATGGTCTTTTATTCATAAAATTCCATCACTTCAGGATATTATAAAAGTTTTAAACAAATAGAGGCCATAAAGTATTCTGCATTTCAACCTTAAAGAAGATATTTTTAAAATGTCAGTACGTAAGCTATCATGCACCGTAGTCAATGAATATGGATAAGCTGTTTTGACTTTAGACTTTCCAAAAAAGGACATTGTTTGTTTCTCCAGCTTAGAGTATTTCTTCCTCTACATAGCAAGGCAAAGTGCAGATGGCTGAAATGGGCTGCCTGCAATGAAGAAATAAGAAAGGCGATAGATGGATTTACTGTCTTTAGGAAGTTAACATTTCCTAGACATTTGTGCATGACCTTTGACATGGTAATATTCAAGAGTTCTCAGATTTATAGGAGGTTTTGGGGTTGTTTGTTTGTTTGTTTGTTGAGATATGAAAGAACTATCTCTAAAGGTAAAAAAGTAGAGTGAAACTATGACTAAGAGAGAATAAAGGGAGGAAAAGGGAGGAACAGGGGTAGAAAGGCAAGAGGGAAGGGAGGGAGAGAAGAAGGAAGGAAAAGAGGAAGGAAAAAGAAGGGAGGGAGGAAGGAACAGAGGTAGTATACAGTATGTCTGAATGTAGCGATTGAAATGGCTTGAATGGTAACAGTACAAATTGAAGTGTGTAATAGGACACCTGACAGAACTTGCAACTCTCATGTAGTGGAAATCTTGGTTCTAGGCGCCTTAAAATTTAAATTGTAATATAGAAATTTATAGTAATAGACAAATATTCTTTTCTAAGTTGATTATTGGTAAATTATATCTTTTGTGGTTTTATTCTGTGAAAAGACTCAAAGCTTGTCTCAAAGAATCCTGAAGTGATTTTTATTAGATCCAAAATATAAAGGCAGAGTATGGAGGCCACTGGATGGAGACTCTTAGGAAGGACTGACAAAGGGCGGGGGGGGGGGGTAGGTAAGTCCCTTCTTAGAGTGTTTTCTCTACTTAACTTCTGGACCTTCAGCAACATTTGTCCTTGCCAACAGATTTTCCATGCCTTGGAGATCCAATTATTGGTCAATGCAGAATGGAACACAGATAACTTACCTCTTTAGCTCATAACTCTTCAGCTTGAAAAGAATTGTACTCAAAGAACTGGAATCAGAGAACTGTACCTTAGAAACTGTATCTTCACCTGGATCTGATATAGATTTTGAGATACTAGACCTTGACCCTGAGCCTAATGCCATAATAGAAGGAGATTTTGGGGGGGTCTATGGAGGTGGGTAATTGTATTTTTGCATGCAGAGAAAAATAGAAATAATTTATGACAAGAATGCAGACTGTGATAAAGATGAGCATAAATTCTTTGATGCTCCTCCTGTTGAGAGGTGGGGAGTAGAGGGTATCTTTAGCTACTTCTCTTGAATCCGGGCTAAGTTGTGACTGCTCTGACCAATGAAGTATGGAGAAAGCGATGCTGTGTCACCTCCAGTTTTAGGCAGTTTCCTCTTCCTTTTTTTTTTTTTTTTGAGTCCTGAGCCACCTTGCAAAATACAATATCTGATTACCCTGAGGGGACCAAGGTTTGAGGAAACCCATTCCAGTAGTGCTGTGGAGAGGCTGTGTCCAGAGTAAAGGAGAGATGCTGACCAACTACCAGTAATTTCAGTTCTCTGTACCATAGAATCATGACATATAATCTTTTAAATTAAAGCCATTAATTTGGGGAATGATTTGTCATACAGTAATAGAAACACTAGGTGAAAGCATCTTTTTTGCTTCTATGTTCTGTCTTCCTCCGGCCTGGAATATGGACACAAGACTTAAAGATCAAACAGAACATTTGAGATTGTGAGAAAATAAATAAATTAAATAAAATAACATAATACATGCTTACATATTAAGGATATCAGAGTGGAAAGATAGAAAGAGCTTGGATCCTTGCTAACATTATTGAGTCATCCACACTAGCCAGCTGACTGGCTTTTCTGGATATAATAAAGCCTTACCTTTTTAGGCCCATCTTATTTTGGTATCGTGTTACTTGCCACTGAATACATCCAGAACTGATACAACGATCAATAAATATTTGTCTATTGACTGAATGAATTAGTTTCACTGAAGTCCTTGCTTCCCAGCCTCATCTTTTCTAAAAGCTTGCCTTCAACCACATAGTTTCTTGGAGGTTTCCAGGTATTACCTAAAAAATACACTGCCATGGTTGGTAATTTTCTCAGAGATGCTCAGCTGTTCAGTCTTCACTCATCTAGTTTTTCCAGCCTTTATTGGAAAAGTTTGTTTTTTTCCTAAGCATCTCTTCGAATCTTTAGTACTAAGGGTGTGACTTTAAGATGTTGGATTAGTTTGCATTAAAATATTTCCTATCTTTGTCTCAGTTTTAGGTTAGAATTAGAGCCCTCTGAACAAGGGGGACTTTTAGCATAGTCATAGTTCCTGTTACCCTTACTCTCTGGCTTCTAAGCTTTTCTAATTAGTGTAGTTTTTTCTCAGCAAAGCATGAAAAAGAATCATAAAGGACAAAATAAAGCCTCTATATGTGACCATCTCTCCTAGTTTTCAGAGACTGATGTCTGTGAGAGAGTAATTAGGGGAAGAAAAGTCTGCATTACATTATCACAGTAGGGACGTTTGCTTCTGATAATGACAAAGTCTGCTGATGTCTGTCTACCCCTTTTGGAAAAGGGGATTTGGGTAGGGAAGGAGTGGAAACTGCATTCCTTCATGTCCTCCAGGACTAAGGGGAAAAAGGCATTGAATAGGACACTTTCAAGATAATTATCTTTTTTTTTTCATTAGACTGAATTTTTGAAAGATTATCTTTAGAAATAACAGTTGGCAAAAAAGCACAATAATTTGCAGATATTACACATGCACTCTGTAAAATTCCCCTTTTTTAGAAGAAAGTCTTTTATGTATGAAAAGCCAGACAAAAATATACTTAAAATATAAGAACTCACTGACTGATTCCTCCTTTTATTTTATTCGGTTGAAAGCTGTTACTTAGCTACATTGTTCTTCAAGTAAGTGACTTGTTAATGGAGCATCAGTTTCGGTAAGCAGGCTTCAACAGGAGTCTTTTGGAGGGACAACAACATCTTTGTGTCAGCCTCCTTTGAAATCGTTAAAGACATGATACAGGAATACAAAAGTAACAAAACATTCTATAGAAACCCAAAAGAAAAAACACCTCCCATATTAACTGCTGCTTTTGAACACCTCATTTACATAACAGGCAGTCAAGGGAAAGCAAGCTAGCTTTTGTTCCTTCGTAGAAGTCTCTAGCCTTCAAACACCACTTAAAAAATTAAAAAAGAGATTTTGGAATTTCAAGGGGGAATGGGTAGGGTTTACAGGAACAAATTTGGAGGACACATGGACAAAAACTAGGGGTGGGGGGTAATGGGGGGAGAGGGGAGGGTTGGGTGGGTGGGCTGGAATGGGAGTAAGTGGGAGAAAACTGTACTTGAACAATGATTAAAATAAAATTAAAAAAAATTTTTTTAAGAGATTTTAAAATAATGAAAAAATCCCATGTATTGAGCACCTACTATGTGCATTTTCTGTTGTAAGTATTAAAGTTAGAAAAATAAATGAAACGATCTTTGATTTAAGAGCTACTAATTTAATGACAATGGCAGATGCAGTTTGCTCTTGCTTTCTCTGGGTAAGACCAATGCCAGCAAACTACTATGTACAGTTTTACTGCTTCTTGATCCTATCGAGTCTCTAATCAAGAACAAAGAAAGTGATCGCTTCCCAGAATGAAAATTTTCAAACCTCAAACTATAGCCCCGTGTCAGCCTCTCCTGTCTTCAAGGAATCTTCAAAGGTCAGGTTTTCTAGCAGATGGGAGGAGGGTGGCGATTTGGCTCATTTCCTCCTGAGCCATCCCTCAGCAGTTGCTTCTGTGGGGCATAAGTGCTGCCTAGAACTCCATGGAGGGTGGGTGGGCCAAGGTGTGTGCGTGAGAGTGGAAGGATGGAAAAACAGTCCAGGTGGACTTTGGAATTCTGGGCCTGGCTCAAGAACCCCACATGGTTGGTCAATTAGGATTTGGTCCTCTGTGAAACCTGTTCCCGGTGTTCGGTGCAGTTGGCCCCCTCTGCCCCTTTACTCCACCTGTAGTTCTGTTCTTCCAGGTATAATTTTTGACCAGAATAACCACTCAAAAATGCAGGCACACACACATGATTCTCACAGACTAATAATTTTCAGAAATAATAGTTCTCCTAAATTCAATAAAATCTGCAGATATTGTCCTGCTCCAAAGGGAGAGATCGGTATACATTATTATGCAGAGTCGCACAGATGACTAAAAGGAAAAAGGAGTGAAACCCATTGCAGAGTCCTGAAAAACAACAGAACTATCTTGATGGCTACTCTCAGCCACCCACGAACAGAAGTCTGCAGGGGTGTTCAACCTTTTGGCGTCTCTGCACCGCGCTAGAAGTAGAAGAATTGTCTTAGGCCACACATTAAATACATCATCACACATAATCACAAAAAATCTCATAATGTTTTAAGTAAATTTACGATTTTGTGTTGGGCCACATTCACAGCATTCTGGGCTGCATGTAGCCCTCGGGCCACAGGGTGGACACCCCTGGAAGGGAAACATTTTGTTTCACTGGGGCCAGCCCTTCCCCACCAATCTCTGTAAGCAGTAAAGGGGCACTCACAGCATGAGCTCTGTCCATGACCCTTTACTTTCTCTGTCCGTGACCCTTCAGGGTTGAAGGTGACATGGGTGCTGCTAGGCAAGTCACATGACTGCAGTTGTACCTCCTACTATAGATCATGGAAATGGTTGAATGTGAAGGGTGAAAGGATGTAGCTTCCTTTTGTACCCCCATCAGAATGTATTAAAGCACTCCTTGTTTCCCTGGCCTGAAGGGAGAAAGTAAGCTAGAATCTGCTATCTTTAACAAAAGAATCAACAAAATATAATGTAGTAAGATAATTTATACAAGGCTTTTGAAGAGTTCATTCACAAGGATGTGCTAAAATTAACTCAAGTCCTAGAGAGTTCACCTATAGCTTAAGTGAGTAAATAAGATTCCTTATAGCAGCAATACATTGTGCAAGATTTGTGGTTATAGTAAACCTCACAATTAAACATTTCTTCCTAAGAGATTCCTATTTAAACTTTGTAGTTAAACTGTTCAATATCACAGAGAGCATCTTCTTCCTTTGGATATGGAAAAAATCAAAATTGTGATCCTGGTAACAGGAAATAAGGTGAATAGTTTTAAAATTCTATAAAACATTTGCCACAATTATGTAGTCTCTGACTGTCTCTTCATTCATTGTGCTTTCATGGTTTCTGGAATATTAGTATTTGTTATCTTTCTCTTCTTTATCTTTCTACAAAGACCAGTAAACAGAACTGCTCCGTAATATTCAAAAGCTACTTTTTTGTCAACAAGGGTTTCTCATCAATTGCCATTATGATCTATAAATTATTTTAATTTAACCACAACTGATGTCAGTTTTGAGGCTTACAATGTTGACTATAAAACAGAAAATTATTGAATAGCATCTAGGTAAAGCAAAGTATGTAGAGTTGCTAATAGCAAACATGAAACATTCCTCAAGTGGAGATTGAGAAGTGTCTCCTGGACAAGTGTCATTTGGGACAATTTTGATGTTATTTTGTACCAAAATAGGTAAAACAAACAGTTTCCTTACTGAAGAAAATATCAAAAATTTTATATGCTATTTTTTTATTTTTTATGTGCATTGTGAATCATTCAGAGTAAAATACAGTACATGACCTTTCTCAGACTTTCTTGATTAAAATCTTTATTTTCTGATAAATCATGGCTTATTTTGTATTCAAATGTGGTCCATGGCCCAGCAGCATGGTGGGCATCACCTACTACAGGAGAAAGGCTCGCTCTCAGGCTCCACCCAGACCTACTGAACAAGCATCTGCAAGATATCCAAGGTGATACTTTGCATATTCAAGTTAGAAGACTTGGGTTAAAGGATAATTCTGAGTCCAAGGTGACAAACACATATGTTTAAATAAGCATATTGCACAATTATCTTTCTTCAGTGCAAGTGAAGGGGATCAGAATAAGCCACCCCAAATATGCTACTTTGGCATAAAGATTATTTTGAGCTGAAGGCGACTGAGAATCAACAGGTGCAGGAAGAGTCATCTGCCCTCTCCTTATCTGCCTAACAACAGTGCATAAATTTCCCTTTGAGGAAGGCGCCCACCTCCCACACCAGGGAGAGAAGACATACTCTTATGCCTAAGGTGGGAAGTCAACGACAAGATGAGTTTGCACAGACATCTAGGTTTTAACTGAAATAGCCCTTATCTTTCATTAGTCCCCCATACTTTTCATACTTAGTCACTTCCTCACAACTTTTTGTTCCTTGAAACCCAAACCCTTTTTCCTTTGTTTTTAATATTGTTTTTCCTTTGTTTCAAGCTCCAGTGTATCTGTCCAGAGTTTAACTGCTTCTTTCCTTGAGTTTTACACCTTTTCTGTGAACTCCTATGCAGGTAAATAATAATAAAAGTTGTGTGCTTTTATTTCTATTAATCTGTCTTTTGTTAGTTTAAACTAGCAGGCTCCTACTTGCTGAACCTAAGGGAACAGAGGACAAGATTTTCCTCCCCAATATAGGCTTCATGAGAGCAGGAATTGTTTTGCTCACAGATGTATTCCAAGCACCCAAAACAGTGTCTGTGGAATGTCACAGGTATTCAATAACTACCTGTGGATGTAATGACTTATTATCCCACCCAGTGCTTTGATTAATGATCTGTTATCCATCACATGCTCTTTAATTGTGATGAAACATTATCTAGATTTGATGCTTCGTGGGGTGGGTCATGAGCCTGGAGAGAAGACATGCTTGTCTTTCCAGGAGGCATCACTGTAGAATAAGGTTCAGCCCTCCGGTGGACTACATTCATTGCATATATTATGAAGGATTTTTTTTTTAAAAAAACAGCTATGGTGAAATAACTAATAAGTATACATTCTATAGGTCATAGAAAGGAGATTTCCTACCATTGTTTCATCATTATAATACCTGAATTGACTATTTGAGCAACTTCCTCTGCATTCTCCAAGATCAATTTCTCTTCACTCCAGGAAGTTGTCTTCTGCAATGGTTTCTTTGGTGTGTGGTCTTCACTCTGAGCCTCCTTCTTCTCCCCTTTTTAATTCCCAGTCACATTCCTGTAGATTTCATGCTTTAAACTGCTGCATGGTTTCTAACAGTAATGTGATTTGCCATTAAGCTCCCCCTGACCTTGATAAATCAAGATAACAAATTTAACTCCTATTAAGAGTAATTATGAAACAGATTTCATGTGGAATTATAAAATATGGACATATGTCCTGACTCAGTAACATGGAGCTTTCATATCTAAAAATACAAAAAAAAAGCATAATTTAAAATAAATGTGTGGTTAATGGAATCAAGGGCATCTTTATGTGATGGCAACTATGATATTGTTTACATACAGTCTGCAGACGTACTGAAGAATCCCTTGCCTTTACCATCACTACAAAAGAGTGTCCTCGTAATATTCATAGGGACTCAAACGTGGCCAATAATAACTCCTTAAGAAACCCAGTCCTTCACTTCTGGCCTTGCATTCTCTTCCAGTGTCTGTCTTCTTCCCTCTATTCTCTTTTTGGCATTCCAACCTACTTTTCAACATTCCTCAGAAGCATTTCATGCTATGGACCTTTACTCAAACCATTCTCTGGAACAACCTGCCCACTCTTCCCTCTGTGCATTCCTCTGTCTGTATTCTCATAAAGGGAATTCCAGTAAAGTATAAAACCTTCAGAGCATACCTCCACTGTGAGCTCTAGGAAGACTCTCAGGCTGCACTAGGTGTTGGTTTTTCTTCCAGATAAATCTCTTTATGCCTGTTGAGGAATGTGTTGGATCCCTGTCTCATTACAGGTACCCAGTGAGGTCTTGCCAGATTATGAGCTTCTCAGGGATGGGTATCATGTTTTATCTACATATTTCTAGCACCTGCCATCACAGACTCAATCATTTATCCAATAAACTTTTTAAGGAATTCAAAAATGAAAGAATAGTGAGTTAATAATTTGTCCTAAAAGGATGTAAGCCATGCAACTCTTCTAAGCCAAGTATACTGAAACTAGTTGAGTGTGTCATTCCTTTCTTCATTAAGTCTTCAAATGCCTTATATAATATTATTATATATTATGACAATGTATCAAGCACCCAACATGAAGCAAGAACTATGCTAGATACTTAGATATAGAGAGACACATTCCTTTCTCTGAAGTTCTTTTGTCTTTCTCAAATTTAAAAAAAAAATTAACTTCCTCAGTAGTTTTGTGTCTTTCGAGAAATTGGTTCATTCCATCTAAGATGTTGAATTTGTGAGCTTAAGCATTCCTACTTAGGCAGATGTTTGTATACCCATGTTTATAGCAGCTTTATTCACAATAGTCAAAAGTGAAACAAGTTAGACAGAAAATAATAAATATTGTATGATTCCACTGAGGTACCTAACAGATTACAGAAAGTAGAATGGTAGTTGCCAAGAGCTGGGAGGAGGTGGGAATGTGGGGACTTCTTGTTTAATGGGTATAGAGTTTTGGTTTGGGAAGAAGAAAACTTCTGGAGATGGATGGAGGTGATGATAATTGCACATCAATGTAAATATACATAATGCCACCGAACTGCATGCATATAAAAGGTTAAAATGGTAAATATTACGTTATATTTCACCACAATAAAAAACAATTCACATGAGTTAAAGTGCAAAATACAACAAACTAAAACAAAAACACTGGAAGAAATATAAAATATTTTAAAGTTGGAAGCACAAAAGACAGTAAATAAGGAATAAGATATATAATATGGAAAGAATTTCCTCCAAACAATAAGAGAAAGCAGATAAAACAAATAGAAAATGGACAAATGATCTCAACAGACAATTAGGAGCACAGACCTCGAGAGAGAACATATCCAAAAGTAATTCCACATAGATTAAGTATTAAGTACCATAAACTAACTATAAAGTATTAGCATAAAATAGAGCATATTTTGGAAATGCTTGTTGCACAAGACACCAAACCCAGATGCTATAAAGGAAAGCATCAGTAGATGGGACTATCCAAAGATGTTAAACTTATATTACAAAGGCATCATTAAAAATCAAAAAGACCTTTGATTTATTAATATTCACACAGTTCTTTACATATAGGAATTGTTTCATAATAGTAGTTAAAGAATTATACTTAAAATTTACCTGAACTTTACCTCCCCGAAACAACTTAAGAGCATTTTTAAGCCAAAGGCATTGATAATGGAACATTCAACAGCACATCTAATTTTTCCCTTTATATTTAAATTTATAAAACTTGCTTTTTGACTAGAAAGATGTTAAATTTAGAAAAATATAAAAATGGCAAGAAATGCCTCAATATTTTTCATATTGACTTCATCACTTTAATATGTATATATCATCTTAAGCCAGCCATTAATAAAATGATCCAAATTCAAAAAATAGTTAAAAGGTGATGACAGATTCATATACAAATAAAATAACAATATCTACTACTTAACAATAAAGCAAATAAGTCAAACAGAAAATAAGCAAGTATTTGAATAAACAATCTAACACAGGAAATACAAATGACTAACAAACATGAAGAGAGTTAACTTCAATATTATTGTAATAATAAACTATGGAAAAAACAAACAATTATCAGTAAATTCTTAAATTATCAGTTCATACTATGAAATACTATGTATCAGTTTAAAATAATAAATTAAATATGTATGTACTTTCATGGAAATCTCATAGATATGCTAGTGTTAAAAATTACTAAAAAATATTTATAGTATGTTCCCATTTCTATAACAAATTACAAACAAACCATACTTTGTCTTATTCTGGGTGGTGATGGGGAGGCTTTCTCTACATATATGACTTTTCCCCCAAGAATGTATTCACATATTGTATGTATATTTTATTTTTGGAATAGATGGAATGCAAACACTTTTGTGTTTTTAGAAGTACATTTTTTAAATAGGGAAACAAAGAAGATTCAGAGGCTCTAAAATTCAGGGATTCTGGAAGCTCAGAGTATGCATTTCAGAACCAGAAAGCCCTAAATGAAGACCCCAGTAAAACTCTGCAGTTGGGGGTCTGGCCCCAGTCTTTCCTCACCCCAAAATAGGAGAGGCTCCCCAAGGTTTCTGTACAAGTCTGACTTCTGTTTTCTATTCCTTTCTCCCTCTATCCCTGATTGTCCCCAAGCACTGGACCAAGAAGAAGATTGGCCTGGGAAGGGATTACTCCAAGGTGATGAAAATCTCTCACAGTCCTTCCTGATCCAAATTCCTGAGCATCCTCCATCAAACTCTACTTACTTAACACTGAAGCCCAGTATCTGTTTACAGGCAGTGCACCACCCCCACCCCCCATCCCACTCTGCCCAGGCCACACCCCCCACACATGCTGGGGGACATCCCAGCAGCCCAGCACCAACACTCGTGTTTCCCACCATGTTTAAAAAACCTGGTCATCGAGTGCCCCCAAAGAGACTCTCGATTGTCTGTGTGGCTCCTTAAGGCCCCTTGTCTATCTTGGTAAGCTTCCCGTGAACAATTCTTTACCAGGAACAGTGAAGATTAGATATCACTTAGGTAAGATGGATAGTTCTATTTACCACGGGCCAGGAACTATGGTCCAGAAACTGTGCCAAGGACTTCACCTGCATCGCTCAATTTAGCTTCCCGATTTAATTATGTGGTAAGAGCTACTAATACCCACATTTTACAGGCGAGTAAACAAACAGTAGTTTAAAGGTATTGAGTAATTCTCCAAGTTCATTTGATTAGTCAGTAGTGGAGTTAAAATTTAAACCCAAATTACAAACCAATTGCTCAATTAACCCTTTCGATTTCACTGCATCACACAAGGATTAGTGTGGGCTCCATACAGAAACACTGTTAATAGTATACATCCTATGACTTACAACTTTTTAATGCAAAGTGTCGGCTTAATTCTGGAGATATTTTCATGACAAGAGTTAATGAAATAAGCTCACTCTCATAAACAGCATGAGTGGACCTCACTGATTTAATTCTCTGAAAGTTTAACAGCAGGACACTCATTATTCTCATTTTACAGATAACACCAGCTAGAAGTTTTAAAATCAGTTTTGAGCACATTCATTCAATGTTTACTGTATTGGAAAACTCTCTTATATGACTGATGCAAATAATTCTTCACTAAGGAGCCCTCAAGAAAGCCTGTGCCAAGAAATGGGCCTCAAAATACATTCTGATTTTAAACGCCTTAAAACCCAGGGTAGAGACCCTTACCCTGCCCCCAGCACAGGGACTACAACACACCTTTCTAGACTTCTACAAAGAAAGCACGCTCCTTTACTTTTGCTGGAGGCTGGAGACCTGAGAGAATCAAAGAAACTCTTTAACCCCGGGCCAGCGCAAGGAAGCATTCGCATCTGCCACCCAGACATCCTCTCCCTGCTCCTCCAAACACGTAAAATAGGTGTTTACTGAGAAGAGGAAGCTGAAATAAATTAGAGAAGCCTCCGAATTTTAATGACTCAATACTTTTACTTCAGAACCCATAAACAAGTCCTACCATCTGGCCTCATTTTATTTTTTATCACACTAGAGAGTTTCAGCCTACTACATGATAAAAAATTTTTTAAAAGTCAGGATTCAATTCCTCCTTTCTTGTCAACCCCCACTTCCAGTTCTGAGCACAGAGTTTTGCAAAGCAAATCTTTGTCATTATTCTCACAGAAAAAAATTCTGGCATGGATGAAAAAGAACTCAAAGGAAGACAAGTACAAAAGGTGTTTTGTTTCTTTCAAATCATTGTAATTTATACAGCTGTGCATGCGAGCAAAGCCGTTTCAGAGACTTTCAGGCTTTGGCCCCATGTCCTTCAGAGCTGTTCTCAAACTGCTTCCCCTCACTCGACCTGCAGTGGTTCTGTTCAGACAAGAAAAAAATAAAGTGAATCAAGCGAACTGAATGAAAAGAACCAAATTAGTTAGACAGTAAGGGCAGTCATTCTGTATTCTTTGCAGAACTGCATCACTGTAAAAACACCTTTTTAATAAATGAGCACTGTACAAGTTATTATGCATTTGATGAAAGCAAGTCATCCTGAGTTTCACAAAGTTTGGCTCTTCCTCTGTTCATGGCTGTGACACAGGCTGGGGTTTTCCAGGCACGACCGACTCTTATTGAGGGGTGGATCTGACACACACTTTCATACTGTAAAGAAAGGAAGAGCAAAGGCAAGAGCCGAATCTGTTGAATAAGTGAATAAGTATGTCAAAAATGTCCTTTCATCACCATTGCTTGTGCTCGGATTGAATAACCTTTGCAATACAGTTTTGGTTTGTGGGTCAAAGACTCCTGTTTCTGTAGCTCCTTTCTCTTTTAAGTTATCAATGTATATTTTTATTGCCTCGAAACCAATTCAATTATGTGTAAAGAAGGTAGCCTTAGTGATTCTCCAACTTTCTTATCTGTGCCTTAACCACCGTAAAGTGGGTCTACGTGGTGTGGCAAGATGAAAAATAACTAACAGCCATGGCATGCTGTGTGTGGGTCAGGGGAAATTAGAAGCACACTCCATGTATTAGCTCATTTAATCCCCACAATAGTTTGACTAAATGTTTGTTGTTGTTATTCTCTTATACATGAGGAATCTGAGCTTCAGAATTGTTCAGTGTGTTGCGTTTACACGGCCAGTAAGTGGCAGTGCCCAAGTCTGAAAGTCCAAGTAGGTTTCTTGAAACTGTGCTCTCAGTTATATGTTAGAAAGAACACAGGCTTCAGAGACATCCTGACGCTGGGGCCAAATTCCAGTTTAGTCACTTACTCTCTGTGTGACATCAGGAAAATTGCTTCACCACTCTGGGGCTCAAATTCCTCAACTATAAAGAAATTTAATGACAAGACTATCTCACCCTGACCACTGTGGCTCAATTAGTTGGGTGTCATCCCGCAAAGCTAAAGGTCACTGATTCAATTCCCCAGTCAGGGTGCATGCCTGGGTTGTGGGTTTGGTTCCCAGTTGGGGCACTTACAGGAGGCAAACAATCAATGTTTCTCCCTCACATCGATGTTTCTCTCCCTCTCTTTCTCCCTCCCTTCCCTTGTCTCTTAGAAAAAAGAGAGAGAGAGACTATCTCATAGGATTATTGGGAAGTTTAAGAAATAACAGCACAGATTCTGGCTCATTGCTCAGAATCTCATAGAATTCTGAGATTCTAAATACTGTGAGCTATTGTTTTAGTTATTGTTAATGATGCTAAAAGGTCTAGTGATGGTAAAGAGCTCACTCTATTCTAGCAGCTTGTTGACTATTTGCAGTATGTGATTGTATGGCTTTCCTCTCTGGCCTGTGCTTTAAAAGCCAGTGGATTCTTGAAGAACATTTTGATAATAAATAGGTCAAATTATCTTTCCACCTTTTCAAAAGAAAAAAAATCTATGAAGTACATTCCCACTTTTATCCCCAAGTATTAAAATAAAAGCTGTCATATCAGCAAAATTATATTATTCTAGAATGTTTCCTCCTAGAACTTTTTGGAATGCACTATTCTCTTAGAATTCTATTTTCCTTCCTTTCTGGGAGCACAAAGGCAATAAAATAGTGTCAGCCACTGCAGGGCTGCAGAAATGTTTTTCATTTCTATTCTGTACATGAAAATTAAATTTAATTATTCCCCAACATGTCAAAGGCACTCATCAAGTTAGCCTGGTTTATGCTGAGCAAAAACTGCAAATAAAATTTAATTTGGAAATACCTGTTTCCACAAATCTCCTTAAACTCTAAGGAAGAATTACTATTTATGGCAATACATATGCAAAACCTACTGTGCTGACTAAGAAATGCCATTTGAGGTGCAAAAGCTATGAAATGTACTGCACCTATTAATTCTACCATATAGTAAACCTTTCACTGGAAAGTTATGTACTATAAAGCTTTGTCCCTAGGAGCCAGCCCCCAGGAAGTTATGATCCCATTAAAGGAGGCAGTAGGGATTTACAGAGCATATCAATCTTATCAAATTTGATAGAATTCTCTCAGAATGAAAAAAAGTGCTGAATGGTCATCATATTTATCTGAGCTGTTTCAAAAATGTTGCCTAAAATACCAGAGGAACTCATACACCAATCATATAATAAATTGCTTGAATGAACAAAACATATACAACTGAGGAAAGAAAGAAAGAAAGGAGATACAGGAGCAGAAGATATGCCCAGTCATTGAGGCTCCGCCAACTTTGGTGTTGGGTAGCTTTGATTCAGTTCCTAGCTCCATTGTTCACTATGTATCCATGAGTAAGTTAATTATCCTTTATATGCCACAGTTTCCTCATCTGTGAAATAAGGAAATAATATCAGCACCATTGGGTGATCATGAATAGTGAATGAGAGAAAATACACGCCGGCTTTCGTGTTTCTTAATTTGGCTGTTGCATTATGGGTAGAGAGAACAGAAGCCCTGAGGAAGCAGCATCTAGAAGAGTCTTCAGAGTACAAATGTGATTCTGATGAGGCAGGCAGAGTGTGTGTGAGATGAGGATTTCACATCAATTTCAAAAACATAAAATTCCAGATGCATATAGGACCAAGGAACTGAAACACACATTTCTTTGGTATTCAAGCCAAAAGTTATTATCAGGAGTTCAATAAAGCAGATCCTTAATCAGCCAAAATGTTTGTAGCTAGGAGGAGCACTACACTGTATCTATGCTATTCTCTAACAAATATTTGAAAAACATGGAGGCATTGTGTATTAGTCAGTGTTCTCCAGAAAAACAATAGTATATATAGAGGTAGATAGATAGATAGATAGATAGATAGATAGATGATAGATAGATAAATAGATAAATAGATATTTAGTATAAGGATCTGGCTCACAAAGCTACAGAAGCTGAGAAGTCCCACCATCTGCCCATCTGCAAGCTAGAGACTCAGGAAAGCAGGTGGTGTAGTTCCAGTCTGCGTCTGAAGTTCCGAGAACCAACAAATCCAAGAGTACAAGTTATAGTCTGAGTCTGAGGGCCCGAAAACCGGAGAGCTAGTGGTATAAATTCCAGTCTGCATAAGAAGGCCATAGAACCAGGAGTGGAAATGCTGTAAGTCCCCATCGAAAGACAGAAGACTGATGTTCCTGTTCAATCAGGCAGAGAGGAAGAATTCTCCTCTTTTTATACCTTTTGTTCTACTCAGTCCTCAGTGGATTCGCTGATACCTACCCACATTGAGGAGGGCGATCTGCTTTACTCAGTCTACCAATCCAAGTGTTAAGCTTTTCTAGAATCAGCCTCACAAACATACTTAGGAACAATGTTTAACAAAATATCCAGGCATCCAGTTACCCAGTAAAGTTGACACATAAAATTAACCATTTCAAATCATATACAGAATCCTAGAGAATTTTTATTGGTGACACAGTTAGAGGAGTACACATTTCATGAACAAATACCAGGGAAAAGGAATGTGACTGTTTTTAAAATATATTTTATTGATTATTCTATTAACAGTTGTCCCATTTTTTTCTCCTCTTTATTCCCCTCCACCCTGTACCCCCACTCCCACCAGTATTCTCCACCCCTTAGTTTGTGTTCATGGGTCATATATATAAGTTATTTGGCTTCTCCACTTCTTATACTATTCTTAACCTCTCCCTGTCTGTTTTGTACCTACCCTTTATGCTTCTTATTCTCAGTACCTTTCCCCCCATTCTTCCTCCTCCCCTCCCCCTCCCCACTGATAACTCTCCTTGTGATCTCCATTTCTGTGATTCTGTTCCTGTTCTAGTTGTTTGCTTAGTTTGTTTTTATTTTGATGTTTTTTTAGGTTCAGTTGTTGATAGTTGTGAGTCTGTTGTCATTTTAATGTTCATAGTTTTGACCTTTTTCTTAGATAAGTCCCTCTAACATTTCATATAACAAGGGCTTGGTGATCATGAACTCTTTTAACTTGACCTTATCTGGGAAGCACTTTATCTGCCCTTCCATTCTAAATGAGATCTTTGTTGGATAGAGTAATCTTGGATGTAGGTCCTTGTCTTTCATGACTTCAAATATTTCTTTCCAGCCCCTTCTTGCCTATAAGTTTTCTTTTGAGAAATCAGCTGAGAGTCTTATGGGAACTTCTTTGTAGGTAAATCTCTCCTTTTTTCTTGCTGCTTTTAAGATTTTCTCCTTAACTTTAATCTTGGGTAATGTAATTATGATATACCTTGGTGTGTGCTTCCTTGGGTCCAATTTCTTTGGGACTCTCCAAGCTTCCTGGACTTCCTGGAAGTCTATCTTTTGCCAGATTGGAGAAATTCTCCTTCATTATTTTTTCAAATAAGTTTTCCATTTCTTGCTCTTCCTCTTCTCCTTCTGGTACCCTTATGATTCGGTTATTGGAACTTTTAAAGTTGTCCCAGAGGTTTCTAAGCCTCTCCTCATATTTTTGAATTCCTGTTTCTTCATTCTGTTCTGGTTGAATGTTTATTCATTTCATCTGGTCCAGACTGTTGATTTGAGTCCCAGTTTCCTTCCCTTCACTGTTGGTTTCCTTTGCATTTTCCTTTAATTCACTTTCATAGCCTTCACTCTTTCCTCTATTTTTTACCATACTCAACCAATTCTGTGAGCATCCTGATCACCAGTGTTTTGAACTGTGTATCTGATAGGTTAGCTATCTCTTTGTGGCTTAGTTGTATTTTTTTCTGAAGTTTTTATCTGTTCTTTCTTTTGGGCCATTTTTTTTTTCTTGGTACACCTGTTATATAGTAAGGGATGGAGCCTTTGGTGTTCACCATGGCAGGGCAACCCACATTGCTGCCATTGTGGTGCTCTATGTGGGGGAGGGAACTGAGAGGGGAAAATACTGCTTGTTCTACTCTTCGTGGGCTGTCAGTCACTTCCTCTGCTACCCATAAGCAAATTGGGTTCTTCTGGTACTGATTCCTGGGTGGGTGATTTGTGTACATTCTAGTACCCTGTAGGTCTCTCCAACAAACTCTTCTATGAGGTTGGGAGTTTCTCCCATGCCACAACCCCCACAGGATTTTTTAGTCAGAGGTTTTGAGGTTTTATTTCCCCACACTGGAACCCTGGTTTGTGTGGTCTGTTTCACTCCCCAGTTGCTCCTCCCAGTTTATCTGCATGCAAATATGGGACCATCAGCCACTGCCTTGCTGTGCATCCCCTCCACCCAGCTGCCCATGTCCACCCCTCCTACCATTCTGGATGAAAGTTTCTTCTTCAACTCCTTAGTTGTCAGACTTCCATACAGTTCAATTTTCTTAGAGTTTTGTTTTGTTTTGTTTTAATATGTTATTGTCCTTGTTTTGGTTGTGAGAGGAGGCAAAGTATGTCTACCTACACCTCCATCTTGTACAGAAGTCCTCAGGAATGTGACTTTTCTAAACACTTCTGTGGTTATAGTAACAGGTACTAACTATAACATAGAATTTTCTTGATAATGATGAGTGAGAATTCTTCATGTTAGTTAATTGCTTTACCACAGGCAAAAGGTATTTGATATCTCACTGGAGCTCCTAATAGCCCCATGCGGAAGGCAGAACCATCATGCTGTCTTCAATTTAGAGATAAGGAAAACAAAGCTGGGGAAGGTAAATTGTTTGACCAAATTCACTCAGCTGGGCTAAAAGTGAAATAGCACAAAAAAGGTAAAAATTCATCTGTCTTTTAGCCCAGCATCCTCAATAATATACCACACTGCCTATTATTATTTTTAAAAATGTAAGTTATAATACAATATGTTCTTTTTCTGTGACTCTCCATTTATAATAAAGCAAAATTTTAAATAGCAATTTTTAAAAATACCCTATTTATACCAAAGGCTGACTCTGGAACATCAGTTACATTGGTACACTCCCACTGACACATCCTCCGATGCTTTTCTAAAGAGACAGAATTGCCCATAAACAAGATGCCAAAGTCTTGACACCTAAAGTAATTACATACCATGTCAATCACTATCTCTTACTTCTTGCCACTGCTGCTCCCACTTCAAGTGCACAACTTTGCAGGGGCTAAAGTAGAGTCAGCCATGTCACTAGACATTGAAGATAAAATTATGAAGTGCCAAAAGGAGGTGACAGGTTATAAGTGGGTCTCATTTATTCATATCTCAGGACAGTGTCTGCAGACTAGGAATTCTGATAGCAATTTCTTATGACCATATATTAACAACAGTATCCACACATTATCATGCATGATTACAATTACTTTTGTTGGCAGCCATATCTCTATAAAATAAGAGTAGCAGTTGATTACAAATATAGAGATATATAGTGATGTGGTTATTATTGTTCAGAAAGTTTATGCTGGTAAATGACTTTTAGTTAAAATTGAGCTACTTTGTATCTTATATTTAGAATAGTGAATGTTTTTCATATATCCTTAATACTTACAATTTTCTATCTTCCATAGCTTTTTATTCTTTTTTGAAATTCTTTTTTTATTAAATTTATTCAGGTAACATTGGTTAATGAGATTATGTAGGTTTCAAGTGTACATTTCTGTGATATATGATCTATATATTGCATTATGTGCCCACCACCCAAAGTCAAACCATCTTCCATCACCATATATTTGGCCCCTTTTACCCCTTACTATTCCCCTACCCCTTCCCTCTGGTAACCACTATACTGTTGTCTATATCTATGAGTTTCAGTTTTATATTCCACATATGAGTATGAATGAAATCATTTGGTTCTTAGCTTTTTCTGACTGACTTATTTCATTTAGCATAATATTCTGAAGGTCTTTCCATGTTTTCACAAATGGCAGTATTTCAAACATTTTTTATGGCTGAGTAGTATTCCATAGTATATATGTACCACCTCTTCTTTACCTAATCATCTATTGAAGGACACTTAAGTTGTTTCTATGTCTTGGCCACCATGAATAATGCTGCAATGAACATAGAGGTGTATATATATTTGCAAATAAATTTTTCAAGTTTGGGGGGTAGATACCCAGAAGAGGGATTGTTGGGTTATATTGTAACTCTATTCTTAATATTTTGAGGAACAGTCATACTGTTTTTTCATAGTGACTGTACCAATTTATATTCCCACCAACAGTGAATGAGGGTTCTTTTTTCTCCAAAACCTCTCCAACACTTGTTATTACTTGTCTTGTTGGTAATAGCCATTCTAATAGGTATGAGGTGATATCTCATTATAACTTTGATTTGCACTTCCCTAATAGCTTTTGAAGTTGAGCATCTTTTTATATATCTGTTTGCCATTTGTATATTTTCTTGGAAGAAGTGTCTGTTCAGATCGTCTGCCCATTTTTTAATTGGATTGTTTTTGTATTGTGTTGAGTTGAGTTGTATGAGTTCTTTATACGTTTTAGATATTAACCCCTTGTTAGAGTTATTTGTAAATATCTTCTCCCATTTGGTTGGTGGCCTTTTTGTTTTGTTTATGGTTTCTTCTGCTGGGCAGAAGCTTTTTAGTTTGATACAGTTCCATTCATTTATTTTTGCCATTACTTTCCTCACATTTGGGATCAAATTCATAAACTCTTCTCTAAGAAAAAGGTCCATAAGTTTAGTACCCATTTTTTCTATGTAATTTATTGTTTCAGATCTTATATTTAGGTCTTTGGTCCATTTTGTATTAATTTGTATACAGGAGGACAAACTGTAATCTAGTTTTATTCTTTTGCATGTGGCTTTCTGATTTTCTTAGCACCATTTATTAAAGAAGATTTCTCCAATATGTGTTTTTATCTCTTTTTTTTTCAAAAATTATTTGCTATGTACATGTGGTTTTATTTCTGGGCTCTCGATTCTGTTTCACTGGCTTGTGTATCTGTTTTTCTGCCAATATCATGTTATTTTGACTACCATAGCTCTCTAGTATAATCTGAAGTTCAGTAGTGTGATACCTCCAGCTTTGTTCTTTTTTCTCAGAATTGCTTTGGCTTTGGGGGGTCTTTTTTGGTTCAACACATATCTGATGATTTTTTATTCTATTTCTTAAAAGATGATGTTGGGATTTTAATGAGGATTCCATTAAATCTGCATATTGCTTTGGGTAATATGGCCGCTTTAACTATGTTGATTCTTCCAATCCATAAACATGGGATATGTTTCCATTTCACTGTGTTTTTTTCAATCTTTTTTAAATAATGCTTTGTAGTTTTTAGTATATATGTCCTTCACATTGTTTGTTAAGTTTCTGGGTATTTTATTCTTTTGGTTGCAATTGCAAAAGAAATTTTTTATCCATTTCTTTTCCTGAAATTTCATTTTTAGCATACAGTAAAGCAGTGAATTTTTTACATTGATTTGTATCCTGCAACATTACTGTATTTGTTTTTTTGTTTCTAATAATTTTTTTCCTGGAGTCTTATGATTTTTCATATACAAATTGTCATCTACAAAAAGTGATACTTCTTCATTCCCAGTTTGAATGCCTGTTATTTCTTTCTCTTGCCTGATTACTCTTGCTAGGACTTCCAAAACTATGTTAAATAAGAATGGTCTTGTTCCTGATTTTAGAGGAAAAGCTTTCAGCTTTTCACCATCGAGTATAATATTAGCTGAGTGTTTCTCATATATGGCCTTTGTCACATTGAGGTTTATGTTGTTTGTTATGTTTCCTTCTGTATCATTCTACTTTATTGAGTATTTTAATAAAAATGGATGTTATATTTTATCAAATGTTTTTCTGCATCTATTGATAAAATTATAATTTTATCCTTTGTTTTGTTAACATGGTGTATTACATTGATCGATTTGCATATTTTGGACCATTTTTGTGCCCCTGGTATGAAGCGCACTTAATCGTGATGTATTATTTTTTTAATGCACTGTTGTATTTGATTTGCTAGTATTTTGTTTAGGATTTTTTTCATCAGTATTCATCAGAGATATTGGTCCATAGATTTCTTTTTTTATGTTATTCTTGCCATGTTTTGATATCAGGCTTATGTTGGCCTCATAAAAAGTATTAGGAAGTATTGTCACTTGTTCAATTTTGGAAGTTTGAGAAGGATAGGTATCAAATCTTCTTTGAATGTTTGGTAGAATTCACTAGTGAAGCCATCTGGTCCTGAACTTTTACTTCTTAGGAAGATTTGATGGTTGTTTTAATTTCTTCATGACTGATCAGTCTATTTAGATTTTCTGATTCTCTGTAATTCATTCTGTGAAGGTTATATATTTCTAGGAACTTATCCATTACTTCTGGGTGATTGAATTTGGTGGCATACAACCTTTCATAGTATTCTAGTATGATCCTTTACATGTCTTTGATGTCTACAGTACTATCTCCTCTTTCATTTATGATTTAGTTTATATCAGTCTTCTCTCTTTTTTCTTAGTTAGTCTAGCCAAGTATTTGTCAATTTTACTAATCTTTTCAAAGAACCAACTCTTCATTGTATAGTTCTTTTTCTTCTCTATTTCATTCTATTCTGTTCTAATTTTTAATATTTTCTTTCTTCTACTAATTTTGGGTTGCTTTTGTTCTTTTTCTGGTTTTTAAGATGTAATGTTAGGTTGTTTACTTGGGATTTCTCTTGATTATTTAGATAGGCCTGTAATAATATAAACTCCCCTCTTACCACTGCTTTTGTTGCATCCCAGAAGATTTAATATGTTGTATTGTCACTCTAGCTTTCCCTCTATATCATTTTTCCACATTTTTATTGGTGTTCAAGTAGTTGTTTTCATTTTCCTCCCAACATTCCCCTCCACCCCAACTATCCCCACTTCCCGCCCTTGATCCTATTTCCCTTTGTCTCTATACATCTTTTGATCTCACTTTTTTAAAAGATTTTATTTATTTTTTTAGAGAGAAGGGGAAGGAGGGATAAAGAGAGGGAGAGAAACATCAATGTGTGGTTGCTTCTCACATGGCCCCCACTGGGCACCTGGCCCACAACTCAGGCATGTGCCCTGACTGGGAACCAAACTAGTGACCCTTTGGTTCATAGCCTGTGCTCAATCCACTGATCTACACCAGTTAGGGCATGATTTCACTTTTTATTTCTTCTTTGGCCCAGGCATTTTTTAGTAGTATGGGGTTTCATCTCCACATATTTGTGGGTTTCTTTACTTCCTTTTGGCAGTTGATTTCTAATTTCAAAGCATTGTGGCCAGGGAATATGCTTGGTATAATTTCAATCTTCCTGAATTTTTTGAGGCTAGTTTTGTGACCCAACATATAGCCTGTCCTTGAGAATGGTCCATGTGCCCTAGAGAATATGTACAATCTGATGCTCTGGGATGGAAAGATTTATAAATGTCAATTACGTTCATTTGATCTAATGTGTCATTGAAGGCCAATATTTCTTTATTGCTTTTCTGTTTGGATGATCTGTTTAGAGCTGTCAATTGAGTGTTTAGGTCCCAAAATATGATTGTGTTTTTGTCACTTTCTCCCTTTAGTTCTATTAGTAGTTACTTTATATATTTTTGTCCTCCCCAATTGGGTGTATATACAGGGTCTGGCACAAGTAACACCTGCTTGTGTGGTTGATACGGTAATAATATGGGTGCAATAATTTATAGTTTCACCTAAAATGTCATACGGTATGCTTGAGTGTGATCTTGTTATGTTACAGAATTACATGCTTATGATTTTTTAATAAAAGATTTTGTCATAAAAAGGGCCATTATTTGTGCCAAACCCTGTGTATTGAGAAGTGTTGTATCTTCTTGATGTAGTATCCCCTTTATCATTATAAAATGGCCACCTTTGTCTCTTGTTACCTTTGTTATCTTGAAATCTTTATCAAATATAAGGCCATACCTGCTTTTCTATGGATGTTATCTGCTTGGAGAATCATTTTCTACCCTTTCACTTTAAGTCTATCTTTGTCTTTATCACTTAGATCTGTCTCCTGAAGGCAGCATATGGTTGGGTTTGTTTTTTGATCCAATCTGCTACTCTCTGCCTTTTTTTATTGGTGAATTCAGTCCATTTATATTTAGGGTAGTTGTTGATGTATCAGGATTTCCTATAGGCATTTTATCTTTTTCTCTCTGGTAGCTCTGTACTTTCATTGGTTCTTTTCCTTTTTGTTTTTGCTGGTTTTGTTTGGTGGTATTCCATACCTCTTTCCTCTTTTTTTAAGTTATGTGTCTCAGTTTTGGGGGTTTTTTTGTGTGTGCTGTTGCCACTTATAAAAAAGAAAGTTGCTTATGTACAGTAGTCCTCCTTCTTTTGAATGAGTCTGATCTCAATCCTCCTCTGCAAAGTCAGACCTCTATCCTCCCTTTTATGTTTTTGTTCTCACAAGTTATTCCTGCTTATGCTATAAGTTTTTTGGTGATCTTGCTTGTAGTTTTGTGACCTTTTGTTCTTTGTTTCAGGTAGAATAAGCCCCTTGAGTATTTCCTGCAATGGAAATCTTCTGGTAATAAATTCTTTCAGCTTCTGTATTTCTGTTGCTTTGAAATTAGAACATCCAATGACTATCCTTCTCTTTCCTTCTGTCATTTATATCATCTCACACAATAGTGAATTCTCAATATTATTACTTAACTTGTCTACATGTCTATCTGCCTTTTAAAATGATTATATAACTTATGAACATAGATTAGAGCTATTAAATTCATATGACAGAGCTGAAAGGGTCTTTACAGACCACCTGGTTGAGCCTTGTCTCAAAGTCCTCATTTTATAGGTAAAAAACAAACAAACATTAAGGCTCAAGGAGTCAAGTGCCCTTCCCAAGATCACAGAGCTGGCCAGTCAGAATTGGCACTAGAGCTTACCTTTCAATCCAAGGATTTTTCCACTTTGTTTATACAAAATATCATAAGTGTGGGTGTCAATATTTTTCATTAATTAAAATTAGCAACAGATAAAAATGGCCATGGTTCTTCTCTCAATATAAATTGCAAGAAAACTTCTTAGGAAATAATGACTCTTCCTGTGTATTGCCCAGCAGTTGACCACTCATGTGAAGTCTGAAGGTTGAAATTCACCCAGATCTATAACATTTAAGAGGTTTAGCACTTCATTAGGTGATCTGGTAGGGCCTACCATTACTAGGTTGTTCACCCACTCTAGCTAGACCATAATTTAGCCCTTTCAATAAAAATGAACTAGAAGGAATTTTATTCTCTTTACTGTGTGTCACGTATCATGCAAGTACTAGCCAGACATTTTATACAATGATTGCAGCCCTCCAAAGCCCTGTTTGATACTCCAGCAGTCCTGTACCCTAGAAATGATATAAGTTGTGTGATGAAAGAAGTGAGCACAGGAGTTTGCCAGCAATGTCCAAACAAGTCCCTATAAGAAAAATTGTAGGACAGTTCCAGGAGTGGGGGTGGAGAGGATTTTTATCGCTTTCAGACTTTACTAGGGCAGAAATTGTGTATCCATGTGTCATTCAATAAGGATCCCTTTTACCTTATTCATGATATACAAGGATGCATTTCTCATTTCTTTGCACATATATGTATGTTTATGTATGTGCACCACAACAATAAACATGCAGGACTTCTAAACAAAGAAGATTTAAGTAGAGATCTTTGGGTATTTCACATTCCCCTCCCTCACTGCAGACATGCAGTCTCTCTTTTTGGAAGGGGTATGTGGCTTGGCAGTACTTGGCTTTAAAGCAGTAAATCATGGCTACAATCCGTCCATCCATCTTCTCCCTATGGGAGAAAAAATGAATCATTATGTAGGGGCTCTTGAGCCCCACAGAGAGGATTTTTTCCATTGGTTTTCTATAACAGAAGAATGATAACACATGTTCATTTAGTGCTTGTACAAATTTAAGCTTACATTTTTCTTTTGATCAAGCATATTTCTAATCTTATCTGTTCTCTTTTTCCTCAAACTTTTTCTTGCTCATTATCTACTCAATTATTGCCTGATATGTTCCAGGTACTTTTCTAGGCTTATTAAAATGAAGACATATGATGCCTGTCTTCAATAAGTTAATTGTCTTATAAAAGTGACAGGCTGGTAAACAAATATTTTTCTTTGTATCCATGGTGTAAACAACCCAAACTCCAGAAAGCCAACTGCTTCAGCGACTCTCACATATTCTTTATGCTATGCTCCACTTCTGGTCCATTAAGGTGTGTACTTGTTTAAAAACAGTTATGCCTTTTAAATGTTTTCTTTATGAATTGTCTACCATTATGTGTATTTGAAGTAGTGCAGGGTTTCTCAGCATGCACTTGAAACTCAAACTAATTGGGATAAGATGTCCTAATATTTGCTATGGTTTTAAATATTTTGTAAAATTTGGAAGTTTGCTGTTAATGAAAAATTTAAAACAAATAAATAAACATGAGCCTCTTGGTTTTAAAATTATTCTGTAAAATATTGTAACTGTTTATTACAGTTTTCTTTTTAGAAATAGCATAATGCTCTCACCTGTAAGTGGAATCTAATCAACAAAACAAACAAGCAAGCAAAATATAACCAGAGACATTGAAATAAAGAACAAACTGACAGTAACCAGATGGGAGGGAGAGAGGCATAATGGGGGGAAATAGGGGAAGGCCCATCAGGGAACATGTATAAAGGACACATGAACAAAGCCAAAGCGAGGCAGGATTGAGAGTAGGAGGTGGGAATGGGTGGGGCGGGAGCAGTGGAGGGGGAAAAATGGAGACAACTGTACTTGAACAACAATTTTAAAAAAAGAAATAGAATAATGAGCTCCCATGTCCACATCACATAGCTACAGTTATAACCACTCTGCTATTCTTGTTTCACCTCTACCTACCTCGACACTTTTTTCCTATTTTTAAATGGAAAGTACTAGTAATAATTTAGATTTTATATCAATTTATAACTAATGAAGCATATAGGGATGAGTGCTAAAATAATTATAAAATAAGTATATTTTATATAGCCCATTATATATCATTATTATATCATTTCACCCATAAACACTCTATGCCTTTAACAGAAAGGGATTTTTTAAACACACACAAATAACATTAACATACTCAACAAATTAACAATAATTTCTTCAAATCATCTAACACCTTGTCTATGTTGAGTTTTCCCCAACTGCCCCCAGAGCTGTCGTTTTGCTCTCACTAGCAAACACACACTGCAACCAGCTGACTGCTCGAATCTCCTGCGATGGGAGTCAGTGTACTCTGTCCTCTTAAAAATTTCATTTACTTTTGTAAAAACAACGTAGAATTTCCTACATTCTGGATTCAACTTGTTATCTTTGCAGTGTAAATTAGCATATTCTTTTGTCTCACTTTCTTAAAATTAATACTTACATCTTCAGGCTTAATTAGTTCAAATACTTTTCCAGGGATATCTTATAGGTGATGTTGTGTAATCTCTATTGCTTTATATTGTGTGGTACATTATATTCATTTGCTCTACTTTTGGTGACATTAAGATTAATTACAGGGTTCAGGTGGCATCAATTAAGATTCAGACATTATGATTTTCCATTAACCATTCACCTAATGGTTTTAACAACCACTGTTGACTGTTACCTATATCATTATTTCATTAAGTATTGCAAAATGGTGATTTTCTAATTCTATCCTTTATTCTGCAGGTATTAGCTATGATTCTTTTATTAAAGAAGAACTTTTATTTAGTAAGTATTTGAGTAATCTGAAATACAGTTTATACAGGAAAGGAAGAAAAATGGTAACCCCTCTACCTTTATTTATCAATTTTCAGAGTAATGAGTTGGTGCTTTATCTTGCTTTTCTGCTGGGTTTCCATGTGGTTTAAAATATTACCATATTACTTTTCATCTCTATGCAGCACTTCTTTATCTTACATGGTCCCTTTTCTATGACATCCTGATCTGATTTCAAAAAGGAATATTCCTTAAGTCTTCCTGAGTCCATATAAGTCACAAGTCTTCTTTGTGTAAGTCAACAGGGAAAAACAAACCAAGTCGACAGGGAAAAACAAACCATGCTAGATTTTTTAGTCAGTGGAAATATAATATAAGAGGTCTAAAGAAGTAGAATGGGGGAGATATTAGCAACTACAAGAAGTTACTATACCCGCCTAGGCTGACTGAAGAGGAAATGGTGGTCTGCAGTGCCCTGAAGAACTTCACCACCAAGGCTACTGGAGCACCTGAAACTGATATTGGAGCTACTGTTGCTACCACCACTCACAGCTCCACTGTTGTTGCAATAACTCAGAAGACTTCTGTCCTTTAGATTCCATATGAAAGTGAAATCATATGGTATTTGTCTTTCTCTGACTAACTTATTTCACTTAGCATAATACCCTCTAGGTGCATTCATGTTGTCTCAAATGGCAAGATTTCATTTATTTTTATGGCTGAGTAATATTCCATTGTATATATGAACCCAGATCTTTATTCACTCATCTATCTAGGTTGCTTTCATATATTGGCTATTGTAAGCAGTGCTGTTATGAACATAGGAGTACATATATCTTTTCAAATTGTTTTCATTTTCTTCAGGTAAGTACCCAGAAGTGGAATTTCTGAGTCATATAGTAGTTCTATTTTTAATTTTTTGAGGAGTCTCCATACTGATTTCCGTAGTAGCTGCACTAGTATAGTATTCCAATAGTGTACAATAGTTTCCTTTTCTCCATATCCTTGCCAACATTTGATATTTGTAATCTTTTTAATAATAGCCATTCCAATAGGTGTCTGGTGATATCTTGTTGTAGTTTTGATTTACATTTTCCTGATGATTAGTGATTTTGAACATATTTTCATGTGTCTGTATGTCTTCTTTGGAGAAATTTCTACTCAGGTCCTCTGCAAACTTTTTAATTGGATTATTTGTTTTTTGATGTTGAGCTGTGTGAGTTCATTATGTATTTTAGATATTAATCCCTTATCGGAAATGAAAGGGGTATGGGTTTGAGATAAGAGCAAAATATGGGAAGGACATTAAGAAGTGCAAACTACCAGTAATAAAATAAGTCATGGGGATGTAATGTACAGCTTAGGGAACAGAGTCAATAATATCATAATAAGACTTCCATCCAAGGTGGAAGTGTACATAGATACACACCTTGCCTCCTCAAAGAACCAAAGAAGGACAATAACAAATTTAAAAACAAAAAACAACCAGAACCCTCAGAAAATTGAGCTGTACGAAAATCCAACAACCGAAGAGTTAGAGAATAAATATTAATTCAGACTGGCTGGTGCTCCGAGACAAAGAAATATGTTCCAAGTGAAAGAACAGATTAAAACTCCAGAAAAATAACTAAGAAGTGAAGAGATAGCCAACCTATCAGATGCAGGGTTCACGACACTGATAATCAGGATGCTCACAGGAATGGTTGAGTGTCACAAAATAGAGGAAAGAGTGAAGACTATGCAAAGTGAAGTAAAGAAAAATATACGGGGAACCAACAGTGAAGGGAAGGAAATTGAGACTCAAATCAATGATTTGGATCAAAAGGAAGAAAGAAACATTCAACAGGAACAGAATGAAGAAACAAGAATTCAAAAATATGAGGAGAAGCTTAGAAACCTCTAGGACAATTTTAAAATGTTCCAACATCTGAATCATAGGGGTGCCAGAAGGAGAAGAGGAAGAGCAAGAAATGGAAAACTTATTTGAAAACATAATGAAGGAGAACTTCCCCAATCTGGCAAAGGAAATAGACTTCCAGGAAGTCCAGGAAGCTTGGAGAATCCCAAAGAAGTTGGACCCAAGGAAGCACACACCAAGGTATTTCATAAGTACATTACCCAAGATTAAAGTTAAGGAGAAAATCTTCAAAGCAGGAAAAGAGAGATTTACCTACAAAGAAGTTCCCATAAGACTATCAGCTGATTTCTCAAAAGAAAACTTATAGGCAAGAAGGGGCTGGAAAGAAGTATTTGAAGTCATGAAAGGCAAGGACCTACATCCAAGATTACTCTATCCAACAAAGATCTCATTTAGAATGGAAGGGCAGATAAAGTGCTTCCCAGATAAGGTCAAGTTAAAAGAGTTCATCATCACCAAGCCCTTATTATATGAAATGTTAGAGGGACTTATCTAAGAAAAAGGTCAAAACTATGAACATTAAAATGACAACAGACTCACAACTATCAACAACTGAACCTAAAAAAACACCAAAATAAAAACAAACTAAGCAAACAACTAGAACAGGAACAGAATCACAGAAATGGAGATCACATGGAGAGAGAATCACAGTAAACTGGTGATTGAAAATGGTGCCTTTTGTAGGCATCATAATTTAAGAAACTCAGAAAATGTTAAATAAGTATTGTTGTATACATTCACTCCAAATTCTGCCTCAAACTAAGGAAGCAGGTGATGAGGGAGCTACCATACTAGAGAGTCAGGCAGAAATGTCAACCCAGACAAAGGTGGAAAAATGGATCTTGCATTGGATCTAGAGCAAGGCACCTAGATCTTGAATCAACACTACATTTATGAACATTAAGCCAGGAAGTACATTTATTCCCATTTGGGTAATCTTCAGTCATCTTCCCCAGTTTGAGTTTGTGCGTCATTCAGTTTCAACTCTGATTCATTAAGTAGTTACTGTCCACTCTTGGAGAAAAGCAGTGCAGAGACACTCCTAAAATCCTTGCAAAATTCTGTAATAGATTGCCTCAGTGAAAAGCCACCTTTGTCACTTACTCTCTATGAGACTTATACAAGGTGCATCAACTCCCCATGCACCTCCCCCCTCATTTCTCTTTCCTGTAAAATGCAAATAATAGTAGTCTACTTCGCTGGGGGTGATTTGAGAACTGAATGAGATCATATGCTGGCGCTTAGCATGGTGCTTGGCCTGTGTTAAATACTAAAGTTACTGTTAACTATAATGATAATCATCATAGCATTTAACAACTAAGGAACTATAGATAAAAATTTTATTTTTATTTGCACTTTATAGAAACCAAGGTTTCATGTCTTTCCCAATTTCCATAGCTTGGCTATTACTGGAAGTATGGTATTCAAACCCTATTTTGAGTGTATTCCAATAAAGACAGTGGTCTTTGTAGCTGTATGTCCTAAAATCATGTGTTTTCTAAATCTGATATTGACCGATTTGGAGATCTTCCAGCTTTTACTTGTGCTTCTTCTGTTACTTCTCTGGGCAAGCTTGATCCAAAATCCTTTGTCGCATTTAAAACTAGCCTGTATTTCCTTCCTTCAGCACTTTATTATATTCCCTTCAGCCATTCCCTTTAAATGCTGAAACACCACCACTAGTTGTAATTGGATCCTAGAATATCTAGTTAATTTTGAGGCAGATCCCTGAGGCTTTTCACTAAGGTTCTTCAGTATTTATGTTCTTTGTTCACACTCCTTAGTAAAATAATAAAAGTGAAATCACCACTGGAGTTTTAATAACAAAAGGACTAACTTATTAAGCCTTCTGTCCCTTGTTATACCTATAACAAATAATTCTTCCCCCTATATAGATGAGGAAACTCACCATCAAAACTGACTAATTACTCAGAGTTATAGTCTAGGATGGAGTTGAGATAAGCTCTAGGAAGTGTTAGCCTTTCATGCTCTCGCCAGTGGAATATGTAACTTGGCTTGTTGACCTAGGAAATGATGGACCACATGTAATGCAATGCTCCAACGTATTTTGAGAGGCTCACTTAGTATTTCAGTGCCATGTTGAGTGTAAGAAGATGACCTCACCTCTCAGACCTCCATGTGGAATGAGATAACTTCAGGAACATGTGGCTAAATGGTCAGTTTTTTAGGGTACATGTTTCAGGACTTTTTGAAGATTATCTATCTACCTACTTATTCATTTGTTTGTTACAATCTATTTGGCAAACACCAAATTTCTGGGGAAAATATGGCTGAGGGTAATTAGCCACCCTCACCCCTGACTATTCTAGCATCACAGCACTCCACTGGAATCTAATCTGAAAGATTTACAAAATTTTGGAGGAAATAGAACAGGAGTCAAAGATCCAAACTCAACTCAAGCTGGTCAATAATTGGGAACTTATTGGCTCATCTAGATGGGAAGTCCATGACAGAGCTGAAATAGGTGTCACTTTCCCAGTGAGTTCAGCAAAAGTTCCAAGATTCACTGTAACTGAACCAACTTTGTTTATATGCCTATCCATGAATCACTGGGCCAAAAAAAGAATATACAATTATTTCAGGTTTTGAAGATGGAGTTAAGGTCATCTCTCCACCCCATCCATTGCCCAAAAGTATGTGAATTGAGAGTAGAGAAGGGGTGGTTTCCTATAAAATAATAAATGTGATGACATTATCAGGAGAAGAGAAAAAGGATGCCAGGCAGGGAAAACCAAATGTTTATCATGAATGACCCAACATGTGATGATACATATTCCTTTATTTCATTCACCCATTCAAACATTAAGAAAGTAGAAAATTAAAGTTCAGTCTCCAACCTTAAGGAAAACTTAGCCTTTTGAAATCATATCAATACCTTATTATGATATATGAGGTTCCATTAAAGGTACACGCAGACCATAAGCTATGGAAATATATGTGAAGGATATCAGTTTTATTCACAGAGGCCTTGGCTATGACTTTCTTGTTAAATTTCGCATTAATGTCTACCCAGTAACATGCTAGTACACATAAATGTAAAGGAAACCAAAACATAGACCTCACTCATAATTCTTGCTAAAGTGGCTAGCCTTTTGTTAGATGTATCCACAATCTAACATGGAATCCACAGCTGAGGTAGTATTTTTTTTATGATCCAACGCTGTTTGATGCTTCTAAGAAAGAGTAAGCTGACAGCATTCACACTGAGAATTTGTTAACTTTGTACACTGCAATTTACTTTTTGATGTACAGTGCCACACTACTATTAACTTTCATACCTTGGCAGGTAGCTATTTATTAGATAGGAAACTTCTCTCTTTAAAATATGTCTTTCAATCTTCTACTACTTGGAAAGCACTGCAGTTTAATTGAAAATTGGTCTCATCAGCCTGCCATGGGCTCCTGAGAAATAATTTGTGTGAATAACTACTACCGAGAGCTTCCCCCAGGAAAAGCTTTCATTAGGACCGAGAACACTTTCTGATGATTCTAATAATTACCTTTCTTTGAGTTACTGGCTCACCAGTATGGTTGTCATGAAGTGCTTTGCTTATTTTCTTTCATGCCTCTTGCCTTTGTAGCTCAAGATCCCACAACAGAAAGAGAAATCTGGTCAGAACATGAGTGTTTATTAAGTACTACTTCACATAAAGTGTTTATTGAAATGTTCATAAAATAAACCCTGAAAAATATTCTAGAATGTAGTAGGACATAGCCCCAATTCATGCTTCTGAGTTTCTAAAGAATTTTCTCTGATAGGGTTGTTATTACTGAAATAATGCTGTGAAAATGTGGAGGGAGAGTCCTCAGATTGGAGATTGGAGATCTAGGCTTGAATCTTGGCTCCACCTAAACCATAAGGCAAGTGGGGATAATAAAACCTATGCTTTCCCATGGATTATTATCAAAATTTAATATGATAGTATAGAGATAAATACAAGAATTATGCATGTCACATATAATGTGCTCCTGCTTGTTTGTTGAATCTAAATTCATGGAAAAGCAATTGAGTTAGACTTTCAGATTTCTTGTATTTGTTATTTGAACAGCAAGTGTTCAATAGCACTGTATTTGTTAATTCTATTACTGAATTTAAAAATGGCACACCTCCATTTACTTTATTTTATAATAGATGCTTGGATTATAAGAAAGAAAGAAAGAAAGAAAGAAAGAAAGAACGAAAGAAAGAAAGAAAGAAAGAAAGAAAGAAAGAAAGAAAGAAAAGATCAGTCCCTGTATTGATGGGCAGAAAGGCAAAGGCATGAATATTTGCCTTATGATGACTATAGTAGAAGAGGTGTGTACAAGCATCCCTAAAGGCATGAGGAAATATCCCCTAAATCTTGAGATCAGAAAAAAAAATATTCACAGAGAGGACAACTCTTGAGCTGAGGTGTAAATAATAAGCACAAGTTTACGAAGTGAACAGCTGAAGCAAGATGAGGAGATATTGATAGACAGAACAGAGCATGTGCTCAGTGTGAGCAAAAATAGTATGGTGTGGAACAGAAAGCAGATGTGTATGATTAGAAAGCCTGTATGAGGGAGGAAACAAAGTGAGGAAATAAAAATCAGATTATAAACGTTCTGGTGTGCCTTTATAGAAGTTTGAACTTAATCTTCTTTGGCAAGAATATCAGGTTCATGAACAGATTAGCTGGTGGTCAGCTCCAAGTTGCTTATGAAGCTGAATATCAAGATGTTAACCAGAACTCATCCTCTGAATGTCTGACTGGGCCTGGAGAGTCTGTTTCCAAAATGGCTCATTCACATGGTTATTAGCATAAGGACTCAGTTCATTGTCACATGGGCCTCTAGTGCTGCTTGAGTGCTTTCTTGACATGGAAGCTACCTACCTTCCCTCAGATAAAGAATCTTGTATTTTGATTTGAGAAAGAGAGAAAAGAGGAGGCTACCATGCTATTTATAGCCTGGTCTCCGAAGTCACACAGCGAAACATCATCATATACTATCAGAAGTGAGCTGCTATATCCTGTCCATACTCAAAAGGAAGAGAATTAGGCTAGTCTTTTGGAGGGAGGACTGTTGATAGATTTCTGGAAAATATTTTTGAAAGCACAAGTAAAGATCCATTTTCACACCTGCTAGATGCAATTTGGCTGCCTGCAAACCTGCTTGCTTTTATTTCACTTCTAATTTTTTTTTGTGGCCATGTCTGTGGAGATGCTCCATAACATTGTTTGGAATGCCACTCCCCAGAATGAAGCTGCTCATACCATACTCATTTCACACTTTACTCTTTAATTCCTCAGACACCGTGATCCACCTTGATGACTGGTCAAATCTCAAAATCTGATAAATGTTCTCCATATGTCTCCAATGAAGCCATGGGAAGAGAGGGCTATGAAGGATGTTGAACAGGTTCAGATAAAGTTATTAAGCTGCTGATAATACTATGAGAGGAAGGGGAAAACTTTGCTATTGTTGGTATTTGGTAAGTCATTACCTCATTCCAGATGTTTAGTTCTTTGTTCTTAACTGCCAGTTAAAGCATTGCTTAACAGCGTTCTTAGTAGATCTTTTCTCTAACCAGTTGCAGTTTTGTTTTACTAAGATACTTTAAAACATATCATCATGGTTGTTCTGTTTCTTGAAATCATTATTCACATAATTTTTATTTTAGTTTTATTGCCTCTGAAATCAATGAAGGAAAGAAGGGGAAGGGTCAAGTCAAGGAACATGTATAAAGGACCCATGGACAAAGACTACCTGGGGGAGGGTTGAATGTGGGAGGTGAAAGGTAGGTAGGGCAGGGGAGAGTAATGTGGGAAAAATGGGGACAACTATAATTGAACAACAGTAAAATATTTTTAAACAAATAGTTTATTTAAGAGATAATCTCAAGAATCATGAATGAGCCCTGGCCAGTGTGGCTCGGTTGGTTGGAGCAACATCCCATAACCGAAGGGTTCAGGTTTCAACTGGTCAGGGTGCATACCTGGGGTGAGGTTTTCATACTCAATGCAGGCATGAGCTCATGTGACCCCCAGTCAGGACCCATATGATCCTCAGTGCAGGTTTGTGCAGAAGGCAACCAATAGATGTTTCTCTCTCTCATCAATGTTTCTCTATCTCCCTTCTTCTCTCTCTAACAGCAAAGAAAAAAATGTCCTAGAGTGTTGGGAACCTCCCTGCCTGGTTTCAAAAGCTGTAACCCCTCCAAGGCTAAGGCTAAGTGAGCAACTTTTGGATCGTAAACCACTAAGGAGACAAAGCTTATCTCCCTGGCAGAAGCACTGCTTCTGCTCCTTTTTCCATAAATGGCCCCCCATGCTTGATCAGTTAGCCAATGATGGATAAGATTCCCCAAGGGGAGAACGACTTAAGACAGGCAAGATCACATGGAGGCCCCAGGGAAGGACTTGAGGGGCTATGGAGAAAGGGGGTGATGGACCCTTGCCCCTCAGCTTTGACAAAGTCTGAGTCCTCATTTTGCCTGCAAGAAGTCTCCTAATTTCCTGGCTATCTTGCCTCCTCTGCCTGACTTAAGCCTGAAACAATGACAGAGGGCAGTGCAGCCCTGTGGTAGATAGGATGGGCTCCCCGGGTAATCAGGCCTGAGAAAGAATACATAAACTCCTGTGAAACCTGCTTTGCTAAGAATGCTCTTAGTTAAATGATAAAGGCCCTGGGCAGGAAATGAGTTTGTTCCCTTAAGTTTTGTAGCCTTTTAAGTAATAGACCCTAATAGTTCTTTGTATGCTATCTATCATTTGATCCTTACTGCCTGACAATGATTTATAAGCTGTACCTATATTCCTGTGCAAATTGATTCCAATAAAAACTGGTGAAGGCAAGGATAGGGGCACTTTCCTCTTGAGAGAGTTGCCAGGCCACTCCAAGGCACCCTCCCCTCAAGAGGATAGTTGTGTCGCCCCTTTCCCTCCACAGGACTTGGTAGTCCATGTGAATTTGTCTCATGTCTCATCCATAATGCCGCAGACACTGAAGGTCGATGTCTGCATCACTAGAGTGAAGATAAAAATAAATCACGAATGAGGGAGTGGTGAGAGTGAAGTAGGGAAGAGAAAAAGTCAATATAAGAATGCTTTCTCAAGATCACTATTAGGTACATTGGGATCTCAATTTTACTGAGACCGTGAGACATGTACTGAATACTCCCCAGAATTTTCCTACCAAAGTACAGAAGGCTGGAACATTTATTCATCAATGTCTCCTGTGTCTCCATTGGTGAAGGCAGCCACCCCAAGTTGTTCAGTTCTTTGTATTTCTGGATAATCTCATCCAGTGGCTCGGTAGACTCCTGCAGCTTTGGAAAAGGCATAATAGCTTCAAGTGGGATGCTGTCTGTGTGCCTCGGGGTTCACCGGGAGCTGTCCGCTGTAGCTGCAGCTGAAATGAGAAGTGGGCTGAGAGGATATGAGGCCGTACAACAAAAGTCTATGTACAACTTGTAAATGAACTCTGAAGACCACATTCCAAGGGATATCTTTATTCTACAGATGATAAAACAATCTTTGGGATAAAGTTGCTGTACCTTGAGATAATTTCTCCAAAAGAACAAGACTTATTTGGACCTATACGTTGTGCCATTTATTGTTTTGAAGGAGTTTAATATCCCACTTACAATGGGGAAGCAGAAATCAAAATTGTCAAGTGGAAGGAAGATTTTAACTAATAAATTTTATTTTTTGGGACAGTTTTGAATTTACATAAAAATTGAGCCGATAGTACAAAACATCCCAACTCCCCCACATACAGTTTCCCCTATTGTAACACCTTACTTTGTTTTAGTGTGGCACATCTCTTACAATTACTGCACCAATATTGATACATTATTATTTGCTAAAGTCCATAGTTTACATACAAGTTCACTCTATTGAACAGTTGTATAGATTTTGAAAAATACATAATATCCTGTATCTACATTTACAGCATCATACAGAATAGTTTCACCATCCTAAAAATTCTGTGCTTCCCCCATTCATCCCTCTGCCCTCCCCCAAATCCCTGGAAATCACTGGTATTTTTACTGTCTCTATAGTTTTGCCTTTTCCGGAGTGTCATATGGATGGTGCTATATAGATACAGCCTTTTAAGAATGGCTTTTGTCACTTACTAATATGCATTTAAAGTTGCACTATGTCTTATTGTAGCTTAATAGCTCTTTTTTTCCCTCGATCCCTACACCTCCCAAACCCTCCCTACCCAGAGCTGTCAGCTTAATGCTATCTATGAGTCTGTCTCTCTTTTGCTTGTTAGATTCCACATATGAGTGAAATCATGTGGTATTTGTCTTTCTCTGGCTGGCTTGTAGCTCATTTATTTTTATCACTAAATAATATTCCATTGTATGGATGTGCCACAGTATACATTTATCTATTCACTTATTGAAGGGTACCTTAGCTGCTTCTGGTTTGGGGCAATTATGAACAATGCTGCTATACATACTTGAAGTGTTTTGTGTGGACTTAAGTTTTCAGTTCCCTTGGGTAAATGCCTATGAGTGCAATTGTCAGATCATGTATCAGTAAGTCTATATTTAGCTTTGTAAGAAACTACCAAACTGTCTTCTAAAAGCTGTAAAACTTTGCATTTCCTCCAGTAATGAATGTGGGTTTTGTTGCTCAGTATCCTTACCAGCATCCTCTTTTGAAATTAGAAGTTTTAACACATTATTGTTTCAATTTGCAAGTCCCTGAGAGGTAATGATGTTGAGTATCTCTTTACACGCTTATTTGTGTCTTCTCTCTTTTTACTTGGTTAGATTGTTAAGATTTATCAATTTTGTTGATTTTTCAAAGAAGCAGCTTTTGGTTTCTTTGATTTCTGATTTTCAACTTGATTGATTTTTTTCTAATCTTTTTCTTTTCTTCTGCTTGCTTTCACATAAACTGTTCTTCTTACTCTAATTTCCTAAGGTGGAAACTTAGATTATACATTTTAGAGCTTTCATTTTTTTAATATGTTCACTCAGTGCCATAAATTTCCCTATACACACTGCTTTTGTTGTCTCCTCACAAATTCTGATACTTAGTTTTAAATAATTTTTAATTTTTTTGCAAGTTCTTTCATCCACTTGTTATTTAGAACTGTGTTGTTTAATCTCCAATTATTTGGGATTTTCCATTTGTATTTCTGTTATTAATTTCTAGTTTAATTCCATTGTGGTCTGAGAGCATACATTGTATGATTTCTTTTTTTTTAATTTGTTAAGATGTGTTTTATGGTTCCGAATGTAGTTTATCTTGATGAATGTTCTATGTGAGTTTGAGAAGAATGTGTAGTCTGTTGTTGTACGAGGTCTTCAATAAATGTTAATTCGGTCCAGTTGACTGATGATGCTGTTTACTTCAACCATGTTCTTACTGCTTTTCTGCCTGTAGGATCTGTCAGTTACTGAGAGGGTGCTGAAGTCTTCAACTTCAATTACCTTTTTCTCCTTGCAATTAATTTTAATAGTTTTTGCCTCATGTATTTTGACATGTGTTGTTAGTTGCATAGACATTAAGGATTGTGATACCTTCTTATAGATTCGGCCCCTTCATCATTATGTAATACCCTTCTTTATCTGATAATTTTTCTTGTTCTGAAGTCTGCTTTGTTTGAAATAAACTATTACAGCTTTTATTTCATTAGTGTTAACGCAACTCTATTCCTTTACTTTTAATCTATCTGTAATTATATCTAAAGTGGTCTTCTAGTAGACAACATATAGTTGCCATTTTTTAGATCTATTTTTAACAATATTGGTCTTTTAATTGGTGTGTTTATACCATTGACATTTTAAGTTGGATTAATATCTACCATGTTTGTAACTCTTTTGTATTCTTTTCACTCTTCTTTGCTTTTTACATTCCCTATTTTTCTGCCCTCTACAGTTTCAATTGGACATTTTATATTATTTTATTTTCTCTCCTCTTTTAGCATATCAATTACACATCTTTAAAATTTTTTAGAGGTTGCCCTAGAATTTGCAATATACATTTAAAAATAATCTAATTCTACTTTCAAGCAACACAATTTTCATTTCAAGGTAGTACAGGTACCTTATAACAGGGTATTCCCAATTCTTTTTCCCCACCCCTTATAACATTGCTGTCATTCATTTCACTTTTCTGTATGCTATAATCACCCAAAACATTGTTACTGTCATTGCTTTGAATAAACAGTAAACTATTAGATCAATTGAGAATTAAAAGTCATATCTCAATTATACCTCAATTTTAAAAAAGAATTAAAAACATAAAATATATTACTTTACCTTCCTTTATTCTTTCTCTCATGTTCTTCATTTCTTTAGGTAGGTCTGAGTTTCCAACCTATATTATTTCACCCCTCTGAAGAACTTTTAATAACTCTTGCATTTTTTTGTTTGTCTGAGAAAGTATTTCTCCTTCATTTTGAATGATGATTTCACTGGATACCAACTGTTTATATTGGTAGATTTGTTTTAAACACTTTAAATATTTCACTCACTCTCATCTTATTTGCATGGTCCCTGGCTAGAAGTCTGATGTCATTCTTATCCTGGTTCCCCTTAGGTAAATGTGATTTGCACTGGCTTCTTTCAATATTGTCTTTGTTTTTGGTTTTCTGAAGCTTAAATATGGTATATCTCGATGTAGTCATTTTTTATATTTATCTTATTAGATATTCTAGGAAATTTCTGGTCCTGTGCCTTGTTATCTATCATAAATTTTGAAAAGTTTATATCCATTATCACCTCAAACATTTCCTCTGTTCCTTTCTCTTTTTCCTTTCCTCCCCATATTCCCGTTATATGTATTTTACCCTTTTTGTAATTGTCCCACTGTTATTGGATAATCTACTTCATAATTTTTTTCATTCTTTTTTTCTGTCTGCATTTCAGTTTAGGAAATCTCCCCTGACATTCAAGATCACTGATCTCTCCCTGTTAGTATCCAGTCTCCCAAAGAGCTCATTAAGGTCACTCCTTATTTCTTCCACAGTTGTTGTTCTCTAGCATTTACTTTTCATTCTTAGTGTTTCCATCTCCCTGCTTACAGTATATTAATCATAGTTATTTTAAGTCCTCTATCCAGTAATTCCAAAGCCTGTGCCATATCTGAGTCTGGCTTTGTTGCTTGCTTTGTCTCCAGAATGTGTTTTTCCTTGTCTTTTAGTATGACCGGCAATTTTTTGGTGAAAGCCAGACATGATGTATTGGGTAATAGGAACAGAGGTAATTAGGTTTTTGGTGTGAGGTTTTATGATAACCGCTCTCAGAGGTAGGCTGTGTTTAATATTTGCTCTGGTTGTAGGTGCCAGAGGCTTCAGCTTCCTCTGGTTTTCATGGTTTTTTTTAACTCCCCTTTGTCTTTGTGCTTAATTAAGAACTTCTTAAATTGAGTCTGTGTTCTGTAGTTGTCTCAGTTGTAATCCACTGATATTATACTGGAGTTCTGTTGATGTGATAGAATGTATTACAGAGGAAAGAAGATGCTTTCTATAATCTCACAATAAAATCTCCTTTTTTTTTTAGTGGGCCTAAATCTCTGGGCTTCTAGTGCTTCTTAGCTTTTTTTCTCCTCCTCTTATCAGTGATAGAAAGGCTGGAGGGGGCTGGATCAGGCAAAATTCCCCTCCTTTAGATCAGATAAGACTCTGGTGATATGTTTCCCTTGAAAGGCAGGCTTTTATTGTGGGGGAACTCTGGGTAGCTTTCAAAATGGTTACCTTCCCCGCTCCCCCTGCTCTAAACAGGGAGGAAATTTTTCTCTCATCCTCAAGGTGAAAATCTGGTGAGATTCCTGCAGATAAAATCCATGAAAGTGTGTAGTGCTCTCTAATACCGGCCCCTAGGAGTTTTTAACGCAGCTAGTAATCCATACCCAGTACCCAGAAATTTTCAAAATTGTTGCATGTTTCTACTCTTGTATTTATGGCCCTAGTGGCTTCTGTTCAGGTAAACTGACCTCTGCTGTGATTCTCTCTGTGTTCATCAACTCTTCAGATTTTGGGGTGGCAATCTGCTCTGTAAGTTCAGTTCTTCGATGGATCTGAGAAAAAGTCATCACTTTTTACCTTATTTAGTGTTTGTTTCTTTTTACTGTGAGATGTGAGTGACAGCTCCAAATTCTTTACATGTTGTAGCTCAGAAAACCTAATTAATACTTTTACTGAGTTGTATTTCACATATTATAAAATGTATTCAATTCAAGTGTACAATTCAATGATTTTTAGCAACTTTACTAAGTAATAAACCATCACCACATTGGTTTTAGGGTACATACCTTTATCTCTCTGGTTGGAGACTATGTTCTTGATTTCTCCTGCCCCCACAGAACAACTCTCCCCCATGTCCAGGCCTATTTTTTGTTGCTGATATTTACCTAAAGTTTTATTTTATCTGATTAAAACTATCTGCTGGAACTCTCCTGATTCTCAGCCTTGTTTACCTTAAAGATTGTATTTGGAGTTAGAAAACCCCATATTGTCTAACTGTTTTTATCATCTTAATCATCGACTTAAACCTTCCTATCACTGAAGAAAGAAAGTAGAAGTTATTTATCCTGATATTCCATAAGACTAGCAAAAGAGTGGGCACACAGGTAATGATCCACAAATATTTGTGAATGAATGAATCTGGAATAGACTTCAAGATTTGTGAAAATGTGGGACTGCAGAAGATCAGGAGGTGTGTTTATGGATCTGTGCATACAGTTTTGAAGGGAAGGAATGCCCTGATACCATATGAAAAAAATTGTTGGTATAGACTTCATGAGATTTTCAAATAGTTCAAGGCCTTAAGGAGTAAAGAACAATACACTAGATGATATCTAAGGACTTTTCTACCTCAAACATTCTGTAGGTTAATGTATTTACTGTTTCTAAGATGCAATTTTTATAACTTAGATGTTATGTAACAGAGAGTCTTTTGGCATTTGGCTTTAGCTATTAATAACTCTTTCACCACACACTGAATTTGCACAAGCACTGTTAAAAAATGGATTCCACACCATTTAGGCTCAAAGACAGCAAGATGCTTGTTCACCCAAATCTAAATCTTAGGATCTCACCACTGTTAGTTAACCATGAAAAAGAAGGAGGTTGAAGGACTGAAGGGAAAAGAAATGACCAGGTCTGCAAATCAAACCATGTGTAACTTATCCAAATAGCTGCATGTGGCAGACATAGAAATGAGAGTTTAGTAGGCAGAGCCAGCCCCAATGAGCCAGGCCCCATTTAGACCTGCTTAGCACTTCGAAACAGTAAACAAGAAGTAGAACACAGGTGCATCCCTTAAAAGACCACCATAAAGTCTATTGCAACTCTTTGTTTTTCAGAGGATAAGTAGGTAGGTGAGCTAAGAAGATGGTGGACAGAAGAGGCAGGTCTGATGTGGGAGGAGGGGCTGAAAGTGTCTCTCCCTCCTACCCTGGGCATAGGAACTTACTTTAATTGATGGTCTGTCTTTCATCACTCTAGCATAATTTTGCCTTGAGCATGACTTCATTTAATAAATGCTCTGTTTTTCTCATAAATGCTTTATTTTTGCTGTAACCTTTTCTTAGACCAACTGCTGTAGCATTTGCACGCATCTTTACTCAGCTGTGCCATCATTGCTAACACCTAGACTCTTGATACATTGGGTCTATACTTAATCATTTTTCACTCATACCAAATATACACACATGTAAATATATATATACACAACATTATTAAATATATTTTACTAGTAGGTGGTTAATAAATATTTATCAGATGAATGAACAAATGCATAAGTGAATGATTGCTGGCTTAAATTGCTTAAAATATTTAGCTTAAGGGAGTCCCTAACACTTCATCATTCACTGACTTATATGCCTACCTAAATCATTCTTTTTCCCCTTTATCCCCAACCCCCTTACTATATATATAGAGCAGGAGAAGGATAGGACAAAGCTCAGATATATTTGGAGATGCAAGAAGTCAGAATCAGAAGAAGAAATTTCCATTGTCTTGGCCCTCAGGTACCAGGAACCATGGTGAGGTATTATCTCATGGATCATCACAATAGCCTGGTAAAACAGGTAGAGCATGATTATATTTATTTTTAATGTCAACTTATTTCTAAAAATCAAGTGAAAGTACTGAACTTACCCAAAGTCAAAGAGCCAGTAGGTGATATAGCTAAGCTATGAATCTAATAACAACTCTAGCACATAGCTAGCCTGCATCCAACCTAGGGCCTGCTCAGACCGAAGCTAGGGCTTGAACCACAGAGTAGCCCCAGGATGGCCCCGAGAACTAAGGCAGTGGGGAGGTGTTCTTCAGTTCCTATTTATATGGTAGCTTATCTTTGAGGGCTCAGCTGAGTGATGGTGGTAGCAAACAGACTTCTGACTCGTATTTTATGCTAAAAAGTCCTGTGAAACAGCTGGGAATTTATTCTCATTAGTAAGAAAAGCACTTAGCTGCTGAACCCACAACGGCACCTCATTTTTATTTGACATTCTTAATTAGGATTGATTTGCTAGTCCTAGTCTCTAAAGACAGCATTACAGAAGGGGGTGGGTTCTTAAATGGTCCTACTCACAAATGGGTAATTCATTAGTATTCTAGGGAGCCTTCTACCCATCTGTACAGCTGGGGTGGGAGAACTGGGGCACAGAACAGAGTTGGTGAGAACCCCTTCCCCAGCGAAGAATACAGTTTATTTTCCTTGATAAGTTGGAATCACATGCCTAGACCAGTACTTATCAAACTATAGAGTCACCTCAGGCACTTGTTAAAAATGTAAATTCCAAGTGGCTGTCACTATAGATTCTGCCTGTGCAGTTCTTAAGTATGGATCAGAAAAATTTGCATCATTAACAAGCACTGTAGTAGATAATGATGTAGGTACTTGCCCCATACTCAAAAAGCACAGGCTGAATCCATGAAAAGGGAAATCAATATTCATCTAAATAACAACAGTTTATAAACACTATGAAATTACACAACAGAGATGATATAGATGTAGTCATATTAATATCATAAATCCCTATTTTTCTTGGAGCCACAATGGAAAAATAAACTTTTTTGCCAGGTCAACTTTTTGCCTGGAAAATTTGGAGAAGATCTGTAAGTTTTCCCTTTTGACAATATTTCTTCAGCTCGATTTTCACAATTCTGTGTAATCGATTAAATATTTCTCTAACACCTACCCCATGCTGTTACCTAAATCTGTGCCCTATTGTCCATCAAGTCTAGTAAAAAAGACAGAAACAGATTTTTAACATAACTTCAGTACAGGGGAGAATATGATGTCGGTAAACCAATATGATAACAGGCTCAAGAAGATCCTGAATATTTATGATGGGGAAAAATTGAAAAGTCTATCTAAAAAATAGGTAATAATTATGTAAACTGTGTTATATAAACTAGATGATGTCCTAGGGTCCTTGAACCCAAAGAATTCATGAACCCTACTGCTGTACAGTAAAATTGGGGGACATATACATTTGGGGGCATATCAGTGATTCTCAATCCTAAACAGTTTAGATTCATCTAGGGTTTGGGTTTAGGGGGGATTGTTGTTGTTATTGTTGTTTTATAAATGCTGATTGATGCTTGGGTCTCTCTCCAAACTAACCAAATCTGAATTTCTAAGGATAAGGCCTAGACAGCAATCTCTTTAAAGCCCTGTGTTATCTGGAGCACACCAAGCAATGAGAATCACTGGAGCAGAAGCTTTCATCCAGTTCTCAAAGGGATTTTCATGTAAAATACATAAATTACTGTCATTGGTAAAAATTTATGCAGTCATCAAAAATGGCTACTACAGAGATTATAAAAACATGGGAAAAATATTTATAATGTTGAACAAGACACAATGAAACTGTGTGTATACTGTGATTACAACTATATGAAGAATATATGTAAAGGTGATAATACAGGAAGGAAATATTACAAAATGTTGCCAAGAAGTGTTTTAGTAACTCATGGGTATCTTTTCTCTTTACTTTCCAAATATTCTAATTCATAGTGTGTGTGTGTGTGTGTGTGTGTGTGTGCTCGCGCCCTCGCGCATGCCTTTGAAGGACACACAGTACAAGGTTGGTAAGGAGACCCTAGTGGATTGCCCTCCTGCAGAGCCCTCCTGTATCCTTAGCCTTCTGACATTTCACTTAAAGACTCACTCTGCCACCTAGTCATTGTTCAGCCTGCATCCACCTGGATGCTCTCTTGTTAAAACTAAAAAATAGGATAGCCTGACTTAATTGTTTCCTTGCAGGATGTCTGCCTCTAACCTCTGCCCTTTGGCAAGCCTTCTAGTCTTTCAGACCTCCCTAATCACAGGGTTCAGATTCAACACTTCTTGGGAATCGTGGTTATAGAAAGCTTCTTTCTTCCCTGAAGAGACTTAAATTAAAAGAGGAACAATCTGAGATCCCAATCTCTTTCTTCACAGACCATGAAAAATCTCCTTCTGTGGAAGTTAGAAAATTGCTGATGCTAGCCATAGCAAGGCACGAAGCATACAACTTTTAACTACTGCAAGACTAATAGAGCGGTTACGACCTCTTTCCTGCTGGGCCCTAAGAACCTGCAGGCATCCTTCTTTTTAGGAAGTTAGATAATGGCTCCTGTTGTTCTTCTTTTAATGTCATAAAATAGCAAATCCTTGTAGTTCTTTGTGACTTAGCCAAGTAAGCAATTATAGGAGATTGCCAAATCCATTCTGCTTTTCCCAATGCATCTGAAGATGAGATTAGGTATCTTCAGTGTTTCATTCTTCCAAAAAGTCAATCAAACTCCTACTGCTTTATAACACCTCCTGCAGACTCCTTCCAGCCTCTGGTTGGGAAGCTTCTTGAAACAGCAGTCCTGTTGTATTAGTCAGGTCTCCTTGGGTTGAAGATGGCAGAAGATCCTTCCGCCAGCTTATGCAAAAACAAAGAAATGAGAGTAGGCACTATTTAATAGCTTACATAACAAAAATGTCTGGGAGCAGGCTGGATGGAATATGAGGTTACTTTTCATTTCTAATAAGTAATATTGCAATAAACATTTTTCATGCATAAAGCTTTATATATTTTTAATTTTTCCTTAAATTCAAAAAAATAGAATTATTGTATTTAGGTATAAACAAATATAATTTGATTCTTGGTACATATTGCTATGTTGATTTAAAAAATGGTTTTAATGATTTACTTAAAATGTAAATATACCCTTTTGCCATAACTACATCAATGTTGAATATTATGCAACTTTACCACAGTCCCTGGTTCCCCCAACTAAAGTAGTACTTCCTAATCCCAGCTGTGACTTGGTATCCCCATCCCTTGCTTACTTTTTTCCATAGCACTGTTCACTACCAGAGACCATATTTGCACTTTGATTTCAGCTCTTCTTTCATAATATAAACATATGATTGATGAAGTCATAATTTTACCTCTTTTATTTATGTTGTATCACTACTGCCTACAACAGTCTATGGAACATAGTAGTATATCAATAATGTTTCCTAAGCTTGCTTTTTTAGAGAGGTAAAATTTATGCAGTGAAATGCACAGATTATAAGTGTATATAGTTCAGTGAGTTTTGGTAAATCTACACACCCACATAGCTAATACGCTATTAAGACAGAGCCCTAGAAATTTCCTAGTGTCTACTTGTAGTCTTTATCCACTTCCACATTGGCAAAAACTGTTCTTATTTCTACCCCTATAGATTAGCTTTAAGTTGCTTAAATTTTGTGTAGTTGAAATTAGACAAAGTGTACTTTTCTATGTTCTTTCACTGAATATGAGATATATCCATATTTTTGTATAAATTAGAAGTTTATTCTCCATTTGTTGTTGAGCAGTATTCCATTGTATGAATATCCATAAGTTCCTGTTGGTGGACATTTAGGTGAGCAGTTTTTAGCAATTACAAATAAGTTTCCATAACCTTCTAAGTTTTTATAAGTTTCTATAAAAGTTTCTTGTACACTTTTTTAGCCTTATGTTTTTATTATCTTTTGAGTAAATACTTGGGAGTGAAACTGCCAGGTAGGTAGGTTTTATTTTTTAAAAAACTGCCAGCCATCTTTCAATGTGTTAGTGACATTTTATACTCCTACCAAGAATATCGAGTGCTCCACTTGTCATGGAACATGACATCTCTGTCAGAACGCTTTTAGTCTTTTTAATTTTAGCTATTTTGGTGGTTGTGTCACAGTACCTCATTGTGGTTTTAATTTGCATTTCCCTGATGACAATTATGTTGGGCACTTTTTATGTGCTTATTGTCCATCTAATGTTTTTTTGTGAAGCATCTTTAAGTACTTGGATACTTTTATCATCATTATTAATATTTACATTATGGATACTTGTCCCCTGTTGTATATGCCTATTGCAAATACAGTAGTTTATCACAATTTTTGCCTTAATTTTAATATCTTTTGATGAACAGAACTTTTTAATTCTGATGAAAACTAATATACCCATTTTTAAAGAATTATTAGTGCTTTTTTTTTATTTGCTTAGGAAGTCTGCCTGTCCTAACATCGTGGGATAGTTTCCTATATTTTATCTCCATAAGCTTTTTTTTAAATATATTTTATTGATTATGCTATTACAGTTGTCCCATTTTCCCCCCTTCACTCCTCTCCACCCTGTACACCCTCTCCCACCCATATCCCTCCCCTTTAGTTCATGTCCATGTGTCATACTTATGAGTTCTTTAGCTTCTACATTTCCCATACTATTCTTACCCTCCCCCTGTCTATTTTCAACCTACATTTTATGCTACTTATTCTCTGTACCTTTTCCCCCTCTCTCCCCCTCCTACTCCTCTGTTGTTAACCCTCCATGTGATCTCCATTTCTGTGGTTCTGTTCCTGTTCTAGTTGTTTGCTTAGTTTCTTTTGGTTTTGCTTTAGGTGTGGTTGTTCATAATTGTGAGTTTGCTGTCCTTTTACTGTACATGTTTTTTCTTTATCTTCTTTTCTTAGATAAGTCTCTTTAACATTTCATAAAATAAGGGCTTGGTGATGCTGAACTCCTTTAACTTGACCTTATCTGAGAAGCACTTTATCTGCCCTTCCATTCTAAATGAGAGCTTTGCTGGATAGAGCAATCTGGGATGTAGGTCCTTGTCTTTCATGACTTGGAATACTTCTTTCCAGCCCCTTCTTGCCTGTAAGGTCTCTTTTGAGAAATCAGCTGACAGTCTGATGGGAACTCCTTTGTAGGTTACTGTCCCCTTACCTCTTGCGGCTTCTAGGATTCTCTCCTTCATTTTTACCTTGGCTAATGTAATTATGATGTGCCTTGGTGTGTTTCTTCTTGGGTCCAACTTCTTTGGGGCTCTCTGTGCTTCCTGAATTTCTTTGAAGTCTATTCCCTTTGCAAGATTGGGGAAGTTCTCCTTCATTATTTGTTCAAATAACCTTTCCACTTGTTGCTTTTCCTCTTCCCCTTCTGGTACTCCTATAATTCGGATGTTGGAACGTTTAAAAATGTCCCGGAGGCTCCTAAGCTTCTCCTCATTTTTTTGAATTCTTATTTCTTCATGTTTTCCTGCTTGGTTGATTTTTGCTTCCTTCTGGTCCACTCTATTGTTTTGAGACCCAGTTTCCTTCCCATCCCTATTGGCTCTCTGTTCATCTTCCTTCATCTCTTTTATGGTAACCTGCATTTTTTCATCTAATTTGTGCCCAAAATCAATCAATTCTGTGAGCTTCCTGATCACCAGTGTTTTGAACTGTGCATCTGATAGGTTAGCTATTTTTTGGTCGCTCAAAAGGATGAGTTCTGGGGCACTGATTTGTTCTTCTATTTGAGCGATCTCTCTCTCTCTCTCTGTCTCTCTCTCTCTCTCTCTTTTTTTTTTTTTTTTTGGTCTGGTCGCTCCTGTTACAATGAGGGTCGGAGCCTTAGGTGTTTACCTGGGCTGGGCACCCCAGTCGCTAGATTGTGACATTGTATGTGAGGATGGGTGTGGGGGGGGGGGGGGTGGCGCGGAACAATGGTGGTAGCTCTGTTCTCCTGGGATCCTGGGTTGCACGCTCTGCCCAGGTCCACAATCGCTGCTTCACTGGGTCCGCCAGCCACTGCTTGCGTACTCAGGGTCCACCACTGCGATCTTGCGTGCCCCGATGGCTTATGTGCCGAGTTCACGCCAAGTTCTCACTGAGTTCTCCCCGAACACCGGGGTCGCTGCTGGCCTGCGCCTGCCTGGCTCCACCCCTCCTACCAGTCTCGAAGAATGTGTCTACTTCAACTTCTTGGCTGTCCAACTTCCATTCAGATAAATTCTCTATCAGTTCTAGGTGTTATTCTAGCTCTAAATTGTTGTTGTTCTAATCTTGGTTGTGTGTGGAGATACGGTGCGTCCACCTAAGCCTCCATCTTGCCGGAAGTCTATCTTCGTAAGCTTTTATAGTTTAACTGTCACATTTAGGTCTAGGAATCATTCAAAATTATTCTTATACATAGTTTGTGGTAAGAATGGAGACTTTTTCTTTCATATGTTTATTTCAGGGTTTCTCTGACATATTAGATCAGAAAATAACTTGTGTGGGAGTCTGTCCTAGTCATTGTAGGATGTTTATCCCTGGCCTCTACCCACTAGATGCCAGTAGTGCCCCTACGAAATTGTGATCATCAAAACTGCATCCAGACATTGCAGCATGTCCCCTGGAGGGGTGGGCAGAATTGCCTCTAGTAGAGAACCACTGCTTTATACAGTTCTTCCAGCATCATCCTTTCACCATTGAATTGGCTTGGCACCTTTTTTCAAAATGTAATTATTGTATACATATGGATTTTTCCCTGGACTACCTATGCTGTTCATATGACCTACTTGTCTTAATAACCCAGTATTGCAATACACCAATGTTGTACTTTTTATTGTTTTAAAATCAGGTAGTAGAAAGTGCTTCAACTATGTTCCTCTTTTTCAAGATTTTTTATACTGAGTAAGATTGAATTGAGAAGATTGACATCTCTGAAAAATTACTAATTAGTTCTAGTACTTGTTTTGTAGATTTCTTAGGACTTTCTAAAAGTCCAATGATGTCATCTACAACTAAAGATAAATGTACTTCCTTTTCAATCTGCTTGCCTTTTATTCTCATCTTGTTGCACTGAATAGGACATCTGGAAAAATGTTTTTTTTATAGTGAGGACAGATACCTTTGCCTCGATCCCAATCTTAGAGACAAAGTATGCAATATATCACTATTAATTATAATATTTACTGTAGGTTTTTAGTAAATGCCCTTTATGAGATTAGGGAAGTTCTCTCCTATTTCTACTTTTCTGAGAGTTTTAAATTATGAATAGCTTAATGTTTACATGGCATATTTTTTCCATCTTATATTTCCCTAGGAGTCTTTGTATTTGGAGAACATCTTCTTTAGATAGCACATTCTTGGGTCTTGTGTTTTTGTATACAGTCTGATAATCCCTGTCTTTAAAGTGGGGTATTCAGTCCATTTCCATTTAGTGTAATTAGTGATATGGTTGGTATAAGTCTATTTGGTTTCTAAGTGTCCACTCTGATTTTTGTCTCTTCTTCTTGTCTCCCTTCTTTTGGATTAATTGAATATTATTAGAATTCCATTTTATTTTGACTTTTAACTTTTTAGTTGTGTATCTCAATATAATTTTGTTATAGCTGTCTAAGTAATTACAATATTTATCCTTTACTTCTTGTTGTCTACTTTAAAATAATATTGTAGCACTTCAGATGAAATAGAAGAACCTTGGAACAGCTTATCCTAAAATTCCAATTATCTCTTTGCTATCCTTTGTCTTAATTGTTGATATATCTTTTCCTTTTACACATATTATAAACTGCATGGGAAATTTGACACTTTTGTCTTTAAAAATGGTTGTCTTTTAAATAAATTAAGAAATGGAGGCCCTGGCTGGGTAGCTCAGTTGGCTAGAGCATTGTACTGAAATGCCAAGGTTGCAGGTTTGATCCCTAGTCAGGGCACATATAAGAATCAACCAATGAATGCATAAATAAGTAGAACAACAAAACAGTATTTTTTCTCTCTCAAATCAATAAACTTTAAAAAATAGAAAAGATCAGCATTTTTTGTTGTTTGTTTGTTTTTTTTACATTTAACTAAGTTATTATCATTTCCAGTACTCTTCTTTCCTTTCTGTAGTTCTGGGTCCCATATTATGTTATTTGTTTTTATTCAACCTGAAAAAAATTTTTTAGTGTTTTCTTTTGCACTAAACTTCTATCAAGATAGTCTTTTATATTTTACTGTACATAGATTTCTGGTGGAAATGTTATTATTGTTGTTTAGTTACTTTGAAGAAATCATACCATTGTTTTTGACCTCTATTGTTTCTGATAAGAAATGAGCCATTATTTTTATCTTTGTTCCCATACATAAGTATATCTTTTGACCTCTAGTTGTAAGATTTTTCTCTTTATCTTTGATTTGCAGCAGTTTGACAATTATGCACTCATTGGCTTTCTTGGTATTTATCTTGTAATGCACTAAACTGGATCCCTAGGTTGATGTTTTTGACAAATTTCAAAGACTTCTGGCCCATATAGATAGATAGATAGATATACATATATTTATATATTTATCTATAAATATATCTATATTTATATATATTTATTTATATGTATATATTTATTTTTTTTTTTTTTGAGAGAGAGAGGTGGTGGGGTAAGGGAAAGAGAAAGAGCATAAGAGAAACATTGGTTGGTTGGCTTCCGTACATGCCTCTACCAGGACAGCCTTCAACCCAGGCATGTTCCCTGACAGGGAATTGAGCCAGTGACCTTTCAGTTTGCAAGAAGACTCCATACCCACTGAGCCACACTGGCCAAGGCATGGCCATTATTTCTTGAAATGTATTTTTGCCCAGCTCCTCTCCCACTGAGGCTCCTATTACATATGTGTTAGATTATTTGATATTGTCTCATAAGTTACTGAGTCTCTGTACACTTTTTTAAATCTTTTTTCTCTTTCTGCTTTACTTTGAATAATTTCTCTTCATTTACGCTGTTAGGATGAATCTATTTGAGTTGTATAGTGCATAGTACTTAATGTAGGGTGTAGTCTTTTTCTGCTAGAGTGTGTCCAATGGACTTCCACTGGATTTTTAAGATAGATAGTAAGTTCTCTCCACTCTGGATAGAGTGACATCCCTCTCCCAGCACTCCTCTCTTACATTAGTTTATTTCACAACTCTTGGCACATGTTGCTGTGTGTGTCAGCCTTTAAGGAGTTTTATCTAGTGCAAGACCAGCCTTTGTTCAAAGACTTGAGCAAAACCCACAGGCAAATTTCTGAGTACTCCCCATACAACTAGCTCCTTTGTTTCCAGTCTCTGTCACATAAATTCCAGTCATTTCTGCAGCCCTAAACTGTGGTCTCTGCCTCATCCAAGGCAAATCTCTGATTTCTGCTTGGGTTCAACTTCCCTGCACCACAGTCAGGAAAAGGCCTCAGGGCACAAAGCTAGGGTCACTGTGGAGCTCATTGCATGTGTTTTCCTTTTCTTGAGAATCACAGTCTTGGACTGCCTGTTTACCAGCTCCTTATTTATTCCAGTTTTGTAGTTGTTTATGTCAGGAAAATAAGTCCAAAATATTCGTCTTAGTCATGGATGGATGCAAAACTCTACCATCTATCAGGCTTTTGGCTAAGGCAAGTGTAATATCTGTCCTTATCAATTAAATAAATTTTGGAAAAATGAATAAATGAATTAATCTTGGCAGAATAAGGAAACTATTATTTTAAAAGTATGCTTTGCCAATTATTTTAATCCTCCTGACAACCTCTTACACAGATGCATCCACCTCACATGTGTCCCATTCACTAGAAAAATGTTTTTAGAACCAAATATTTATTAACATATTAGGATATTTACAATCTCAAAACTTATCCTTTAAAGTAAAAAAGCCTTAGAAAATTAAAAGACTAAATATTTGAGCTTTTATGTAGCTCTACTAAGCTGATAAAATTAATGGACAAGGAATGTTCCTTTTGATCCTCAATTAGCTCCCTCACTATTTTGCCACATACTTTGCCTGAAGTAAGGTTATTCTTGATACTGAATATATATTTGCCACCTAGGTACTAAACTTAATAAAATACATACTTATCACCTTGGTACTATACTTACAGCACAAAAGAACAAATCTACATAGTTAAGACTCTTCCTAGCTTCATCACTTTTTTCTTCATATCATGGAATTTTCTTTGCTTCCATAGTTCTCCATGTCCTTTTCTCTTTATTACTGCTCATAACTAACAGAGAAGATGGACAGAATGATCAGAAATTACACAATACTTATATCTCATAAGAGCATTGTCACCACAAGACACCATGCCTCCTCAGTTTGCTTTCATGTACTGTATTCAGACAGTCAGGTAAATGACCCCAGGTATAGGGAAGAGAATAAGGAATCAGAAGATCTTAGTTCTAGTCCTCTGCCTTTTACTAACTAGCTGTGAGACCACAGTAGATTTCATTTAACATCTGTGGTGCCTTGGTTTCATCATCTGTAAAATGGTGGGGTTAGACTAAATAACTTTAGTATCTAACACTTACTGAGTATTTTGTACCAGGTACTATGCCAAGAATTTTATATAGTTAATGTTATTTAACCTCTGCAATAATAAGTCTATGAGACTATTTATCAAGGTTCTCTAGAGAAACAAAACAATAGGATACAGATAGGTATATAAGAGTAGATTTATTATGAGAATTTCCTCACATACTTATGGAAAGCTGAGAAGTCCCACTATACACCACCTGCAAGCCAGAGAACCAGAAAAGCTAATGGTATAATTTAAACCAAAGCCAAATGCCTGAGCACCAGAAAGACTGCTGGTATAAGTCCCAAAATTCAAAGGTCTGAGAACCAGGAGCTCCAATGTCCAATGGCAAGAGATATGGACATCCAGATCAAGAAGAGAGAATGTGATTAGCCCTTCCTCCTCTTTTTTGTCCATCCAGGCCCTCAGTGGATTAGATGATACCCACCCACATGGGAGAGGGTGATCTGCTTTACTCAGTTTACTGATTTAAATGCCAATGTCTTCCAGAGATACCCTCAAAGATATACCCAGAAATGATGACCAACAATCTGAGCATCCCTTAGCCCAGTCAAGTTGACACATAAAATTAACCATCACAGGAACAGATATTATTATCACCCCATTAATACTCGAAGACTAAGGCTTAGCGTCATTAAGGATCTCTTCTAAGTGGTTAGTGGAACCACTAACGGTATTGGACTTAAACATATGTGACACCTGGGCCCAGGCTGGTAATTCCCATAATTCAAAGTGAAATAGATTCCCAAACGTTCTTCTCTAAGATATTAAATTTAACATTCTATTGGGAAAAAGCTTACAGACAAACTGAAGATTCCTACTGATCCTCCTCCTGTTGAGCATAATACAGGCTTGTACTGTGTTTTCACATTGTCTGCCTGTCAAATTTTATTCCCAAGCAAAAACTTCATCTAACACATTCTTCCTACAGGTTCACACATTGCTGGCACTCAATAAGTGTTCATACAATATAAATGACATCTGTTTAATAAAGGGAACTCTACCATTAATATTTCTTTGTTATTCAAATACATTTAACGATTGTAAATGTTGAAAATATTCTAATCTTCTTAACACACATGAAAAATTATTGATATTAATAATGGCCCATGATAGACCCTCTTTGGTATAGTCTGGTGCTAGATAGACTGTACTCCCTAGTAAATATCCCTAGCCAAGTTCTATTTCAATTCATTCATTCAGTTAGTGAATTTTTAGCATTTAGTGATTATTTAGGCAAACTATTTGTATACGATTATGCTAACCACTAGACAAATAAAACAAAGATGATTTCAGGCTTCAAAAATTTATCATCTAGTGCACTGGGGTTTGACATATAGGTAAGTGAACAGATAATTACAATTCGGTGTAATACAGACTGCAGGATTACTGCAACAGAGAGGGCATCCAAATCAGGCTTAAGGATCTGAGAAGTCATCCTACACAATGTGATGTTCCAATAAGATATGAAATGTTCTCATAAATTAGCCAGATAAAGAGCAGTTGGAACAGGATTCAAGAGGGAAAATTTGTTCAAAGCTTAGGGAAAGAGAAAGGCATTATCCAAAAACTGAATATAGTTCAAAATATTGCTCAAGGGAGTGGTAAGAAATGACATTGCAAGGCTGGCAGGCATCATCCTAAAGGACCTTGTAAGCTCCATGTTAAGCCATGAGCCCTTTACCTGAAGACAACTGAAAGATTTAAGTGGTGAGGTGAGATGATCGGATCTGCATCTTGGAAAGGTCACTTTGGCTATAGAATAGAAAGCAAATAACGGGGGATAAGGTTGGACTGAAAGAAAAAAAATGATCGTTTAAAATGGTGTATAGTCAAGGCAGTAGGTGAACTGGAGTCAGTTTAGGAGATGAAAATTGACAGGGCACAGTGAGTTGTTAGAAGAGATGTAGTTGGGAAAGAATAAGAATCAAAGGCATGATTGTGTTTTGGGCTTAACTGGATGGACAGTATAGTTCTATTCATTGGAATAGGGAACATGGAGGGAAGAAGAGCTTGGGACCAGAAAAACGGATTAATTCAGCTTTAGTTCAGTTCAAAGAAAGTTAATTTTGTCCCTGTTGTTTGGAATATCTTCTGGAACTGTTTTGATTCTGATAAAGTCCTAATCTATAGCACAAATTAGCACCTGTGAACTAAAATGAACTAAAATACTCAGCTTTGTCTTTCTCCATCAATTCTCCAGGTAAGAATGACTGGAAAGGCAATGATGGGAAATGGAGATATTCATACCGAACAGTATTGATTCTTGAAGAAGGTAATGGTGGAACATGCCTCACAGGCTGGACCAGATCCTGTAGGGGAAAATACTTACTACTCTAGGCTACTCAGTAAAATGTATAAATATTATATGGTGGCCTGGGCACATACACTAAATAATAATTCTGTGGGAAATAACTGAGAGACCCTAGAAGATTACAAGCCAGTCGCAGCATGTAGAACATTTCTGAACAAGTTGTTACAGCATTTCTGAAATAGGTAGCTCATGGAAATGGAGAGACCTGGTGGCTAGAAGATTAAATTGAGTGTCCCAGTCCAGTAGATTTCACTGTCCACTACCATAGGAGACCCCCAAAGACTAGATCCATTCATTGAGTGAAACAATTGGAAAAAATATCTACCAAATTGCCTAACTGCTAAAAAACTGAGATTATCTCCAAAGAATCATATGCTCTCAACTGACTACATCTCCCATACAGACTATTTCACTCAATTACTTTACCTCTTAGCATCTGCAGACATCTGCATTTGTGACTTTACCCCTGGAACAGGATTCAATAACTGAAGCCTAGGCATTTTTCAAGGAAGGTATAAAAACCATTGTCGTAAAATTAAACAATATAATGAAATCCTTTAAAATAAATTAACTGCAGGTATCTTAATGAGTTGATGTAATAGAAGATGTCTGCCAAGAAGAATGGCTTTGGCTTGGGAGCAACTGTTTCTTCTGGTAATAATTAGATAATATGTCTTGGTTGCCTGTTGTTTATTAAGGCCATTCTTAATTTATGACAATGAAATTGTGTTCTTAATTTAAAAGGGAAAAGATTATGTTTCTGTGTATTATAGTGCTGTGGCAAAAGTGGTTTAGAGGCATTCAGACAAAAGTTAGGACAATGGAGGATGCCCAAGAGCATTCCTGTTTTATGCTGCTTTGCCTTATCATCTTTAAAATGATTACTTTATCCTATTAAAGTCTCAAGGTGGTATTATTAACAATGTGAAGGATAACTCTGTCTCCTTAGATTAAATTTCTAAAAGTGGGATTATACCCTAAAATCAAATAACTTGTTTAATTCACAATTTGGTACATACACCAGATTATTTATAAAACAAAGTACCCATTTTCCCTGGCTGGTGTGGCTCAGTGGATTAAGTGCCACCCTGCGAACCAAAGGGTCTCCAGTTCGATTCCCAGTTAGGGCACATGCCTGGGTTGCAGGCCAGGTCCCCAGTAGGGGGCACGAGAGAGGCAACCACACATTGATGTTTTTCTCCCTCTCTTTGTCCCTCCCTTCTCCTGTCTAAAAATAAATTAATTAAATCTTTAAAAATATATCATTTTAAAAAAGAATTACCCATTTAACTCCCACCATTAAAACATGAGTTATTATTTTTTTACATCTTCATTAATGATAGATTTTTTTCAATTTTTAAAGATTTTATTTATTTATTTTTAGAAAGAGAGGAAGGGAGGAAAAAGAGAGGAAGAAAAATATCCATGTGTGGTTGCCTCTCTCGTGCCCTCTACTGGGGATCTGGCCTGCAACCCAGACATGTGCCCTAACTGGGAATCGAACCAGCAAGCCTTTGGTTTTCAGGCCTGCACTTCATCCACTGAGCCACACCAGCCAGGGTTCATTAATAATGGATTTTATTTCCATTTTTAATATGTACTAATCCAAAAGCCAAAATATATTTTATAATTTATCATTTTCACTTGTCTGATTATTAATGCTGTTAGTTATATTTTCATGTTTCTTAGCCATTTGTAGTTCTTCTATTAGTCAGCTTTGTATGACTATTGTTTATTTTCAACTGAGCTATTGATTTTTTTCAGTGTACCTCATCTTTTTCTCCTTATTTGTAAATTTGTAATATTTGCATTATTACTATTTTGTGTCATTCTTACTGCCTATGAATCAGCTTTGTTTGGTATTATTCTCATTTCCACCTATTTTCTTTTTATCCATGTCTTTTGATAGATATTTGCCAGGTACAGGGTGGGGTAAAAGCAGGTTATGATTATGAGTATGGGAAAGAGTTTTTCTTTTATTATTTATTATTGCATTATTTTCCACATGGCTTTTGCCCCACTCTATATTTATCTATAAATTCTTCTAACAAAACCTAAATTTATATCCCCTCAAATAAGGTGTCCTTAGTACATTGTTACTCTCGTTCTGTCAATGTTTTTGATCTTACTAGTTTTTGTTCTATTTCAAAGTACCCACATAAAAGTACCCACATAAAGTACCCACATAAAAATACCATATATGTTATATATGGTATATAAACATTTAGTAGTTAATTGCTATTCCCATGTATGTTACCAATTTCTGAACTCACTGTAGGTCTTTGTACCCTACTCTCTCCCTTTAGGTTTAATTTTAGTAGGCTTTTATGTGAGAATCTATGAGTGAAGCTGTCTAGAATGTCCTGTGTTTGAAAATGATTATTTATTTAGTCCTTACTCTAGAAGGATATTTTAATTGGCCAGATAAATTCTATCTTAATATCCTTGAAGATATTCTTCCTTTGTCTTCTGATAATTGTTGCTGCTATTGAGAATTTTGCTGCCAAGCTACCTCTTCTTTTTAGTTATCTTGATGTTTGATTTTCTGAAGTTTCCTGTTGGGAGAATGTTATGAGTTAAACTGTGTCTGCTGAAAAAGATATGTTGCAGTCCTAACCCCAGTACCTCAGGATGTGACTTTCTTTGGAAACAGGGTCCTTACAGGGCTAACGGAGTTAAAATGAAGTCATTGGGGTGTACTTTAATTCAATATGACTGGCATCCTTATAGAAAGGGGAGATTTTTCATAGAGTCAGACATACATGGAAGAGACAGGAGACAGAAAATTCCATGTGAAGATCAAAGCTAAGGAATGCCAAAATTGCCAGCAAATCACTGGAAGATAGGAGGGTGGCAGGAAATAAATTCTCCCTCACGGTCCTCAGAAGGAACCACTGCACCCAATACCTTGATTTTGGACCGCTAGCCTCCAGAACTGTGAAATAATATTTTTTATAATTTTAAGACATCCAGTCTGTGGTATTATACTTTGTTACAGCAGTTCTAGGAAACTGATATAGTGAACATTTTCAAATGAAACTAATGTGTTTCTTTAATTTTAGAATATTCTTAACCACCATTTTTTAAATATTTCTTTCTACTATTTGTGGTCCTTATTTTTGAATTTTTATTAAGTTTACATAGGAATATTTCAATTTATCCTCCATGTTTTTTTAACTTTTCATGATCTGGTTGAATTCCTATACCATATTCCAATGTGCTAATTCTCCCTTTGACATTTTCTAGCTTAGAATTTACTCAAATATTGATTTTATTATTTCAATATTTACATCTTTTACCTTCAGGATTAACCTGCAAGTCAATTAACTCAAAGTTAACCTGAAGTTAAATTCACTCTCTCATTTTTAGTGTTATTGTTTTTTCAGTATTATTCCTTAATGTGTTTGAATTTTTTATTTGAACTCTTACCTTCCATGGGAACTTGGTTCTTCACCTCTGTGCACTTTCCTCCTTGCCTAACAGTTTCACAGTTTTCTCAAACTGCACCTCATCCCTGGATCCCTGTTCAACAACCTGGCGATATTTAGTGAGCGACCCAGCCAGTGGATTGGCCTGGGGCCTAGGCTTGAATCTGTGTCTGCTTACTCCTGTGTCTTCATATACACAGTTCTATACAACCTGTAATCCCAGAAAGATTTTTTACAATTCTCCTTCATTGATGATAGAGCTTCCACACAGCTCTTGCTTTTAAGCAGTAAGCCTGACCTTAGTCTCCTGCCTTACGTGGGCCACATTTAGTACCTGTTACTCCACCCCAGCTTTTCCTCTAATTCTGGCCCCAAAGTCCAGTAGGCTTATGTTTACTATTTGGGGGTCTTCTCTCGCATTTTCACATACATAGGTAAATTTTTAGTTCACCATGTCTTTTCATTTTAGAGTTTATGTATCATTGCTATATATTCAGAGTGGCAAGTAAGGACAAAAATGTGAAATCACAACCCCATTTTGAATAGAAACCCTGGATTACTTTCTAACTTTAAACTTTTGTCAGTCATTCCTAGGTAACTACTATTAACACTGTTTCTATAGCCCGATGTAGAGAACTCTATTAGCCAGAAAAGGCCCATGTGAACTATCCCTAGGCTGTAAGCAAATTAGGCTTAAATAGCTTTTGATAAATTAAGGCTAAAATAGGTCCTTGCTTCTTTTCTCCAGGTTAATAAAATACACACATACCAGTACCAAGTGCAATGTAAACAGAGAAAGAGAGATAATGATTTTTCCTTAATTCCAAAGACTAAGCCAGGCTTATTTTCCTTCCATACTGCTGAGTCAAGGTTCTTGGTCCCTACCACGGCAGCATTATGCAAGGGAACTGCAGAAGACAGAGATGTATCCATTTGCAATTATCTTTTAATTCTCATTACACAGGACTTTTCCCACTAGCAAGCCTAGGCTACATGATGCTGTAGGATCTGAGATCAATTTTCCTCTTTCCTGAGGGGGAGGAAGTGATGATGAGAAGTCTCCAACTCTTTTCCTGAAGACTAACTACATTCGTTTTCCTCAAAACCTTTATTATTGTTTCATTATCTTTTACTTCTAATGAAGTAAATACATCTGAGACCGTACTGACTTTGACAGATTTCTACTCCTTCTGCCAATCTAGCTGAAGGACTGTTTGGCACTGAAATTTGCTAATAAAATTCCATTCCTTTCTTACCTCGGTATGGTTTAAATATTCCCTTAAACTTTGACCTGAAAACCCAGTGTACAAACCCATAGCTCTTAATTAGTCATTCAGTTACTAGAGGCTGTGTGAAAAGTAAGCTGGAGAAATTGGTAGCCAAAGTTCAGGTGGGTTGCATTTGCCTGCTTCTGTGAAAATTTGAGTACCCTGCTCTGGGTCCTCTCCATTATCTCTAAGGAGAGAAAGAGTACATAGTACTTAGGTGTCCCCCAGCTTCAGCCTCCTAATCCACCTTTCACAGTCTTCATGAAGTAGCTGCAAATCTCCCACGACCAGCACCACCACCACCAAGTATCATTTGCATTCCCTCTTTACACTTAATCTTGCCTTCTACCATGCACCAGATTCCTGTTAAAAACTCACCTAGGGAGTTAAAATGGTAGCAAAATGTGATTTTTCCATTAGATCAGCACTTCTGGCCTGTGGAGGAAGGATAAGTGTCAAACAGGCCACTTCCTTTGCTGTCTCCCATGGCTCCTTTCATCACCGGCACTTCCTTGCCCACTTACTGGTACAAATCTTAGTACCTTCATTTGTCTTCATACAAATGTATTGTATCTGGTAAATTTGTAATCTGACTTTATGATCATGCTCTTTGCATTCCTAAAGATGACATTTTATCCCTATTTTTGTTCTTGGTATTTTCTTTATTTCTATAAATTTTAGGCAGAGCCATAAATTATGTAAACATGCCCTGACTCTGTACTCTTTACCATAATTGCATCAATAAAGTGAATTTTAATTTAGCAATTTATAGTAAAAAATGACAACTAGGAGGTAACCAACTGAAGAACAGGAAAAGTACAAAGGGTGGTCAGAGACACTGAGGAGGGCTGCTAAAAATTTGGGTTGGCTAAAACAGACTACATGTAAAGGAGCCCTAAGTTTTCATAGATAAAAATTATAAACATTAACACTATAATAAATTTTATTGCTCCTTACATTATCATAGGACAATGCACTTCACAAAATAGGATTTATTCTTTGGAGTAATAAAGAAAAAGGGAGTAGGATATATGGAAACTTTTTTTTTCTTTTTTTTTTTACTGGAAACAACTGCTGTTCACTAGCTCTGTGTACTTGACTCTTTCATCTTTTGACATCTCTGGAGTTTATTTTCTGCAATTATAAAATAAGAAAGTGAAATTCTCTGTTCTCTAGGGTTACTCCATGCTGCATTTATTTATCCACAGAGTAGAAAGGTGACTTCACTGCAGGTGAAGTTGTCTGCCTACAGAAAATATATTTTGATCTCTGCCTAACTACTTTCTTCAGTTTTGGTATCCATGATATCACAATCAACAATTAATAAAAATGATTAGAAAACTTTAGCTGAACACATTTAAGACTTTTCAAGCAGAACCTAGAGAAGACATTTCAAAATTGCACTCAAATGAAATGTTTATCATTTTCAAAATTTTTGTTTGAATGGATTTTGAAGAACTGTATTTTATTCAAAAATTGAGTCAAAATAATCATGATTAATGTTGTTTTGTGAATGATTCATTATGATATAGTTTAAATTCAGAAAGTGCCTTCTGAATAATCTTAAAGATCTTTTCGTATTGTTTTCACCTACCTTTTAAATGAAGGGCATTTTACACAAGCATAAAGTGGAAAAATTATAAACAACTGTGGTTACTAATAGGCAGGCAGGTGGCATTGATTAAAAGAAAACAGTAAAGGGTTCTCATTTGAAAGTAATTTCACAATTATGCACTATGGATTAATCTAGTGTGGAAGCTGCTATCTGAGATTAAATGCAAATTTGCTTTACAATTATGAACTATTTAAGGTGAAAAATTATCAGCCTAATCACATATGCTATATATAGGAGCCCATGGTTAGATATTCTTGCATCTGAATTTCTCTGCCCTTATATATCATTGCTGTATACTATCTTCTAAGCGCTGGAGTTCAGAAGATGAAACTAGCCTTGTTATTCGACACTTTGCTGTATTTTTTAATACCCAGTAGATAACAAGTAATCAATAAACATTCATCAATCATGTCTTTAATGAGAATTTAGATGAAAATAAATGTCTTATTACTAATAATCTTTCTCTGAAGCACAATGTAGTAACTAGGATCATCTTGACATAATTTTACGTAAATCACAAACTGGGCAAGTTTGGGCAATTGGCTCATATCACCACTTATTTTAATAGTATTTTGAAGTCTCCTTGCATAAGGATAGAGCAGGTCTTTGTTACATCATAATGTTCTCTGACATCTCATAATTCACTTACACATTGCAGAAGTGAAAATATTTTCAAGTTTTTAGATAATGACACCTCTGACCGGGGAAATGACTGACCAACAGGGAGAGCAAACTTCTCCCCACTCTTCCTCTTTTGTAAGATATTCCTCTTTGTAACAGTACACACTGTCTAGTTCTCAAAGTCAATTGTGAGTAAAAGTAACCTAGGAATGTTGGAAAAATATTCAGTTTCTGAATCTGACTCAAAGAGAACCTAATTAAGGAGGAAATAGTGATCACTTTGTAGCACTATGGGACAGCAGATATGAAAGATTTCTTCAAACTGAAAAAATTTTCATGGAGTTTAAAGCATTATAATCATTAACACATCTCAAGAAATTGTATGGAAACAGATTTCTTAAATACACTTTTCTAAGTGTAAGAATGTAATATGTTTATGACATGGAAAATATTGGAAAAGTCTAAAATTTACCCATATCTCAGTATGGAGAAATAATGGCCATTAACTTTTCTTTTGGGGGTACTTTTTAGTTGTTGTATAAAAACAATGAAAATTTCAATAATTATATGTATTTAGCTAAGTAAATTTTCACAAACACACCTGTGTAATCAGCTTCACCTCCCAAATCAAGAAATAATATATTATCAGCAACTTAGAATCTTCCCCATTTGATATCCCCTTTTGTCACCAAAGATAAATGCCATTATCCTGATTTCTAACACCATAAATTTTGTCTGCTTTTGATTTATATATAACATCTTTCTCTCACTATGAGTTAAGAAAACATAGATATTTGTGAAATTTATTTATATTATCCTGTATAACCATTTGTTCTCATAGCTGTAAATATACTACCATTTTGGAGAAATTACAAATATCAAAGTTCCACTATTAGCAGCTTTGTATATGTTTTGTGGTGAGCATTTATATGAATTTATGTTAAACATTTTCTTAGGGGTGAAATTGCTAGGTCATAGGATATAATTATAGAATATGCATACATTCAGTTTAATAGAAACAGCTAAATGGTTTTTCAAAGTGGTCGTACCAATTTACACTCCTGCTGACAGGGCATGAGGCTTCTAGTTGCTCCACACCTTCAACAAAACTTGGTACGTTTTTCTTTCTCAGTTCAGCCCTTTTGATGGATAGAGTGTTGCAGTACTATGGCTTTAATTCATATTTTCCTAGTGAGTAATGAAGTTGAGCTCCTAACTTCATTAATATTTTTATGTATTTCTTTCCAGTCTTTTCTCTATGTGTCTACATAGATGCATTTGATATTTTAAAATTAAGAATATATTGCATATATAGTTATGTAAACACCTGAAATTACATCAAGGAAACTTTCCATGTAGAAGTATGATTTTTAGGATTTTTTAAATTCATCTCATTAAAAGTAATTAAATGACCCTCTAATAGTTGGATAAAATTAGGCCAGAGAAAACAATATCTGAAGTTTAAACTGAACAACCGATTTCACTAGTTTGCTGTCTGCTTCTCTCTTTGTCTCTGGTCTGAGTCGTGGGCAGTAAGCTGATTAAACTGTGAGTATTCTAGCGCACGATGGGAAGCAGTGCAGTGGACCTGTAATGGTCTAGTCTAATCAGGATGCCGGCACGTTCCCTGGCGACGCTGGGAGGGTGTGGGCAGGTCAGTGAGGGTCATTTGAATCCGAAAATAGTTTGTACTATGTTAGGCAAAGGATATAATAAATTAGAAACTATTATTATAATTCTAGAACAGCATCTTGTAAATATGAGGCTCTCAAAAACTGTTTGCTCAAAGTCAAAAGTGCAGGTGGCCACTCCACACATAAAAGCTATTCTGTGATGTTCTATTGCTGCAATGTTTAAATTCCAGACTCTGTACACATGCCGTGAAGATTAATTTCACTCTTAATCATTGTAAAGAAGAGAAATTAAGAATTGATTATAGATTTTCCCCATTAGAACAGACATAAAAACTCTAAAAGTTTTTTGAAAGCAAAGAATACTGCTGTTAACAAGAGGTTAGGCTTAACTTGTAAATATCCACACAACAAACAGTTTATTAGTTACATGCTCCCCTATAGAACTGATTTAGTGAACTTGTTTTTTTCAGGGCAGTTCTTAGCATCAGATTCTCAGTAATATTCTGGGCATGTTGGGATGCATCTTGAATGTATTCATCCTGGGCAGCCACAGCTGACTCAGTAACCAGGAACAGCAGCTAATTCTGAGTTGGAACAACGTAGCAGAAATCCTTTCCTGGTACAGAGGGGAAGGATCTTCTGAAAGAATATTTGAAAGGAAAAAAGTGATTATTCATTGAGTATAAACCATGTTTTGTGAACTTCACAAAATAGTTTAAATGATAAACATTTCATTTAACCAGAAATGGAATCAATAGCTTCATTTCTGCCACTGTGTATGATGGATTAGGCTTTAAAACAAGAGTGGGTTTTTTTTTTTTAAGATTTTATTTATTTATTTTTAGAGACGGAAGGGAAGGAGATAGAGAAACAGAGAGAAACATCAATGTGCGGTTGCTGGGGGTTATGGCCTGCAACCCAGGAATGTACCCTGGCTGGGAATCGAACCTGGGACACTTTGGTTCCCAGCCCACACTCAATCCACTGAGCTATGCCAGCCAGGTAAAACAAGAGTGTTTTAAAAATTGACATGAGCTATACCGAGAACCTGCTTAAGAAGGCCCAGTCTGAATTCAGCACATATTTCATACCCTCATGGCTTACGCTCCTTTTTGCTTTGCTATGTTGTTCATACCGTTACACCTAACACCCCGTACTTCATTACATTCAGTAATAACCTGCATTTCTCAGGGTGAGCACTCCCAGCTTTCCCTTTCCTCCACTTTATTATGTACTTTTTATATAGCTTCAGTTTTACTCGTCTACTGATACATTATGTGGATCCAAGCCACTCTGTGGTGAGATGTTGGGAGCACCCAGGTCTACAAAATAACATTTCCAGAGCTAATGGCAAGTGCTGTATGTCACAAGTCACCCACAACTCACAAGAAAAAATAGGTTACCAGACCAAAATCCCAAATGAAAACATTTCTAAATTCAAAGCAAAGATCACACTACACACAGTCTTGCTTCTTCCAATCCTTCCAAAAACATCTAGTGCAATAGGATGTGAATTGTTATGGTGCCAGAGAGCAGAAAGGAATACAGTCCAGTGTTTCTCAAAATATCACTCAAGAAATGCCTGCATCAGAAGCTTCTAAAATGCTTACTGAAAATGCCACACCTGGACCCTCAGAGTAAAAATCTTGGGGAGTGGGTGGGAGTAAGTTTTCTGGGTGATTCATATGCATGATAGAGTTTGAGCACCTCCACTATAACAACATATAACAATATTTATTAGAGTCAACTCCATGAACCTGGACCTCAGACAGCACCAGGCCTGCTAGCATAACAAGCAGGGGGCATCATGAACACAGGTCAGGAAATATTCTAACAGTCTTCAAGCCAAGCTGTTCTCTGTTGTCACACTGCTGTTTGGAAGCTGCAGGGAGACCATGACTACTAACAGCAGGTCCTGGTGGTAGGAGCAGTGAATGCCAGTTGGCAGGTCACAGACTTCTACGTAGTACAGAGCTCCCTTTGAAGGTGCACACGAAGGTGTATGCACACGTGATCATAGGAGGCACTGTGAAGCAGTGAAAAATTGTGTGGAATTAGAAGACCTCGTTTTAAATCCTAGCTCCAGTAGATTATGTTAGTTAGATTAGTCCTTATTCCATCCAGTCCTGAGGCTTTTTCTATGTGATCTTGAGGAAATTGTGTACATTTAAACCTCAGTTTCCTCATAAAAAAAAACAAGAATTCATAATACTTCACTGACATGAGGACTAAATGAATACCAAACATAATTCTTGAAATATAGTAGGTACTCAACAAGGCTTATTCAGGCATTTCTTACATAGATACGTCTTTGTAAACAGTGTGTAAATTAAAAAGAGCTACACAGAAGGATGCAGTGTCGTGCAGTTAGAACGAGCATGGACTCGAGACACACCTGCGTTAGAGTTCCAGTTCCATCCCGTACCATTTGTGTGACAGTGGGCAAGCTCCTTTATCTCTAAGCCTCTGTTCTCTCTCTATAAAATGGGGATCACAGTACTAACTGTTTCATAAGTTACCATTTCATAAGGCCGTTGTAAAAATCAAATAAGAGAATATATGCAAATTCCTTAGCACAGAGTCTGGAACATCATAAACACCTGACAAATGTTCACTATTATTACGTTAACAATGGAAGATGTTAATAGTGATAGTTGTATATTTTCTAGCCATCATCTTAATTAATGTCCATAACAACTCTGTGAGACAAGCTGGTAGGTCTTATTTTCCTCATTTCACAGATGAGAACACTGAGAATATAGGGTCTGAGAGTGCTGGCCATCATCAAGCAACAAGTAATCAGTGGCTGTCAATGTATGAACCTGGGTCTTTTGACTCATCTGGTTATATCTGGTTCCCTGCTCCTTTTTCTTCAGTAGCAGGAAGTTTGCTCAAGTTATGCAATGTAATGAACTAACAAAATAGAGACAGACTTAGAGAAAAGACGGACAGCTGTCAGAGGGAAAGGGGGTTGAGGGGCTGGGTCAAAAAGGTGAAGGAATTAAGCAAAAGGGGGGGTAGAGAGAGAGAGGGAGGAAGGAAGAGAGAGAGGAAGAAAGGAAGAAAGAGAGAGAAAGAGAGAGAGGGAGGGAGGGAAAGAGAAGAAAGAAGGAAGAGGAGGGAAGGAAGGAAGGAAGGAAGGAAGGAAGGAAGGAAGGAAGGAAGGAAGGGAGGAAAATATAAAAATGGTAAAATATAAAAATGGTAAAAATATAAAAATGGTAAAAATATAAAAATGGTAAAATATAAAAATGCATCACACTGCTTCTGAGTACAACTGACCCTTGGAACCACATGGTTTGAGCTGTGCAGGTCCATTTATATGGGGGGGGGGGCAGTTTCCAGTAAATACTGTAAATGTATTTTTTATTTCTTATAATTTTCTTAATAATATTTTCTCTTCTCTAGCTTACTTTATTATAAGAATACACTATACATATACCATACAAAATAAGTGCTAATCAACTACTTATCAGTAAGGCTTCCAGTCAACAGTAGGCTATTAATAATTAAGTTTTGAAGGGGTCAAAAGTTATAAGCAGATTTTTTACTGCATGGGGGGTCAGTGCTCCTAACCCCTGCATTGTTTAAAGGTCAACTTTTTATGATAATTTCTTCCTCTTATGCTCTGAGGCCTTTCTTATGTGGATTCAATCCTCAATAATTGTTTATTACTACTCATGGCACATAGTAGGTGCTCAATACATATTTAATACACATGATCAGACAAAAAGAACTAATTTGAACAGGGCCTTGTGGGAATAGACCCTAGGATTGGAGAACGAGGTGTAATGCTGGAGAGAGGAGACAGGAAATATATCAACTTTCTTTTCGTTGGAGTTCTGCCTCCAACCCTGATGTTTGGTGAAGACGCTTCCTTCACCACCCAGCTAGATTTGAGCTACAAATGTCTGTTGAGATCCCCCTGAAATACAGAAGTAACAAAGTGGATAGAAAATGATTTTTTTCGAGTTAACACAAGAGGATAATGTTGCCATATTTAGCAAACAAAAATGTAAACTGCCCAGTTAATTTGAATGTCACCTAAACAATGAATACATTTTAGTATTAGTATGTCTCATACTTATACCTTGTGTTGTATCTCACAACTCTAAAATCAGGCCATCAATTAAGTTTGGTGTTATTGAGTATTTTATTGAGTTTGTTAATGTCTCTTTTTTCTTCAAAAAAGATTTATACCAGCTTAAAATAAAACATACAAGATAAGTTAGTATATGAGAAATAGACAACTGGGAACAAGTAAAATCTATGATTAATAAAATTGAGTTTTAAATTTTGTCCTAAGCTTTTTTTGGCCTTGGCTGGTATGGCTTAGTGGATTGAGTGCCAGCCTGTGAACCAAAGGGTAGCTGGTTCAGTTCCCAGTCGGGCCACATGACTGGGTTGTGGGCCAGGCCCCCAGTAGGGGGCATGCAAGAGGCAACCACACATTGATGTTTCTCTCTCTTTCTCCTTCCCTTCCCCTCTGTATAAAAATAAATAAATAAAATCATTAAAAAAAACAACTTTGTCCTAAACTTTTCAAAATAGTGTAAGTCATAATAAATCACATCTTGAGATTTAAAAGACTATTCCTTAGAGTGAAAAAAGTATTATCATAAAGAAGAAATGTGGCATAATAGACCATTTCTAGTAAGAGAGTTTAGATTCAAATACTTAGGCAACTCACAATAGCTCTCTGAACCTCAGAGTTCATCTATAAAATGGAGTCACTGTTGTCTGTTATCTGCCTATGGCTACGTAATAAATTACCCTGCAGTTTTAGTGACTTAACAACCATTTTACTATAGCTCATGATTCTGTGGATCAGAAAATCGAGCAGGCCTTATCTAGATAATGTGTCTGCTCCATGCAGTGTTGACTGAGGTCACTCAGTGGTATTGTTTGAGGGTAAGCTGTTCTGAAATTCCAAGATGGCCTCACTCACATATCTGTGCCTTAGCAGGACTGTATGGAAGGCCAAGCTCATCTGCTACAGTAGCCTGAGGTACCCACATGTGGTCCCTCCAGCATGACAGCCTCAAAGTAGTTGGACTTTTAACATGGCAGCTACAGGCTCTCAGAGAAATTGCTCTTAGAGACAAGAAATAGAAACTGACAATTTATGGCATGGGCCCAAGAATGGGCATAGTGCTATCTCTTCCATATTCTACAGGTTAAAACACAAACATCACAGGGCCAACACAGCTTCAAAAAAGGGATACAGACTCCACCTCTCAATAGAAGGAACATGGAAAAAACTAGCCATTGTCTACTCTGACTCTTCACCAGTTTTATGGGAAGATGGGATGAGATGGTTTGTGCACAAGGACAGATAATGTAAATGGCCTATAATGATCTAGGACACCGGTCTTATCAAATCTTCCTAACCGTAGCTGCTGCCTAATCCCTGCTGCAGACAATCCTTTAAGTCATGGAAAAGATACAAATTTTCTGTGTAAATCAGATGACTGGGATTCTCATAGGTACTTCTTGGAAAAACACAAGAACCCTGAATGTTTAAGAGCAGCTGCTAGGTCAGACACTGATTTCCAGCTGTTCCTAGGACACTGAACCCTGCCTTACACCATTGAACCAGAACAATCACCTTGGTTTTCTCAATAAGCAGCTCACATTCCTAATTTATATTAATAGTTCCCATGAATGGAAAGACTTCTGGTAGTGTAGAAAGAGATGGTGTTATAATTAAAAACGAAATTAAAAGTAGCAGGCTCAACAGAAAAGGATCATTTTCTTTAAAAAATTCTAATGGTTTTGTGCTGTGTTCATTAACAAAAGAAAACCTCCCTTAAAACTTTACTTCACACAATGAGTTGCTAGCCTCTGGAATAGGCATTCAGGATTAATTTCCTACCATAATGTTTTCCTGCAGTGCTGAGCATGCCATTCCCAACTCTATTCAACAGCAGCACCTAGATTTGAGAACAAAAGTTTTTCCCATTGCTCTTCGGCCCCCAAAAGCTCTTCTGTTATTATCTTGGGGTTATTAATCACTCCCTTGAGTTGAAGAGGTGCTTTGGAGAAATCTTTGTTCGAATGGTATTTAGCACCTGCTGGACTTTAATAAACCACAGGACTTCAGTGCTGGAGAGAAATTCACTGTCTTCACCCTTGCAAATAGCCAAGGAAACAAAAGTCCAGGTAGCTTAAGTGACCAAGCTCAGAGCTTTGAGCAATAAGGGCAGAACATGAATAACAACAACTTAGATATAGTAATATTTAATAGGCCACAAAGCTCTTGTGTTTATTTTTATGCCATTTGATCTTAATAACCTCTTCTCAGGAAACACCTGAAGCCAAAGCACTTGAAAATTAGTCAGGGATTCTTTCCACTACACACCCGCCCAACATCTGAGTCCCAAAGGCATAGAACATGGGACAGTTAAATTTTGCTTTGCAGGATTGGGTGGGAGAAGGAGGAGAGTAAACCAAGCAGGCTGGTTTAGGAGGGCAGGCTGGAGAGGTCGTCTGGGGAAGAAGAGCAGGGGAGTGTGGAGTGGGGAAGGAGACCCCAGAAGAAAACAGCTGTTTCCCATGAGTCCTTTTAATGGCTTGAAAAGACACCTGGCCTCGTGTGATCATATCTGCAGAAGAAGGCCTTGCCTGAATATCACTGCTTAGCCTTTTCTCCTTTTCTTTAAGTGCTTTTACTAAACTGTCAATAAATCCCCAAGTGTTCGCGCTAAGCAATGATGAGAATAATTTCCATTTCTGCTTCTCTCAGCATGAAAGAAGGCAATCTCTTTCCAATCCAAGGACCTTTGTTAGCAGATGTTAAGAAGCATCAGGAACCCTCAGTTTCTCTGTTCCTTTTTACTTATTTTAAAAGAAAACAAAAATATAATTTATTTGTTTCTTTTGCAACAGAATTTTCCCCAAGCTTTTGAAATTTTATTTCTAGCCTTGTTCTGTCAATATCTGAGAACAATACGTAGCAGTGAGATAGCTTTTGGATGCTGTGGCGGGGGGGGGCCTTAGCACTATGCAGACATTTAAGGGACACAGCCTGAGAATATGGCTCATACCCTTTATCACTGTCAAGAGACTCAAAATGGTGGGTCTTTTACCAACAAACCAGTAGCTGCATTTCTAAGTTAAAGGTCCTGGGGCTTCTGCAGTATCTAAATCTGTATACAGATGAAAGAGAGGAAGAGAAAAAGAAAGAGAGAGAGAGAAGTAGATTGCAGATAAAATAGAGCTACAAATAGAGATGACAGAGAGAGAGAGATAAATAGGGAGGGAGGACGATAACAGAAAGAGGAAAGATTGATTTAAATATTTATTAAAATCACTAAACTCTATTGAATGTTTTATGAAAACCCAATTATAAAAAAAAGCGTAGCTGAGGGTAAATACTAGTCCCACTATGGTGAGAAGATAAGGAAATAAAGGTCTCCTTGATCCCAAATGTGTCTTGGCACTGGAGACATAGAGTGGCACAAGACTGGCGTAGACAATAACAATAATCCCAAACGATGTTATTCTAGAAATTTCAAATCCTCTCAAAAAACATCTTTTTCAAAATTAAAATATTTAATTCTTTTTATTGTAAAATTATTTAATAATTTTGTTTTCGAATATCAAATAATAAAGAAAACAGACTAAAAAATTTTTCCTCCACATCCATCCATATACTTCCCCCTGCACCCTGCAACACACACACTTCCCATAATCCCAATCCCTAAAGTTAATCACTGTTGACAGCTTTAATAAAGCCTTCTGGACTTCTGTGCACAAATAAACATTTTAAATTAATGTGTCCATGCTTCACATAATGTTCGATAACAAGCTCTTTTCATCACCAACGTATTAGAGCCACCTTTCCACTTCAACGCATCTTGCCTTTTGTAATGATTACATAGAAATTCATTTCCCCAAGTCCACTTTAACGAAGATTCTGCTGAGCTTAGATGGTTTCCAAGTGTTTTCCATTCCACAGAGTGCTGCAGTGGACACCCCTGAATTTATATCATGATGCACTTCAGTGATTATATCCTCAGGGCAAATTTCCTGCAATGAAATTTTGGGCCAAAACACACGTGTTGTAATGTGATACATTTTTCTAGATTGCCTTCTAAAAGATTATAACATTACTAACTCCCACTAAATTCCTACAAATATTCCTGGGAAGATTTTTTTGTGCTGGCATTGGCTGCTTCATGGAAGAGAAGATGGCCTCTGCCATTCAATCACTATTGAGAAAGTAGTTTATTTCTTTAGAAACTAAAGAACCGATGGATGTGACACCATGGGACTCAAAGACTGGTTTGAAATTCAATAGTGGCTCGATAGCGTTCTTCACATCTGGTGCCATATGAGACATCTGACTGTTTAAAAAGTGTTTATCCCCACATCTTCGTTGAAGGCTATACAAGTTCTCCAGCAACTGTTTGATGGGATTTGAGTTATTTTCTTTTTACCTACCATACAGAATGCACTTAGAATACAATACAGCAATGGGCAGGAAGTTATGGTACATGGAGATGATACCAGCTGTGCCACCAAATAGCATGTGAAGTACACAGTATGGAAATTGATCTGCCAGGGCAAATCACAGATCGGACTAGCCATGGCTATTTGAAGTCAGATAAGCATAGCAGTTGTAGCTATCAGCTGTGGTTAGATGGGATATGAGGCAGAAATACTGGTTTGTATCAGCAAAAGTCAGAATTGGGTGAGAAAATAAGAACACACTTCAAAGCAAGCAAAGCAAGAGATCAAGTGGAGAAAATACTTCACATAGAAGCAGAGAACTGCCCTAGGTAAATATATCTTAGACTTAGTTGAAATTCTTCTGAATTGTAATCTATTCAACAAAGACACGAACACATATGTAATGCAAATATACATATATGTACGTGTATGTATAAATATTTGTGTGTCAATATATGAATTTATTTGCTTAAGAATATCACAGTAATTTAAAAAGTCTTTGCTCTAGCATTTCAGTTAAGAGTACTAAGGATTTTGATCACCAATTTCAATATATGTGATTGTGAGTGTATGTGTTGTATAGGGTGTGAGTTCCCCACAATACCAATAATTCTTGAACACTGGTTTGGTGTCCTACTATTCAGCTCAATTCTGACACCATCTACCAGAGAGAGCATCAGATTCCCAGGCTAAAGTTCCCATCCCACGAGACTACCCTCTACTTAACTAGCAACCACAGTTCCAGGTGTCACCTGTGCTTCTTACACACGGGCTGCACATAGGAGGTTTTAACAATTCCCTTCTTGGGCTCAATTAATTTGCTAGAGCAGTTCACAGAACTCAGAAAAACATTTTACATACTAGATATATTATTAGAGGTCACAAAATCACAGGGGCACAAACAATAAATAGAAAAATATATATGAAGACAGGATAACAACCTTGATGAAACAAAATTAAAATACAGGTCAATGTCAGAAATGTCCAAACCTGTACAGTTATCAGGAGTCAAAATCTCAATGGATTGAGGAAATGCTCTGGAGAATGAAGTTTTGCAGCTTATTTTATACATTAAAATAAAAGGAGGCAATGTAAATGGGGTTACATGAAACCCATTGGTGGTAGATTAAGGGGCAGGAGAAAGCAAAACTGGGAAATCTCTGGGATGGGATAAAAAACAAAATGGTGAGACACATACTTTTACATTGGTGGGTACGGGATAGTTAATAATTAAGATTTACAGCACACAGAGATTATGTGTAGTGTCCTGCTCTCACGCTGATGGTTGTGTCTTGAGGGATCTAGAAAAGATTACTCTGACATTTCAAAGGTATATTACCTCACATGAGGTATATTAACTCACAGGTTCACTTAAGGTAAGACTGACCTTTGTCAAGGAAACTATAGGCCTAGGTCATATAACTACCTGCAATGACTCACTTGTAATGAGGAATTTTTTAATATTTGGGCCATTTTATGTGGTAACTTTTGGTCTCTGGACTTGTAAATCCCACCATGCAGGCCTCCCCTGAGCTTGTCAGGTTTAGTATATGGCCCCTTTTTCAACCACACATGATATAGGGCATAGAGGGTAATTGGGGTGCTTTTTTAGAGAGAATGATCAGAGAAGTATCTTTGATAATGACTTTTGACCAAAGGCTTGAAGGAAATGAGAAAGTGATTCTTGTAGATAGCTGGAAGAAGAGCCTTCTATGTACAAATTGCCAAAGTTGGAGTATGCCTGGGGTGGTGGAGGAGCAGCAAGGACCTGAGTATACATGGAGCCAACCGATGAACAAAATGAAGTGTAAGAGAAGACAAGATTAGAGAAGTTCCAAGGGAAGACCATGTGGTATTACAGGCCTAAGGATTCAGATTTGAGTAGACTAGTGTTTTATAAGAGTTATTCTGGCTTCTGTGGAGAAGAGTCTGCAGAGAGGCAAGGGTGGAAGCAGGAAGACCAGTTGGGAGGGGACTGCACATCTAGGTGAAAGATGATGGTGACCCCAAGCAGAGTGGTAGCTGGAGGGATGGAAAGAAGTAGTCTGCTTATTTCAAAGGTAGAGTGGCCAAGATTTGCTGATGGATTGGACTTGAAGTTTGACAGCAAGAGAAGAGTCCAGGATAATTTGAGATTTTTGGCCTGAACAACTGGAAGAAGAGAAAAGAAAGCCATGGAAAGCTATGGAAAGAACACATTAAGAGAAGTGAGAAACAAGAGTTCTATTTGCTGATGGATTGGATTTGATACAAAAATATTCCACTGCTCTTACTAAAGGAGGACAACTCCTGAAAGCTGGAGAACCTGGGACCAGCTGAGTTACAGATATTGTTTGGACCTCCCTACCACACAGTTTTAACAAGACTTGAAAGGTTCATGTCCCTGCCTTACAGATGATAGAAATACAAGGTAGCCATCCTAATGTTAAATGCCTAGAACTTGTGGTTTGTCACCTAAGGGTTGTTGGCTCTTAGCCTCTGGCTCACAGTACTACTTGAGGGACACAAGTAGCATGAATTCTTAAGATGCCAAAGAGAAAAAGAGTGGATCCTGTTAACTAGTTTTATAAACTCTTTTCTCAGAATCAATGCCCTAAACTTAGGTTTTAACTGTGATAAATTTATGCAAACACATGTTCTTCCCACACCCTTTATACAAATGTGGTTCAACTTCTTCCGCACTCCCTGAAGTGAAGTCTCCAGGCCCTCGTTTACCTCTCTTCCTTCTTTTGCTTTATTGGAAAAACTTCATGGCAAAACCTGATTCTAGAAAAATTCAGAAAATATGGAAATCCAATATAAAACTCAAACTCACAGTATCATAAGAGGACAATGGAAACATTTTAGGAGAATTTAATTCCAGTACAAAATAAAAAATATATATACACACAGAAGCACCTCTCATTGTCTTTATTATCTGAATATAATCTGCTCTCAAAAAAAATGTTGGGTAGCAAATTTTCAATCAACAGGAGCCATATTTCATTAATCTAAACACAAAAACATGTGTCCTTAGTCCATCAAAGCCTTTTAAATAATTTCCTCAAATAATATTAAAATAATCTTTAACACAAATATAACAAACCACCAAGAATTTCTGCACAATATGCAGCATATAAAACACCAATTACCTAATTATTAAATTCTTAATGAACTCATTAATAGGTGCATTTACATGCAGTACACATGGAGACTGCTCAGTAGCAACTACAACCACTGAAATATGCAGTGTAACAAAAAACAATAAAGTAATGGGTTAGACAATAAAAATAACATCTGAATTGGACTTGGGCTGGTAGAGCCCTTGGGTGCCTCACAGAAGTGATCACTGGTAGTGTTGAAAGTGTCGACTACTGGGGGGAGAATGGGAGAAATGAGAGTGAGAGTGCATAGCATGTTCGCACTCCTGTGGGGAGCAGGCTCGAGGAGCCTGCAGCGCTCTGTGTGTCCTCTAGCCAGGACTCAGGGGCCACTGAAGAGTCTTCCCTAGACAGTGTGAGCAAATTCCTTGTACACTTGTTTTTAATTTAGATAATGAATTTGGATAGTGAACGAGTTAGTCCATTTTCAGTGATTTTTTTTACAAGAAATTACAATGAGTGTTCATATAGTGAAAGTTAGATAGCAAGGATTTTATGTGTACTTATACATATATATACGTGTGCATACATATGTGCACATACATGTAGTCCTTATATACATATATATTCTGCTACACATAGTATTTTGACAGAAGCCACTTTTTCATTAACTTGTCTAGGCCTCTTTTTCTTCATCGGTAAAATCAAGTGCCTGATCCCTCAAGTTCCAGCATCCCTTTCAACTCTATCTTCCTCTGGGTCTTAATTTAGCTAATATTCCATATGCCTGAAATTAACTTCTCATTAGAGAGCTTAAAAGATTCCTTTTATTTTGAATGCACAATTCCTTATTTTGTTAAATGGATAAGATCCATAATTTCTTTTCTTGATTAGTATTTACAGGTTTCTTACACACGTACTAAAAATTGCATCACTTCAGGAAAATCAATATTAAAAAGATAGAAGTTTGTCCATTTGAAAAGCATTTAGTAGGCATTCACAGTGTGCCAGGCACTGTGCTCAGTCTTTGAGGAGCTCTCAGCCCACTGGAGAAGGAAAATTTGTAAATAAATAATTATAGTCTTGTGAGATGTCACTGATGATATGCATGTAAAACCAGTATGCAGTCACAAACAAGACATGCAGAAGTAAAGGAAAACCTCGGATAGGAGCTGACATTCAAGCAAAGCCCTGAAACAAAGAGATCCCCTAGCACATGAAGAAGGAGAAGCAGAAGGAGAAGAAGGGAGAAGGAGAAGAAAGCAAGGGAGCTGCAGATGGGGGGAGAAACAGGCCTGAGCCTATGGACATGTGATCCAGGGTAGCATATTCTGGGGACAGCCAACAGCTGCATAATGCTGGGTTGTACTTGGGGTCTTGAGGGAATATGGTGAAGAGCTTTGCTTGTCCTGAAAATAGCATGAATTTTATCTCCTCATTAATAGAGAAAGTTGAGGGATTTTAAAAAGTAGTTTGCATTTATTTTGAATGTTGACTCTCATTACATTACAGACAATTGATTAGAATAAAGAGAAAGGGGAGGCTGAAAATTCAGAAAACTCTAATGAATTAGTCCAGAAGGAATATGATTCTAATAAGTCTAATAACATACAATATTCTAGTGATTCTAGTGATTTACTCTTTTTGAAACTTAAACAAAGAGTAGTCTCCCATCCAGCTACACAATGCCACAGCCTTTTAATAAGTACCGAGAGTATTTTATTTTTAAGTTATAATTTTATAAGCACTTGCCCATAGGCATTATAATCACATCAAAATCTTATTTCCTTTTTCAAAAATAGCCTTAAGGTTTGATTTCCCCCCACACCACTGTGTTGTAACAGTTGGTAAATGCAAATAGGATAATCTAAGAAAAAAGAATTAATTATCTGAGCCAGGGTGAAAAGCCATGAATTTACCTTCAAAAATAATTTCTGATTCCTTGCAGATTGTATCACCTCTCTCATTATTTAAAGTTGCTCATCTCTCTAACATGAACTCTTTAAAAATCAAATCCCCTCCTTCTCTGCACAGCAAAATTAGGTCATTTTCACTGATACAAGGTAAACCTTTGATTCTATCACATTCCTAAAGAGTCTTTGCCAGCCTTTATAAGGATAGCTAGCTTTTCCTAAATCTAACTATTCAATCCACTGTATCTTCTCCCTTAGGTTGCTAATTAATAAAAAAACAGATATCAGCATTTCATGGCATGAACTAAATTTTATAATCACTAGTATATTTTGGGTTAATTATAACTCCCAAATTTCTTTATTCAGTCATAAATTGAATTACTTGTTTCACCTGAGTAAAAGCACCTGAATAAGGCCCTGGCCTTTGTTGGTCCTCACATCCTTCATTTGATAAAGGAGGGACTGAGGCCACACAAGCTGTAAGCATTTTTCCAGCCTTAGTATTGTGTGATTCCACATAAAATCAACATAATTTAATTAATATTTTAAAGAATTACATCTGAAATGTGCTTTCGTAGTAAATCATTTTATTTTCAAAGCTTTTATACTGTTCAAAATACCCCCAAAATAATTTATGCTTTCTTAATTATTATTGAGAATTTTCCACATGCAAGATGTTGTAAGTTATTTAAGCAAAACAAAGAATAAAACAAGGTTCTTGTCTCCATATGCCTACATCTAATAAAAAGATAAAAAAGGCACAGAAATAAACAAGAGAAAACTTTATGAATTAAGAAAATTTTGTGGCATAAATGAGTTCTCAGCAAGGGGAATTTATTCATCTAGAGGATCAATAAAAGCTTCATAAAGATAATAGAATTTGACTAAACTTGAAAAATAAATGAGCTTTCATTCCAAAAGAAGGAGAGGAAAGAGTATAACTCAGACTATCTTTATGGAATAATATAAAGGTAAAGTTATTATAGATGTTAGGAAATGCAAAGAACTGAAAAAAATGAGTCAGTTTGTGGAGGATCATTGTATTAATAAGAATTCTCTCAGTTGCTAGTGACTGAAAATCCATCTTGGAAAAGAGAACATACTGGCTGAAGTAATTAGAAGTTCATAAGTAGGTTAGCTTTAAGTGTGGCTTATTTAATGGCTCCACTTCTGCCCCTGGGAGCCTGCCTAGACTCTCTCCCCCAGGTAGATTTTCTGTTCAAGTTTGGAATGCTAGATGCTGACAGCTTCAAGTTTACATCCTTAGAACACCTAGTTCAGAGGAAGAATCAATCTGCTCCCAAATTGTCCTGGATCTGAGTCTGGTTGCCCAGGCTGGCTGCCTTGGGGTATATACCCATCCCCAGCTGTGACCCATGGGGACTGAATGCCCTGGCTGGCTCAGCCTGGGACATATGTTCCACCATCAGAGCCTAATAGTACAATGTTTTCCATCACACAAGTGGGCCAGAGTGAAGAAGATGTGGTTCCTCAAAGCAAAGAGACAGTTCTCCCTGCCACTAGAAGATACGGCTCTAGATGGAAAAATGTATTTCATGACTGTGAATAAAAAGCTAAAGTTGTCAGATATCAGCAGGCAATAGGAAGCCAATAAGGTTTTTGAACTGGGCAGTAATATGATCAATGTGGGCCTTTATGAAATTAATCTGGCTGCAATGTATCTGGTAGGTTGGAGAGGGAGAGGGATGGAGGAAATAAAACTAGCTTTGAGAATGGTAAGAGGTTTAGGGAGTTCGTGCCAGGATGGTGATAAAAGTATGAAGGAGTCAAAAGCAATAGACACTTTGGTTTGCAAATGTTTTCTCACCGGGGCTAAGAAATTCTAGAAGGTACATTTAATATCAAAAGCAATATTGGATCACTGGAAGAACATTGTCATAAAGAGAAAATCAAATGTGAATTACTTTTAGTGTAATTTCTTAAATCGATTTAATAGGAGGTTCAATTTGAAGCACCCATCTTGTCTGTTCATTTGGAAGAACATCGCTGCCATTTCCTAGTCACTAGAGTTCGATGATCTTTCCCCCTGGCAGCCTGTGGTGTGCTGTTTGGGCTTCTAAAATTCTTTCCACAGCCCAGGCCCTGAGCACCAGCTACTCCCATTCAATGTATCAGAAAGGATAAGTGAGCAAAGTGTAACAACACATTACTCCCTGTGATTGAACGATAAAAGCCAATTAGCCATTTTAATTGGGGTCTATAGTTTTTTTGATTTTGTTCTGTCCTATCCCATCTTTGAGCAGCAGGGTTTGAATTGCACAGATTATAAAAAAATGGTTGAATCACCAAAAGACTATTACCCCTGATTTTTTTTAAGTCCACAGTATACTGACATCATCATGATTACTCAGCTTTTTAAAATACTTAACAAATACTGAATTTCCAGCACACATTTAATATGCAGAAGGATTCTCTTACTAATAAACAAAATTTAATTTCATCAATACAAAATATATTCTGCTACACGCGACTCTTTAATTTTATTATAGTGATTAAAATCACAAGTGGTATTAGCAAATTTCCTGCTGTAAGAAACAGTGTGTGCTATGATTCTATGCCATGTCTTCTGGCCATTCAAAATAGAGTTATATCATCTTATAAATGGAGAGGGATACGCATTGTGCTTTTCTCTTGGTACTGATGTTGCTTGTGTGCTATCATTGCAAAAGGCAAGAGCTAGCTTTGCCACATATTTACATGAATATATAAATAAAATATAAATATATTTATTACATAAATAACCCTTCTAGGCACAGTACAGCTCATATTTGATGGCGCACAAAAGTTAGTTGGGGATTTTATTAAAATGCAGATTCTGATTCAGTAGGTCAAGAATGGGGCCCAAGAGACTGCATTTCTAACTAGCTCCCAGGAGGCTTGGACACACTTCTGGTTTACAGACCCACTTTGAATAAAAGGATCTTTGAATTTAAAATGTTAAATATTTTCTGGACCTAGGATGTGGTACTAAATGATGCTCTTTTTAGGTTAAAAACCCAACAATGTAAAAGGAATGTGGTATGGATTATCTTTATTTTCCTCAGAAACCATGCATGCCTTCATAATGTGACTTGTTCTGGGTTTAGCTGGCCAATCACATCCCAGCCAATTACTAGTCAGACCATTGCTGATGATGGTGTTGCTGCCAGTGAGATGCACATCTGTATGCAGACCTGGTTAGAAGGGGTTCCTTAGTCACTGTCCACAATGTGTACAGAGACATTCTTCTTTTGCTTTGTATGACAGGTGTATTTGTCTGACACATATCACAACTCATCTTCATAGTTATTTTTTAGTAATTTCAGTCATTAATATGAAAACTAGAAAATCCTGTGAAAGGTCAATATATGTAAAATGTATAGATGTAGTGTCGCAGGTTCGATTCCCAGTCAGGGCACATGCCTGGGTTGCAGGCCACGGCCCCCAGCAACCGCACATTGATGTTTCTCTCTCTCTCTCTCTCTCTCTTTCTTCCTCCCTTCCCTCTCTGAAAATAAATAAATAATATAAAAAAATGTATAGATGTTTGGCAGAGATTTCCATTTTTACACAAATACTTCTGATATCAGAGAAGCAGACATACAGCCATTGCCCCTTGCCTTAGTCCCAAAAGAACCATACCTTCTCCAAACTGCTGCATCTCTGGTTTGCTTGTTGTGCCTTCTGCCAATTTACCTTGATGACTGGGACTGTGGGGGGAGAACTGGGGTCAGAAATTATACAAAGGGATACTTTCTCACCATTATGAGCAGTCATAAGGTAGAGAAAGTTATGCACATTTTCTCCATTCAAGATCTCTTAAAAACATGCTAATTTGCAAAAAGGTTTCTACAAATGTAGTTATGTTATGATTCAGTTTGTTGTCATGTGTATCATAAAAGTCTTAGGATTCACCAGACTACAAGTTCACACCTGCTTTATCCTATCAATTTTCTACTGCTGTGTGTACTGACACATGAAAAGATTGTTTACCAAAAAAAAATGGATTACTTGAGCTAAAATGCTAGATTTGAATGACAACTTTGGGCCTAACTAAATGACATATAAAAATTGTTAGATGGTTCTATGAATCAAAAGTATCTCAAGAAACTGACACTTGAATTGGTAATCAGCCAAGTGTCTTTGATCACAAAGCTCGTATTTATAAGCTTTGAAGGAAATATCTGTGTCATATAATGAATTAAAGTCCACAACTGAGGGGGGAATGTTTGACTAGAAGAGGTGAAATGTGAACTCTTAGAGAGAGGAATTGGGGAAATAATGAAATCATTGTAGAGGTTTGGGGATTTTTGTTTGTTTTGTTCTTTGGGGGCTTTGTTTTCTTTTCTTTTCTTTTAAAAATAAAAGTCTAGTCTAGACAGATTTATCTGTCTGGGATGGTAAAATGTACTCCTGTCAGGTAGCTGAACTCTGGGCCTATGGAGAGAGAGACCATGTCTGTCTTATTCATCAGTGTATTTCAGCACTTGGCACAGCACTCCCATATACTAAGTTCTTAATAAATATCAATGAATGAATGAATAGGTGTCTTTGCAGATGCACTTGCATTCCTGAGACTTTGTGAATGTAGAAAATAACTAAATGAGTAACTTGGGCTTAACAAAAAGATATGATGAATTCCATCTTCAACTGGGTGGTTGCCATGGTGGTGCAAATACTTTTATGGTTGATAGCTCCTTGAATCTATCATTCGGTAATAATAAGCATGTAATGGATTGGAAATATTTGTCTCCACTGTTAACTTCACAGATTTCTAGCACTTTCAAATCAAACACTAGAATTTCTCCCAAGGTTTTCATTGTAACATGCTAACATTTATAATAAATAATCCTCCCCCCCCTTTAAATTTGTACAGCTGAGGTCTCAGGAAATCATCATCACACATCTTTTCTGAACTGGAGAAGTGTCTGTTTACATACTCATGTAGGGTGGTTTGTAATTTACAGCTTCCTTTGCATGCATTCATTCTTCAGCAGCCCTGTGCCCTAGACTGCATAGATATTGCCTTACTTCAAAACTGAGGAAATAGAAAATTAGTACACTTGCTCAAAAGAACAGTGAGTAGTGAGATGGAACTAGCACTTTTCTCTGCTGACTCCTATTCCAGTGTTCTGTCCTGTAAAAGACAAGAACTGAATGGAACTTAACAGTTTACAGTGTTTCTTAGCATAGTTCAATTTTCAGGATAAAATAATGAGTTTATCAGGGTCTAGACATGAAAAAGCTGAAGTTTAGAGAGGATGAGAGAAATTGTCCAAATTTAACTATTGGTGGACTCAATAGGAATCCTGCCTACAATTCTTCTGCCTACAAGTCTTAGTCATTTTGTGGTTGGTCAGTTGGTTATTTGGTTGGTTCATTGTTTTAGGACCTCAGATACATTGAATTGGAGTAATTATTTCTTTGGTTCATTTCATGCTGTCCTTACTAGCCCTTTGTATTGCTCTGTTTATTTAGTTACACGGTAATTTTATAGGGTAATACATATCTGTGAACTAAATAGCTAAGATGTTGACACTGACCTTCATATAAAATGTTTCCTGATTCCTTTCCCCTGTCTCCCCTTATGCAGTGTCCCCAACATTCTAAATACTATATTCATTGCTCTGTTGCTTTCATTTTCATATAGTTATGCATAATTATATTTTTTATACTTGTAGGGAATTTATATTTTACTTTTTAACTTTATGAAAAGTATATGTGCTAGATGCAATATTTGAGGGATTATGTCATGTTGTATATAATTTGGAGACCTGATATGTAATTGGAGTTCATCCCATGGTGTGTGTACGTGTATGTATGTACATTTATAATGTAAAGACTAGATCAACCTATTCAGCCTCTTCAAATTGAGAAATATGTAAATGCACTCTACCTGCCCTGGCTGATGTGGCTCAGTGGATTGAGGGTCAGCCTGAAAACCCAAAGGCTGCTGGTTCCATTCCCAGTAGTCAGGGCACATGCCTCGGTTTGTCTAGGTTCGCAGGTCGGGGCATGCAAGACAAAAACCCATCAACATCTCTCTCCCACATAGATATTTCTCTCCCTCTCTTTCTCCCTTCCTTCTCTCTAAAAACAAATAAGTAAAATCTTAAAAAAAAAAATAAACCCTGGCTGGCATAGCTCAGTGGATTGAACGCAGGCTGCAAACGGAAGCATCGCAGGTTCGATTCCCAGTCAGAGCACATGCCTGGGTTGCAGGCCACGGCCCCCAGCAACCGCACATTGATGTTTCTCTCTTTGTCTCTCTCTCTCTCTTTCTCCCTCCCTTCCCTCTCTAAAAATAAAGAAATAAAATCTTTAAAATATATATATATTATATATAAATGCACTCTACCTATATATTAATTCATTATAAAGACATTTATTCAACAAATATTTACAGGGTACCTACCATGTGCCAAGAGGGACTATGCTGTGATACATTTCTACAAAATAGATACACTCGTCCCCCAAATATCCCTGATCTCATGGAAATAACATTGTATGTATAGACAGAGGCAGACAATAAATAAAATAAATATGTAAAATATATAGGATGTTAGATGATAAGTGCAAGGGAGAAAATCATGGAAGGCCTTTAAGGACTGGCGTTTGCAATTTAAATGGAAGGGTGCTCAGCGATGATGAACTGAGGGTTGGCTGAGTGAGTGCAGTGGAAGTAACTTGTGAGTGCCGAATCAGAACAGAAGTAAACTCTTCGGAAACCCCCACACCGATCCTATTATTTCCGTGTGTACAATGACGGGTTCAGTCGGTACTGATGGCCCCCCAGAGAAGACAATGCATTTTCCTCCCGCTTTTCTTGCAGCTGGCTCTCGGCTCAGCTAAAATCGCCCTGGCAGCGGCCGCCGCACCTGAACGCCTAGCGTGACCACCACAACCCCCCGAGCACGCGCGGGGTCGCAGGCAGGTGCGCACCGCCCTCTGGCCGCTCCCCGCCCGCCGGGAACGCGCGCCGCGCGCGCCCGGCCCTCAGGCTCTGAGCAGGGACGCTGCCGGGAGGGTGGCGCGCGCCCCGCTCGGCAGCTGCGGCGGCTGCTGGTGTGGGCGCTCGCGTCAGGGCTGGGGAGGAGGAGGAGGAGGTCCTCGGCGAAGAGAGTGAGAGAGACATGAGGCAGCCCGGCCGGCAGCGAGAAAGAGTTCGGCGGAGAAGGAGTGAGTTTTAGAGACGCCGGCGAACAGGACCTGCGCCTGCGGGAGAGCCCGGCCGCCCGGCTCCTCGCCGCCTGCGCGCGCTCTCCCGCGCCCGCTTTCAGCACCCCGAGCGGGGAACAGTTCCCGGCAGCGGCCGCGCCGCCGAGGGGCCGCGCCCGCGGGGTACCGGAGCCTGCGACCCGGCCCAGGAGCCCCCTGCGCGAACCCAGGGTGCTCGCCGCCTTCTCCCTTCTGTTCGCGTGCAAGGAAACCCGGGGGAAAGCATCCGGCGGCCTCAGGAAGTCCTGAAGAAGTCGAAGCAGAATGTACCAGGGACACATGCAGGTAAGACATTTCCATCCTAACTGGAAAGAAATCGTGGGGGCTCGTTGAAGAGCAAGGTGGCTCACCAAGTAACTGTGGTCAAGCGCCGCCTTCACACAGTTCAACAAGTGAAGTGGTGCAACATGACCATGACATTTCTGTCCGGTGCTGCTGGGGAGGCTGGACCTGTTTCAGAGGGAAGGAGAAGGGAAGGAACGACCACCTCGGAACTTCGATTGGGGAAGTTTGTTGTCTGTGCATTCCCTGAGCCTGTTTCTTTAAACAAGCTCAAGGAACCCAAACAGAGGAAACCTGGAGCTGACCGTGTTTCCGTTGTACTCTTCTTGATGCAACTGGGCATGTATGTCAACTGAAGGGCAAACAATAATAGGAAAGACAAAGCGTTTTCCTTTACCATCTGCAAAGGCTTCTTGGCAGTTAGAACACTTTGCACTTTTCATTATTTTTAAAGTGATATTTTTCAGTGTTTTGTGCTGTATTTTCCCCCTTACAATGATGGGACATTGTCACCTGTCCCTAGAGTTACAGAATGACTGGGGAGGATGAATTTAAACATATGTCCGAGAGGCTCTAATGTTTTTCAGGGGGGGTGCCACCTATGGTTAGTAATGCTTATTTGAGCTGAGCTGACGCTTCTCTCTGATGCACTCTACTCTCCTGGGCAAAGATTACTTTAACCTTGACTCCAGTTCTCATTCACCTGGTTGGTTCTTCTTTATAGAGGCAGGTGTGTGCTTTAGGGGGGAAAACTGAAATACCAACTCAGCTTCATAAAGTGTGAACTGAGCTCTTTTTGATATTTCTAAATACTGTAGTCATCAGGTTTGATGTTTGAGCTTCCTTTCCATTCCAAAGACAATCAAATACAGTCATTATATGTGGTGCCTCCACCCTAGTGTGTAACATGTGTGAACACAGAAGGTGTTGCTTCTGCGTCTTTCAGAGCAATTGAAAATAGATAAATATGTTGTTGCATATTTCATTTCCAAGGCTGTGAGGAAATTCCTTTGGACTATGATTTAATTTTATATAAAGTGGTATTGTATCATATTGCTAAATTTTGTAAGAATTCTGAATCAGCACTATCGGAATTCCAAAAGCATTTGTCATATTGCTGACATCTTCCTGTTTTGAAAATTAGTAATGGAATTATATCACAGTTGGTGGACAATAATTAATGATTGAAATATATTTCTTAATACATATAATAAATATCTGTATGTTTCTTATCAAAGCTACATTAATTAGAAAGTTTAGTAACAAAGAAGCATTCAAACAATGACTGCTGAAAAATTAACAAAAGATTATTACTATAGTTTTATGCTTCATCTCCACCCAAGAATGGTACTTACAATTTTGTATATTATCTATTATCCTTAAACAGTTTCTCTATAAGAGTAAAACAGAAGGGTTTTAATAAATAAAGTTATTCTTCAGAAAATTCCTCATCAACACAAAATTCATAATTGACAACTTGGGCAATTTATAAAAACTTCCCATGTCATTTTGTTTGTTTGTCTGTTTCTTTGTTTGAAAGTACAGTTTGTGAATGGAAAATTGAAGCAACAATCTGGTAAATTTGTGAACCCCAAAACAGTTTTAACTCAATTTTCTGAATATTTCAAGGAAAGATGTTTTTGAAACTTGAATTGTCTAGAACAATGTCTGAGAGTTTCATTTCACTTTGAGAGACTAGACAAAATTTAAGTCTCTGCATACGCTCCAGACTTAATGTGTTTTTTTGCTCATGCAATGCTATAACAACAAATATGATGGCTGGCAGTAAAACTCACAAATCTTTGCTGCCAAGTTTAACTTGAAAACGTTACTAAATGAAGACTGTAATCAATATGCTTGCCAAAAGTTAAGAGCACAATAATTTTTTTCTATTTACTATTGACCATTACTTTTAAACATAAAATTTCTAAGGCTTTACTAGTTTAGTAGCTATTAAATGATATGATCGTCTCAATGGGAATTCCCACCCCCCAGAAAATAATGTCTATTGCAAACTGATTTATAGTAGTCATTTTCTTACATTTTAAAACCCCAGTCTGTTCCTTAAAGAATAGTATTTACTCTTTGACAAAACCTTCATCATGTTGGTAAATTTAGATTAAATAAAGAATCTTTCCTTATCATTGGAGGTAGCCCATCTTCCTGGGTGTAGCTAACTCTAATCTCAAGGAAGAAGAAACATAGTCCAAACACTCCAGAGGTTTGTAATTAAAAATATAAATGCATATCTGGTGAAGCGAACTGGGATGAGCAGATTCACTAAAATTTCTGCTAACTTTGGAATTTATTTGAAACACTGGCGTTTCTTAGCTGATACCTTAAAACAAGAGTGAAACAAAATATTTGCCGTGATTTGCCGTACCTTCTTCTCTTGTATCCGAGATTTTAAAATAAAATGCTTTGTAATAAACAACCTGGAGTGGAGGAGGTACGCACATGAAGCCTTAAAAGGTAGTTGAATTTAAACTTCTACAGAGCCTTTATTTTTGCAATTTAATGAGTTTGAAAATAAACTTTTTAAATTCTTGTACATACAGCAATTCATCCAGTTTACTGTAAAAACTGGATTTACTTCAGAAGTCACAAAATTTTAAGAAACACTGCTAGTTCTTTAGAAGATAAAAGCTGACATCTATTATAGGTAGATACACAAAGCATAGCATAGTAGCATGTATTTTTTGGTTTCATAGTAAACGTCATGGGTATATTTATTAGGAGCAGGGCCCCAGAGTTATGCTATTTTCCAGCTGCCTCACCAGTTATTTCCAAGGGGAATTGATCACCCGAGAAACTGAAGCAAAGGTTGTTTCTTTAGTGACTGTTTTAGATTTACATTTTTTTTCCCTTTGACCAAGGCATCCAATGGTGATTATGTACTTAGCATCAGTTCTGACAAACTCTCTACTCTGAATAGACAATCTGTGGTCTTATTCCCTCCACTACCTCTGTACGTTATGTACTGTGATGCTTACTTGTATGTGTCCATGAGTTAATACTGCCAATTCAAGCAAAATAGTTACTTGGCTCAGCATTTTTCTTTAATCATACTTCTTCCCCCTGGAATTATAGAACGATATAATTTCAATTTTGAACTAAGATTTGTTTTTTATTGTTAATAAAGCATCCACAGTAAATTTTTTGTTTAAAAAAAGTTATTTCAGAAGGCAGTCAAACAAAAAATCTGTTTGTAATTATAATTGATCTCTATTATAGGCATTCAAAACAGGCTTTTTCAACTTATTCAAGTCAGCTGAGGAAATAGTCCTAACCTTCTGTCTTTACAAGACAAAAAAACTAAAGAAAATGTAAATGACAAAATTATAAGATTATTAACAGCTCTGAAAGTCCCATTTTATTTGTCTTTCCCCAAAGGGTTTTTTTTTTTGTTTGCCTTTATTTATGACTTTGCTTAAGCTTTTTAACAAAAATCTTCGAAGGGGAACAGCTTGGGTAACACCAGTTATGTTAATGCATTAGGTCTGGTCACTTGAGATTCCTTTGGGTTCACTAGAAACAATGAACGCAGAAGCCAGTGCAAGGTAAGATTATAGAAGGTTGTTTTCCACATCTGTGACAGCAGTTTGTCATCACTGAGATCCTAAGCAAAACTGTAAAATAGACAATATTTTGCACGGGTACTTCACTTCTCTAACAGATCCACTTTTCCCCTCCAGATGCCACCATTTTCTATCCTGTGTCATTTCTTTATTAACCCTTTGCAAACAAAGATATAATTAATACCAGTACACCACACATACACACCTCACAGTATATTTGCATTTTCAGAGGAAAATCTTTGAAGATTGGTTTGGGGAGGGAGCCAGGGGGTATTTTAAGGAGAATGAAGCAATGCTGGCCTGAAGCCAGAGTTGGTTGGGTTGTTTTCGTCAGGGGTAGCTGCTGCCTTCCTGTCTGCCCTCAACTCAAGTGAGACCTGCCCTCCTCCTTGAAGTCTTCCTATGAGCGATAATGAGCATTACTACAATGAATTTATTGCCTGAAGCATTTTTAACTAGAACTCTATTGACATAACTTCATGTACAATGAAGCTTATGTCAAAATTATGACAAAATTATAAGCTTCAGCAAGATTTTGTAGTGCCTTTCTGCATATTTACAGGCAAATCATGCTTGGAATGAATGTGATACTGAATTTCTAACACTTAGAAATTATAAACTTATGTTATGATATTGTAGAGTATTTGATTAGCCTGAAGATTATATTCCCCAGCCATTCCAGCCAACAGTTTACATTATACACTTACTGTAAGAAACACAGTATGTTCATCCTAGATTTTATTTATGGATTATAAACATTCTTCCTAAAAATATGTGTTTGAAAAAAATTTATAAGCATGTGAATGTTTTGACTATAAAACATTTTTAAAGAACAAGAAAAGGTTAAAACAGAACTTGTTAATTTTAAAATCCCGAATCTCTGGTAGTACCACTGCCAACCTAGGAAACATCAAGATGCAACGCATCATGTAATCAAAACATCTGGTGGGCCGCTTTTTTACACTCTTCATGGTGGTCACATGTTGCCAGCATAGGCATAAGGTAAAGCTGTTTAAAGGTCTTATGTTCTAGAATTAACTTTATGATGCTTTTATGAAATAACTAGTGTGCATTTCTTGCACTAAATGTGAAGGCAAACCATAGCCAAGTGTTTTCTTATTAAAAGACTTGAATCTGATCTAGATGTTTTGGGACATCTAGACATGATGTAATTTCAAATACACTAATAGAGAAATTGGAGTTGCCAAGTTTCTGAAATGTATTATCACCTTTTCATAATTCAAATTTATATAAGGAAAAGCCATCTTGAAATGTAGCATGTAACTCAGGGATCAGAGAACAGAGTGCTATGATTTGGGAGTTATATTTTTTTTTCAGTGGCTCCTTCCTTTATCTCTGCTTCCCCCAATTTAACCAGTCTTCACCTATACCATCTCTTTACTAGGAGTACCAAATGGAAGACTTCTTTCCCAGTCTGTTAAAAAGGATCTTTGTATCTTATCTATTATTATATTATACAGAATATAAACAAGAAGACAGTTAATACCCTGTTGGTTCAATACCAACATCATTGCTGATTGTTCTGAGCTCAGCGTACAATGTAACACAGTGCCAATATTGCCTCATAACATCATTTTTTACTGATCCTTAGTAGTACAATATATTAGTTCTGTTAAAACTTCATTATATAAATGAGCATTATTATTCTCCATGTGAGATTTTACTAAATTGATCATCTTTACATATTATTTTTAGATAATCACCGTAGAAATTTCACAGATGAAAAATAATGTGCTCATTTAGATAGGAAGAGGCTGGTTATGCACCATTTCATTGAAAAGAAGCACACAGAATCCCTGCCGGCAGCTCTGAAAAGGGGGGAAATTGAACCAAGTGGGAGAGTTTGCATTGCAGGTGCATATACAACTCCCCAAATCCCCTGCTCATGCACAGAGATTTCAGGGGGAAAAAAAAAAAAAAAACAGAGAAACCCTGCAGTGGGATTTGGTGTGGTCTAAACTTTTTTCCCCAAACAGAATGCCATATGGTGATCTATGAATCATGGAGAGTCCAAGGGAGGATTGGTGCTTCTGTGATGCTAGAAATCTACCTAGGGAGCTACAAAATCCCCACTCCTACATACCGTCTTAAAATGTATGTGGTTTTTAAAGCAACGGTATGGTAGAAGAATTCAAAACCATTTCCTATGAGTAATGATTGAAGGAACTGGGGATGTTTGGCTTGGAATGTAGACTCAAGAACACCATGAGGACTCTACATAAATATTTGAAGAGTTATTATATAGGAAGAGGATAGAATTGTTCTGTACAGCCTTGAGGGTTAAAGCTGGTATTGTAACAGTGCAAGGTAAAAAGTTTCCTCAAGATAATGACAGTTAGAACACTGGATACAGCACCAGTTCCCACTGTGGTAAGATGCCTACCTGGAGATGAAGGAGGTATAGAGTGAAGAAGGGGAGCTTACAGGTGAGCAGAGAATAGTGTCCCTGCTTGCCCACAGGCCTCTGTTCCAAGACCATTATGCATTGTGGAAGAAATCCAGTAAAAAGCACCATTGAGAGCATGTGTGTTTGTGTGTACATGTCTTCGAGTCCCACCACAAAGCGTTGTGGCCAGCTGAAGTAGTGACCTAAAATAAGCCAACTCCAACACGTCCTGAGGGGGAGTATTCCCTAGTTACCTGAAAGCATATGGATGAACATCAGATGGAGGCATGCCAGTATCATCATGCCAAGTGATCAAAAATAGTAAAAGGTCAGAAAATATGGAACTCTTTAAGGAAATGAGAAAGAGGAAAACATTTAAACATTATGAGAAGAAGCAGCTGCTAGAGCAGCAAAACATCTGTTTATCTCCTTTCACATGGGTGTTAACTGTAACACACTTATACCGAATGGTATCCTTTGCTCATGTGGTGATGTGCCTTCTGATTGGGCAGTTACTATGTGCACATGTACCACCTGGAAGCTTGCTGGACATGCAAACTCTCAGGTCTCACTCCAGACCTAATCAGAAACTGAATTTTTATGCATTTAACATTTGAGAAGCACTTACCTGAAAACATCTATGTGGAGGACAGGGTCTGATCTATTGCACTGAGAACTTAGCAAAAGCCTTGATTCTTTGGTAGCTTTCCGATATCACAGTGCTGTGATGAGGCCCCTGAGAGACTAAATAGCAAGAACAATTATCACAACATGTTTGAATAAAATGTCTTCCTTATATTGACGCAATAACCTCCAACCAATTGTTTGTAGTTTTTCACCTGCTAAAACCACAACAAACTTATTATGTTTCACCTGAATAAAACAAACCTTCAAATATTTAGAGAACTATCATGTCCTCATCCCATTAAATCTTTCTTCTCTATGATTAACAGCCTAGTTCACTCAACCGTTCTTCATAATGACATTTCTGATGTTCCAATGTCTCCATGAAAGTACGGCCCTCTGAAGAAGACACACTGCTCAAGAGGTGCCCTGACCAGTGTCGAGCACTTTGAGATTGTTTATTTCTTGGGACAGACATCTGCTCAGACAGCTTGAGACTGCTTTAGCATCTTTAAACTAAATTGTTCTCTAAATTGTTCTGACATTTCTATTCTCTGCATGACATGGGAATTTTCTCACAGGTAATAGGTCTTTATACAAGAATAATCTTGGATCCGAATGTGCTTGTTAGGAAAAAAAATGGCAAATGTGTTCATTAGAACATTCTAAGTTAACATTTCCTTTTGTCTCTAACAATTGCACTAGTATTCAGTTTTGAGGTCATAGAATCCTGGGTTTGAAGGCCTCTAGAAAATGTCTTGTGTCCAAGTATCTCATTTCACAGATGAGAACACTGAGGTTCAGAATAGTAAGAAATTTGCTCAAGAAGTCCCATACAGGATAGTTAGCAGAGCTAGTACAGGAATGAACGCTGCCTTGCCCCAGTGTACTAGATACCTCATACTATTATTCTTTACTTTGATGTTTATTACAATAAAAAGTATACATGGAAGTAAACATTATAATAAAACACCAGATGTTTCCAAATGTCCAGGTTTTTGACGTTTAGTCATAGAAAAGTATAATTTTCTGTTTTTCAGTTTTAATATAACTATTTGACATTTATGTGGTCAGTATTAGTAGTTGTTTGGCTAACAGTGGAATAAAATCTAATCTGTAAGTGTATTTTAAAAGTTAAATGAGACACCATGGAAAGCTGTATCATTTATTTTCCTGAAGGTGCTCCTCACTGTCTCTGCTTAGACTGACCAGGTTGACCATTTTAGTGAGCTGTTTGGACAGGCTCTTGGAACTAGCTGCCTAAATATACAAGTAAATCAATCAGGGGTTCTTGGTTCTAAGCAACAGATACCAACTCTGGCTCATTTAAATAGAAAAAGGATTTATTAAAAGTATAGTTAGACAATTAATGAGCATAGGAAGAATAATAAAGACAGAAAAATCAGTATTTTGAAATCATAGTAAAAATTGATTCAAGTGAGAATAATCAATAAATGCTAAATTGAGGACGTCTGAGGAGAAATATGATAGTCTGAGGAGAATGGCAGTCTGAGGAGAAATAGGATATTTATATAACATGAAAATATCACCCATATTAGTTACAAAAGAAAAAAATAGTAACTTTTCAATGGAGAAATTGGACTTACCCTAAGTAATCAAAATCAATGTCACCAATAAGGTGATTATCTGGATGTCTATCTCTGGATGTGACGCCCTGAATAGGACACAGTATCATTCATATAATGTTGCTGTTGAGAATGCACAGCCTGAATCTAATCATGAGAAAATCTCAGAGAAACATAAAATGAGGGACACTCTATAAAATAAGCAAACTATATTTCTCAAAAATATCAATGTCATGAAGAACAGAGAAGAACTGAGGTGTTTACAAGTTAAAATACTAAAGAGAATGACAGCCTGAATGAAGCCTGAGTGATCCTGAACTGGAGCTCAGAACAGGAAGGAAAATCACTATAAAGCACAATCAAAACTTGAATATGGACTGGAGGTTAGATAGGCATTACTGTTATATTTCTTGGATTTGATAACTAGCTATGGCTATGGAAGAGAATATTCTTGTTCGTTGGAAATACATGCTTCGGTATAAAGAGGTGAAGGGGCATAGTGTATGTAACCTACTCTCATGTGATCTGGAATAATTACAATAATAATATGCATGATATAATTACAGAGAGAGAGAGGTGGGAGGAGAGAAGAAGAAAGAGAGAGGGAGCAAATATAGCACAATGTTAAAAATTGATAAATCTGAGGAAAGGGTAGTATGGAAGTCCATTGTACTATTCTTGCATTTTTTTTCTGCATGCTTGAGATATTTTTAAATAAAAGGTTTTTCTTTTAATGCTTAAAAAGTATATTGGAGTATTCACAGACTCCTAGAACTAGGCTTGAGATGGAGGGACCAAGCAGGGGCGTGGCCCCAAACTCCAAACCAGACTAGTACAGGTCCCACTGCTGCCCTTACAGGACAAGCAACATCAGAGCTTGCAATCCTGACACCCTCACTGGGCACTGGTTCAGTCTCTGGCCACTGCTGCTGCCCACGATGGAGCTTCAGCTGCTGCCCTCCACTGTCAGGATGAGGTCTCTACCTCAATTGCTTTTATGTGCCCTGAATTCCAGCTCAAAGTGGGGGCAGGCATGGACGGCCAGTGGAGCCACATTACACATCCATACCCTGTCTGCAAGACAGCCTGGGAAAGTTCATGTCTGCTTACCAGCAAGACTCCAGAGTGGGCAATGTCCCAACTGTACAGTCTAGATTGGGAAAGTTAAAAAAAAAGCCAATGCCCACTATAACATGTTATAGATATTGCTTGAAAGTAAAATAAACTCCTCTCTATCTTGACTAAAGCCAGTCTGCCTTGGAGGAGAAGAAAATAATTCTCTTGAAGCCCTGTGCTTATTTGTTACTACCTTCCATTACATGCAGGCCTGTAGCAGAGTAGTATAAAGCTAGGGTATATTGATTTTCTCAAACATGAAGCAAAGGAGAGCAGAATGATCCCTCCTTCATTCATCAACGTCCATCTACTGCCTGCTCCTACTCTTTTTGAGAAATTGGGAAGAGGCCCGTGAAGAGTTTAGTTATTAATCATGGAATTAAAATACATACAATGAACTCTAGTGATAAGAACTTTTGTCCCTCCATATGCAGGAATTTAATGTGGAAAACTGGACACATTAGTGTTTCATATTCATCCAAAGGATGATTATAATCAAAATGCCCTGTGCACTTGAGTCATTAATATTGATATGCAGTCTATTAGACAAGATTTATGTAAGACAAAAAGAGTGTTCTTAAGCTTGGGGCAAGATTAAATGAGAACAGAATCTTGGAGATATAAAGGTCTTTAGAGTTCACGTAGCACAACTTTGTCATTTCACATATGAGGAAACTGAGGGCTAGGTCTTGATGGAATTGATTCTGGAATTAATTGCTTCTCCCCAAAATGAAAAAAAGGCATGCTAAAAGGCTTCCGATGGCATGCATCTTATATCGCATAATAGCCCCTCACATTTGAAGAGGCTACAAAAACATAGCGGTTAACAGCTTGAGCTCCAGGATCAGATATCCACAAGTTCAAATCCTAGCTTTATCAAATCCATGTATTATATGTGTGATCTTGCTCTGATACCTTATCCCCTCTAAACCTCACTTTGTTCATCTGGACATGGAGATAATAAATGTACCCATACATAATGATGACTTTGTAAGGATTAGCTCTTATGTTTTATAGAGCTGGCAAAGTGTTTCATTCACATTGTGTGTGGAGGAAAGAGTTTAGTTCACAGCAGTGCCTATTGTTCTTGGTTGTTTACAGTGGTGGCAGATGCTTGATTTTCTTGTTCTCTCACAGTTCTGGATTTTCTTTTTTTATTTTTCCATCCCCAAACTTTTGCCTCCTGTATACTGAGTATTTACTTCACTTTTAATATTCCACTCAAATGTTGTCTCCTCAGTGAGCGCTGCTCTGCACCTCCACCAACATGCTTCCATCCTCCCCCCACACCAAACACACACACAATGCAAACTTAGGGATGTCTCCTTTAATGCTCCCTTAGCACCTTATAGTCCAGTACCATTATTGAACTATAGCTTTAGTCATTTAATTTTGTCAGTGTCCCCAGCTATTATAGGCCCATCTGTGTTAGTGACTGTATTCAACAGATTTAGATCTCTGGACACTGGCAGTACTAGGTACATACTATTAATGTAGTATTTATTGAATGAATGAATGAATGAATTCATGGATGAATGAAAGAATGAAGGGTTGAAATACTTAGAAGAGTCCCTTACTGTCCTGAATAAGAACGCCAAAGTGGTACATTCTTTCTGATTCTAAGACACACAATAGACCAGAATCTGGTCTATTCCCATGAGTTTCAGGAGTGAATGCATAGCAAGGGAAGTTTCCACACACTTGAAAGGGAATCAATTGCAGGGAAACCTTATAAACCTTGTAATTAGATTGCCACTGTAATTAACCAACACCCTGCTGTCAAAGCAGCCTATGCAGTTTAATGTGTTCAACCTCTTTAAAGCCTGAGGATAGTCTGGGGCTGCTGACTTAAAAATGTGATAGATTCTCCTAATGATTTCTAACTATGCCTCTAACTGGCCAAGGTCATTTGGAATTACAGTCCATGCCTCTAAGGTTCTATACACCCCCTCACCACCTTGGCTAATTGTCAATAGTGATTTTGATTCTAGTGCTAACACACACACCTCTGAGACCACTGAGACAACAGAGCATCACAGTCACAACTGCCCTAGGAGGCCATCATATGCTTACACCCAGTTTTAAGTGTTGCTTATACAACCAGCCCTGACTTTCCTGGTTATGCACACATGCACACACACACAGAAAGAACTGCCTTCACAGTGATCATCCATGGGACGTGTCCAGTTTGTGAGCCTATCTAATATGATCTTATTACGTCTCCTGCATTACTCTGATATGGGCACCAGACATATGGAGGCATAATTCTTCCCACTCAGATGCAGGGTAAATAAATTCCAAAATCATATGTCAAAGCTCTCCAATAAGAGAGGAAGTAACTATGCCGGTGATATGTGCCACCTCTGGGAAAATTATAATAAGGCATCCTCTCTGGGTGGGCCAAATAAACAGAGTCTCCTTTTCTCTGGAGGACACAGTCCCACACACAGACACGCAATTTGGCAGGTGAGGTTAGAGGGTTGGATTTCAGACATGACTGTGTCCCTACATCCAGACATCCCTGTACAACTGTATGCATGGCTCCGAAAGGAAATCTCCTCTACCGACAGTCGTGTGTGTGTGTGTGTGTGTGTGTGTGTGTGTGTGTGAGAGAGAGAGAGAGAGAGAGAGAGAGAGAGAGAGAGAGAGAGGGTGTATGAAGCTGAAGAAATTAGCTCTGTTTACCAAAGATAATCAAACACAGATTGGATGTGAGTTTGCTGATGCCTTCATGGATTCTAGGGTCATAGTATTATCAGGCCTTTAATTAGCAATACAACACAACTCTGAGTCTTTGGTCAGGGCAGATTTCCCAGCTTATTAGTAACCAGATCATGGAAAATACTTATTTCCTATGAAGCCAGAGATCAACCACCCCTAATTCTTCAAAAGATATGCTGTTTGGGAGGATGCTGCTCTACTTGTCTCCATTCTGCAAATAACAAAAGGTACTTTTCTACAAAACTATTCCCAATATGACAGAACTCTCGACTGTGATAGAAAATTGATAATCTCTGCCACAATAGTCACTTTTTCTGAGAGGCTCATAAAAATTAATCTTTAGAGTGCTTCAGTGGGGTTAACAAAAGGTAGGTACTTTATCTTTGTCATGCTGATAAAGAGAATGCAGCTCACAGGGCTTGACTGCTTCACCCAAACCTCCACATCACAGTAGATTGTGACTAAGGACCAGAGTCTGAGTCTTCTGATTTTTACTCTATTTCTTGAGTCTGCATAGAAAATTCAGTCCCTATCTCCATATCAGTACCTCAGCTATTGCAAAAATAATTCACCTACAAATTTGCATGTTTTCAGGAACATTGCATAACCTTGGACAGTAGAAACCTTTGGTGCATTCTTCCTACCATTTACACAAGAGAGATGCTAAATCCATACAGCTTTATCAATTGTCTGAACTCAACATATCTATCTGTCTATCTAATCTATCTATATCTACATCTAATCTATATCTAATATAAGCTTAACACCTTGAGCTTAATAAGGTTAATACCTTTTTGTGTGATGGGGAGTCAGGAAAACAGTGAGACTGTGGGATTAAACAGAGCTCAGGAGCCTAGTGCAAAGTCATCTTGTTTCCTGTGTAGAAACAGAATCTTGGGCTGTGTATATTAATCAAGCCAAGATATGCCCCCCAAGATCTGTCACTTAACTAAATATTTTATTTTAATGTTTTATTTTGTAATTTGTTTGCTATTATAAAAATATTTTAAAAGAATATGGTGGTGAACTAGATGTTTTATGTTTTACTTGGATGTTTTAACCTTTATTAAAGTCATCTTTAAAATACCTGACATTAGTATTGAAAAATTAGTCACTACTTATTTGGGAGACATTTCTTGATTTTGTCTGCTCTTAGAGATCCATTTATTTGCAGGGAAAGAGAAACTACAAGCTTTGTTGGAAAGAGAACTTCTAAAGGGCAGGATAAAGACAACTGTGGTAGAAATAAGCATAGATTTTATTAATCTCAATTGATATTAAAATATCTACTTGAAATAGAGCCACTCTTTCCTAATTCTTAATATTAACTTTAAACTTTCCATTACTTTAGGAGTGGAAGGCCTAGAAGTAACATTGTAAAACATTATAAAATTTAGAATATGATAGTGTTGATCAAGTAACTCAATGTAAAGGTACCAAAACAAAGGTACCAACATAAAAATCGTATTTGCTTTCATAGTTGATTATGTTAAAATTAATTTTTTCAGGGATATACTTCTACCACACTAATGTGATTATAGCCTGGTATCAGAATCAATGATGAAAGGATTTAAGTGTCTGTGTTATATCAAGGAAGCATTAATCTAACTAATCTTCTATTTTAAGAGCTAAAGTATAAGTATGCTGCTCCTAGCTTATCAAAAATTATTTTCCCTATGGCTTTTACTGCACATAATTCTGTCATTTTTATTAAATGCTTAAATGAACAGTCAAATGTTTTTCAGGTAAAGAAATGTTAAAGTGACTAAAAGCTGAAATCATAGTTATCCTGGCACCTATGCTCATCCTAAGTATACATCTACAAAACAATTATTCTCCCCAATTAAATAGCAGTATCACTGACTGACCACTTCTACCTGATCCAGCTCAAAGTCAACATTTCCATACTAGACCCATCACCACCAACAACCTTCATAAAGCTGTCTTCTCCTATTTTCCTGGATTGTTAAATAATACAACCACCTTCTCAATTACCTAAGTCAGAAACCAGAGAATCATTCTCTTTTTTCTGGATCATTTTCCGAATCTAATGCCCTGGCTCTTCCTCATTCACTCCTACTCTGCCCTTTCTCTCCATCCTCACAGCCGCCGTCATAGATCACGTCATCGTCTTTATGTAAAGAGTCATTGTGCCCTCCCTAACTAGTCTTTTTGTTGCCAGGGTCACACATATCTTACCACCATCTTTGCTACAGCATTAATTTGATCAGATTCCCCTTCCATTTAAAGTTCTTTCAAGGTGCACCATTACCTATCACAGTGTTTTTCTGAGCACGGTCATCTCCAGAATTGTTATCAAGAATACCTGTTAAAAATGTGTATCACTGGAGCCCACTGCAGCCCTATTGAAGGTCAGTTTGGTAACCTGCACTTTAACACTCTGTAGGTGAATTCAGTGCACAATGCAACATGAAAGTGTGGCCTCCAGAATAAGAGCTGACTTCTAAGGCCTACTTATTTGGCCTTCACATCTACCACTCTCCCATAAGCACCCTGGACTAAAATTTCAGTGCTTCACCAAACTGCATCTGTGCTTCCAAGCCTCTGGCCTTCTCCCATGACATTCTCTCTCTGACCAGAACACCGACCATGTCACCACTTGACTAGTCGTTCCTCGTCCTTCAAAATTCAGTCAAAGAATTATTTTCTCCAAGGAGATTTTTCTGAGGTTCCATGGCTGGGGTACTCTCATAGCACCCTGAGTCTGTGCAGACCTATCTCACCTCCCCTCACCCTGCTTTCTGGTGAGTTCCTTTGGCTGTGTCTTGTTCATCTACTTTTTTACTTTAATTTATTGAGGTGGCATAAGTTAATATAATTATATAGGTTTGAGGTGTATAATTCTGTAATACATCATCTGTATATTGTATTGTCAAATCTCCTTTCACCATCATTTATCCACCCCTTAAGTCTCTCCTACTTCCCCCAACCTCTTTCACCTGGTAATCACTGTACTCTTTTCTGAGAGTCTTTTCTTAACCTCTTCACCTTTTCCACCCAGCCCCTCAACCCAGAATCCCTCTGACAGCTGTCAGTCTGTTTTCCATATCTGTGGATCTGTTTCTATTTTGTTTGTTAGTTGATTTTGTTAATTAAATTACAAACATAAGTGAAATTATGTGGTACTTGTCTTTCTCTGACTGGCTTATTTCACTGAGCAAAATACTCTCCAGTTTCATCCATGATGTCACAAAAGGTAAGATTGCCTTCTTTTTTATAGCTAAGTAGTATTCCATTGTGTAAATGTACCACACCTTTTTAATCCATTCACCTACTGATGGACACTAAGGATGCTTCCAAATCTTGGTTATTATAAACAAAGCTGAAGTGAACATAGGGGTACATATATTCTTTTGAATCAGTGTTTCAGATTTCTTTGAATATATTTCCAAAAGTAAAACTACTGAGTCATAAGGCAATTCCATTTTTAATTTTTTGAGGTAACTCCATACTGTTTTCCACAGTGGCTGCACCAATGTGCATTCCCACCAACAGTACAAAAGTATTCCCCTTTCTCCACATACTCACCAGCACTTGTTGTTTGCTGATGTATTGATGATAGCCTTTCTGACAGGTGTGAAATGGTATCTCCTTGTGGTTTTAATTTGCATTTCTCTGATGACTAGTGACATTTCATATGTCTATTGGCCCTTTGTATGTCCTGTCTGAAGAAGTGTCCATTCAGGTCTTTGCCCATTTTTAATTGGATTGTTTGTTTTCTTGTTGTTGAGCTTTGTTAAGTTCTTTATAAATTTGGATATCAACCCTGTATCAGATCTATCATTGGTGAATATGTTCTCCCATTCATTGGTTAGTTTTTACATTTTGTTGAAGGTTTCCTTTGCTGTGCAAAAAAAAAAAATTAGCTTGGTGTATTTCCATTTCTTTATTTTTTTTCTTTTGTTTCCCTTGCCCAAGGAAATATATGAGCAAAAAATATTGTTCCGAGAAATCCCTGAGATTTTACTGCCTGTGTTTTTCTAGGTTTTTTATAGTTTTGACTCTAACATTTAAATCCTGAATCTATTTTGAGTTCATTTTTGTGTATGGTATAAGAAGGAGATCTAGATTCTTTTTTTTTTTTTTGCATGTATCTGCCCAACACCATTTATTGAATAGATTGTCTTTACCCCATTGTATATTCTTGCCTCCTTTGTCAAATATTAATTGACCATAAAGGCATGGGTTTATTTCTGGGCTCTCTATTCTGTTCCATTGGTCTACATGTCTGTTTTTATACCAGTACCATGCTTTTTTATATTACTGTGTCCTTGTAGTACAGTTGGATATCAGGTAGCATGATTCCCCTCACTTTGTTCTTCTTTCTCAAGATTGCTGTGGCTATTTGAGATCTTTTGTGGTTCCACCTAATTTCTTGGAATATTTGTTCTAGTTCTGTGAAACATGCCATTGGTATCTTTATAGGAATTGTGTTGAATCTATAGATTGCTTTGTTTAGTATGGATCTTTTAATGATGTTGATTCTTCATATCCATGAACATGATATATGCTTCCACTTATTTGTGTCTTCTTAAATTCTTTCTTCAGGGTCTTATAATTTTCCAAATGCAGATTTTTTTATATCCTTGGTTAAATTTATTCCTATGTATTTTATTTTTTTGATGCAAATGTGAATGGAATTGTTTTCTTAGTTTCCCTTACTGATAGTTCATTATTGGTATATATAAATTCAACCAATTGCTGGATATTTATTTTGTGTCATGCTACTTAACTGAATTCATGTATCAGTTTTGGTAGTTTTTTGGTGGAATCTTCAGTGTTCTCTGTATGCAGTGTCATACCATCTGCAAATAATGACGGTTTTACTTCTTCCTGTCCTATTTGGATGCCTTTTGTTTCTTCTTCTTGTCTGATATCTGTGGGAAAAGTGGTGAAAGTGGACATCCCTGTCTCTTCCTGATTTTAAGGAAAACAGTTGCAGGTTTCACCCATTAAGTATGATGTTGGCTGTGGGTTGTCATACATGGCTTTTATTACATTTATATATCTTTCCTCCATTTCCACTTTGCTGAGATTTTTTAATCATAAATGGGTCCTGCATTTTATCAAATGCTTTTTTTGGATCTATTGATACCATCATGTGCTTTTTGTCCTCCATTTTATTTATGTGGTGTATCAGGTTTATTGATTTACAGATATTGTACCAAGCTTGCATCCCCAAAATAAATCCCCCTCGATCATGGCATATGATCTTTTAAATTTATTGTTAATTCCAATTTGCTAATAATTTGTTGAGGTTTTTGGCATCTATGCTCATTAAGGATACTGGCCTATAATTTTCTTTCTTTGTAGTGTCTTTATCCAGTTTTAGAATTAGGGTTAGCGTGGCCTAGTAAAATGAGCTTGGGAGTCTTTCTCCCTCCTGAAATTTTGGAATAGGTTGAGAAGTATAGGTGTTATTTCTTATTTGAACATTTGGTAAAATTTGCCTATGAAGCCGTCTGGTCTGGGACTTTTGTTTGTTGGGAATTTTTATATTACTGTTTAATTTTGTTAGTTGTAATCTGTCCATTTAGATTTTCTGATTCTCCCTGATTCAGTTTTGGAAAACTGTATGTTTCTGGGAATTTATGTTTATTTCTATGTATTAAGTAGATACACTACACTATGACTCCCAGGCTTTGTAGGGTGGCCTTATGTAGTAGGTGATGCAATTTCTTTGATGACAAGCCCTGAGTGCTCAAGGAATGTCCCTTATAATTGAATCTTGAATGCTATTGTCCTGTTCATGCATGGTATTGATGCTCAGGTTGGCTGACTGTGAGGATCAACCTCAACCACAATGTATGAGCTACTGTGCAGGTGCTGAGCACGTGGAATGGAATTCACTTCTGCAGGGCCTGGCACCTGCCAAGATTTCCCTTTGAATATTCTGCTTGTGAAGCTAACTGGGTCCTTCTCTGATGTTATCTGAAACTAGCCACTGGATGTATTGGTTCTGAGGCCTCTTGGGAGAGACTCTGTTGTGGCCCAATGTCAGATGCTGCCTATGACTGGCCCTGAGCAATCTGTTTAGGGCTACAAAGCGATTCACATTTTGCCTCTGCTGTGCCTGGATGTGCATGGGAAGAATCAAGCAGCATACCAAGGCTGGCTTTTACCAGCTCCAGACCCAAGTTTAGGTCATCAAAAGTCCCAAGGCACCCCAAGATTTGCCTTTGCCTGCCTCCTTCTGCCAAATGCCTACAGGCTTAGTCCCTGACAGTCTGTGGTAGTACTTGAGTTGCATGAGGCACCATCAGGTAGGGGCAAGTGGTATTCACAAGATGTATAATTTCAAAGTCAGTACCAGTGTTGTGTCTGGGGTCACTCCACAAATATCCCAGATTTTACCAAGTCTAGCAGCCAGCCACTGGGTGCTCACACACCTTTGTAGTAGGGTGGGGTCTCACGAAGTCATCCACATATTTGGCCCAAACAGACTAAAATTTAGCCATGTAAAGGCAGGACTCTGCACTGCTCAGGCATTCAAGGGAAAATTTTACCCCGTCCTAAAGCCATACAACTCCGTCTGTCTCAGATTCTTCCAATAGCCTGATCTCATCCAGGCGGGGCCATCCAGAGTTGGGAGAGAGGGAGGTGCTGGTCAGGCTTGGGGGAGGGTGGATAGTAGCCCCTGCCCCGGAGCCATACAACTCAGTCCTGAATTCTGCCCAGACCTTGGCAGGGCAGAGCCACCAGGTGTCAGGAGGGTGAGGCCTCTGGGAGCCTGGGGAGTAGAGCTAGCAGATGTCCTGTGAGAGGGAGGTGCCAGTGAGATTCACAGAAAAGTGGCAGGAATGGCCCCCAACCCTAAAGCCACACTACTCAGCCACTGACACCCCCTGAGTGTGCTCAGAACTCTACGTCTTGGCTCAAGCAACTGACTCCTCAGCAGGACACAAGAGTGTGGTAAGAGGGTCCAGAGGGTGGGGCTATCACTTTCCCTCAAGCTGATGTTGTATGGAGTGGTGGGCTCCACCCAAGAAAAATGGCATCTGCAGTGTGGGAGAGTGACTCAGCACAGGGGGTTGTAGTAACTGTGCCCTAAGCTCTCTCCCCAGAGCCACAAACCCGAGTCTCTCCTCACCAGACTCTAATCCAGTTTGCCCTCCCTCCACCAGAGCCCAGAGTGAGTGGTTACAAACTAGATTTTGTGTGCTCGAGGGCACCTGTGTCTCGAGCAGACTCCTGTCTCCCTGGCAGACAGAATCCCTGCGTATTTTCACAGCCAGATATTATGTGGGCACCACTTCCTGGCTCTAGTGCTCTGGGCTGGGGAGTGCAGCTTGGGGTTGAGACCCCATGCTTCTCAGGGGAATATTCCTCTGGAATCTCAGCTGCTGCCCATGGAAGCAGGGCCAGCCCTTTTTGCATCTTCATCCTACCTACCGGTCTCGATGTGTCTTCCTCAAGTCTTCAGCTAGTCTTCAGTTGGTTATTCAGGTTGACTGCTCCATATTTTAGTTGCAATTCCAGTTCGGTCCTGGGAGGAGGTGAGTGTAACAACCCCTACTCTGTTGCCATCTTGGATCTTGATCATCCTTTTAACCTTGGCACCCAGCACAGAGCCTGCTCAGGGTTGGTGAGTGATACATATCAGATTAAGTCATGAGTCATTGAACCAATTCATCTTTTAATTACCCTGAATTAATCTGTTCTGTTTGATTTAAACATCTGGAGATTCCCATAGACCAAAATAGATTGAACATTTTATCTAGGCTCTTTGAAGATAGAATGAAATTAAATTATAAAAATGGACTATTTTCTTTAAAAATCAATTAATCTTGAGTAATGCATTAAAATTCCTGTCTGATTAATTTTAAAGGAGGTAGGGACAGGGGTGTGAGGAATCAAAGAAGGCATACGAGCCAGCAGGCAAAAGAATTGCATCCCAGGCTACCTTTTGCCCTAACTAGTACAGGATTTGAGGAAACGCCTCTTCATCTTTGTAAGTACCACTTCTCTCTTTTTTTTTACTTTTTTATTGCTGTTCACGTACAGTTGTCTCCATTTTCCCCCACCATTCCCCCCACCCCAGCCATCCCCAAGTACCAATTTTCTCATCCACAAAATAACTAAATAGAATCTTTGTCTTTCTCTAGTACTATTATTTTGTTATTCTAAACTAAAGTTTATGAAATTAGCATTTTGAGATATTACATAATGCAAGAAAAAAGTAATTTCAGTAAATGATATATAAAGTTTTTCATATTTATGTATGAAATTGGAATTTGGGGAGAAAAAACTATTGATCTAACTTTACCATCACATGAAGCCAATGTTATGTTTGCTCTACTTTTTTGTACTTAGTTATTTTGCCATATGGGTTTTGCATAATTTGTCTTATATAAAATGATAACCATCTGTTACTTATTCCCATGAATTATATTATTACAAGTAAAATGAATGTCATGGTATTATTTGGAAAAATGATTTCACATTTTCTTTATGGTTTTCAAAGGCATGGGGAAAATTTTTGAGTGTGGTATTAATCCAAGTTATGGTATTCTCCACTTGTGTGATCTTGGACAAGTTTCTTATCCTGTCTGAGCATCTCAAAATAGAAAATTCAATCGTGCATTAAGTCATACAAAAGCCTGATTTCTTCACTCCTGACTCTTGACAGTAAAAACATAGTTGCCAAAATTTAATACTAGATTCTCTGCTTAAGAAATACCCTTTATATTACTGAGGTCAAAAAGAGTTGCTCACAGTATCCAGATAATAAAGAGTGTCTCATTAAAACAGGCTATCACTTCCTTTTTTAAAATTTTTATAATAAGATTATTATAGTGGAAATTATACTCTTGAACTAATTAATGGAATAACTTAGTTGCAGTGAGAAGTATTTCTATTTCCTTTCATCTATTTGATTTCCTCAGTGAACCCCAAAGAAATGTAGCTGTTCGTATGCTGCATATCTGATGCAGCTGTAGATCCTTAGGAAACTGCCTTTGATATACTCATTCAGAGAGGATGGAGGAAAATATGATGATAAATAAAACAGGAAACTAGACCCTAACACTGTGCTTCTACCTTAAATCACTGAAAGTGACTTTTTGGAAACTTAAAATAAGGTGACCTTGTAAGTCAAAAGTAGACACTAGAAACTAAAACTATATCAGAGTCAAGTGCTTCCTTTTATAGGAAGCTAGCAATTTAGTATCTCAGGGCAGTGAAAGTTTTTGACTAACATTGGTTTTTAGAGAACAAATAAAAACCTGATCAAATGGGAGGAATATTTATGCACTTATTTATGCATTCTTTAAGATACATGATTATACAAGTAAATCACAATACATATAAGCCTAAAAATGCAGAGTCTCAGAGTTCAAATTCTTGCTTTTATTTCCAAGTATGATTCCATATGACCTTAAGTAACCTATTTGACCTATTCCATGGCTCTACCCATAGCTTGTCAGAGACTACCCCACTTAGTATTGAAAAAGATTTGTCACTTACTCCTTCTCACTTCCCACCACTTAGGCACACAATTAAAATAGACATCAATACATAGAGCTAGAATAATGCTTCCTAAATATTGACCATTCACACCCAACCATAAAATGTAGTTGGTGGCACTGATTTCTGTGGTTCCAAAATACCTTTTATAGGGCAACCCAGAAACTCCAGCCCTGCTGTTCTGGATCACAATGAAAATTCCAGACAATTTCAATAAACCAAATCTGCAGCAAGATCCAAGAGCCATCCCAGAGGCAGGGGGAGCCCTTTGAGAAGCATAGCAATTGGATGTCAGCAGAAAGGAGAGGCAGGCGTGGATGACAGGCTTGTTGGGAACTGAATAAATGTTGTAGCTCAAGCTTTCTGTGAATTGGTTTGCTGCTTTTCAGAGGAGCAGCCAGTCTCATATTATAGGGAACATGGTCTCCAGTCCAACAAAAGCACATCTCCTCCTCCTTCTTCCTAAAAAACAGACCAAACAAAAGACAGGTTTGGAAATAGCTGCACAGTCCCAAATATTTGCATTGCCTTTAACCAAAATTAGTCACTAAAAAAAAAATGTTCTAGCCCTGGCTGGCATAGCTCAGTGGCTTGAGCACAGGCTGCGAACCAAAGTGTCGCAGGTTTGATTCCCAGTCAGCGTACATACCTGGGTTGCAGGCCATGACCCCCAGCAACCACATATTGATATTTTTCTCTCTGTCTTTCTCCCTCTCTTCCCTCTCTGAAAATAAATAAATAAAATCTAAAAAAAAACCAACATGTTCTGAGCTATAATAGTTTATGTTGATGATATTGTCGAATCAAAAGGACAGGTCATATCACTAACAGAGGCACACATTATTAGTTACTTGGCATTTCTTGTAACTGTCAGTTACAATTGGTTAGTGGTAAGGCCAGGACTAACGTCCCAATGCTACAGTCAGTGTTACTGCCTTTAGAGTATGTGTGCATGAGCTACACACTGGACAAAATGGTTCCAGCCCATCGATAATAAAGTTAGCACAAACCTACCAGATAATGAACAACTTGCAAGTGTAAAATTAATCATAACCACAATTAATATATATGTTTTGTTTTTATTCATATGAGGAATATGGCATATAGGTGGGAAATCAGAATATTACCTTTGGAGGGAAAGGATATTATCATGTCATGTATATGTCCCATACACTACAGTGCCTAACACATTATACAACCATAATAAATATAAATCACTAAAATCTAATTTATTTTCTGGCCACAGTCCTAGCAAAGCTTATCTGATTTTCAAAGTTTATCTGGCTGTTGTGGTGGGTGCTAAAATAAAATCTGAGAAACACACAGCAAAATAAGAAATAGATCTCTTCAGTGTATCTGATATCCACCCACCCACCCTGAGTGGGTGGGTGGATATCAGATACACTTCTTCATTCTTCTTCATTCTTCATCTTACTTTTTTTAAATTTTGAATCCTGATCCCTTGCTCTGAACCTTTAAATCTAAACCTTTTCTGAAAGATGTGTGTCCTTGTCATCATGATAGAAGTAAGTTCTCATTCATTCATTCATTATCAAATTATTTGAGCACTTTTTCTTTTTTTAAAGATTTTATTTATTTAGTTATTTATTTATTTATTTATAGAGGGAGAAGGGAGAAAAAAAGAAAGGGAGAGAAACATCAATATGTGATTGCCTCTTGAGTGCCCCCTATTGGTGACCTGGCCCACAACCCAGGCATGTGCCCTGATTGGGAACCAACCCAGTGACCCTTTGGTTCATAGGCAGGCGCTGAATCCACTGAGCCACACCAGCCAGGGTAGCACTTTCTCATTTTATAGAAATAATACTTTATGATAATTCCTCTCCTTAAGGAATTTAAAATTTATCTGAAAAGACACAAGAAAACTTATATATAGGAAGATCAGATTTAAATAAAATAAGGAAATAATTTAAGAATTTTCACAAGGCTATAATTAAATGTGAAATATTTGGAAAATAGGCATTCAAAAATATGGCTTAATTACATATGATTTATAGAAGCAGTACACTCAGTCTGAAAGTAAATTAATAGACTATATATAAAGTGTTGAATTAAGTATCAAAAAATAGTCCCCAAAGAGAATAGTTTGAAAAAACTTCCTGTATCGAAAATGACAGCTTTTCACACACTGCAAACTGTCCATAGCTTTCAACTATGTTTTAGGAATGTATAAAGAGCGAGAAACCTGAGAAGACTTCCTGGGGCTTGAATCCGTAATCTATATTTTTTTTCAGTGTTATTTCATAGCCTAGATGTTATGTGAGGGAAAAATGTCCCTTTCCCAAAACAGCAAAGAGAAAATCAAAAAGATATTTCTGTCTGGGGATAGGTAAAGCTTTTAGCTTGGTAAACTGCCTTTTCAAGCTATTCCTAAGTCAAAAATATATTGGTATAGTGGGTCTCTCTCCTGATTTTCTTCACACCAAAATGTTAGCCTCAAATCTGTAAACAGACTTTTTTCCTTTTGCCATGACACAGCAGTTTACCTTATAGCCATTCTGTTATAGAGAGAGTCTATAATAAATGTTCACCCAGTATGAAATTCATTGTGGAACTACAACTTCATATACAAATACAACTTGTTAATTAACATTACTCGCTATTTTTAACAATAAAAATTTTACTAATAAAATTTTAAGTTAAATATTTGGCTTTATGAATCAGTAATGCTCTATTCTTCAGGGCTACAATTGATTTAAGTGTACTGATTAACAAAGCAAACAACCCAGATGATAAATACAAAATTATTTTTTATTTATTAAATATGTTCAGACATTGACACAAATAAATTAACTAAAATAATAAATAGCAATATTTAAGCGTGATACTTTACAACTAAATATAGTATTTATATCCTACAAAATTATTTTTAAAAACTCCATCAGCAATCAATTTTCTGTCTGTGTCTTTGGAAGCTCAGCATTATTCACCTCAGAGGTGAAAGTCAAGGCCAGACATTTACCAAGAGCACGTCACTCCCAGAGCTAACCCTGGCTCAGTCTGGCTGCTCTGGTGGTATGTATCTACTTCTTTTAAGAGAGAAACCAGAAAGAATTTTCTATCTTGCTCATTCTCGGATAGATAACCCAACCAAATATATTCAAGGACAAATGAAACAACCGAATTAAAGGTCACTTAGGGATAAGAGTTCTGTGTTAGCACCTTGCAAGTCCCATCTATTTTAAAGTAGAAATTCCCTAAAGACAGCAGCAGGATCTTAAACATTCACATATAGGGAGAAATGGATATAGAGATGAAAAAAATATTTCATAGCACTGAGATGACATCAGGTTAATAAGAAGTTAAACATTAGAGATAGCAGTAAGGGTTTATATAAAGCTTTGGATGCTATGATTGAATGATTGATCCAATTCATTCTCCATGGCATGACCTACCACATCTTCTTGGAGATAAGACTGAGATACTGAAATAAAATGAAGGTTAGAATTAAGGACATAAAATGGGGTATTTTCTGTTGTTAGTAGTGGTGATATTATTATATCACTTGCTTCTAGATTTTTGTGGAAAAGAATATTTTTTTCTTCAAATTAGTCATGCCAATTTCTTGTTGCCTAAATCACTTTGTCATTTTTTTCTATCTCTATGAAATTAAGTCCAAATCCCCCCATTATATTTTCCTATAATGTCACATGTCAATTATTCATTTACACTTTAACTCTATAATTTATTACTTATACACTGACTGAATGCCTACTATGAGGCAAGACAAATGTCCCAGCAATTCATTTCAAATCTCTTTCATATTACCTCCCATTCTTCTAACGTGGGTCTTCTCTACAATTTGGCTCCCTCGCCTGCATAGTGAGGATAATAACATAGAGAATGATCTGAGGACCCCTCCAATTGAGACATTCTAGTTCAATACAATAAGGCATCAGGGATGTTTTTTGTCTTGGTTTTTAATAATGCAGGATGAGGATCATTTAAAGAACATCTCACTCTGTGAGACAATTATAGATACCTTTACCATGAATAGAGCTTATTCTTCTCATTCTTCTGTTTATACTGAGAGCAGAGAGTATATAACATTACATCAGAATATAAAAACAAAAGAACTTATATTGGAGAAAATAAGTTTTCTGAAAATTATAATTAAATTTCAATAGTTCCTTCTCTAATTTAGCAATGGTGGGATTTAATCCTGAAAAATCTGGCTCCAGAGTCTACCCACTTGTGTCCAATATTATTAAATAAACATGTTTTAAGCATTTATCAGGGTGGTAGCAACAAAGGATGCAGAGATGAATGAGGTGCGTTCCTGTCCTCAAGACGTTCACAGAGCCAGCTCCTCTGTCAGCAGAGCATCTCTCTAAGCTCTGCTGACCAAGAGGACAGCGCCTTTCTGCCCAGAACCCCACAGCACCTCATCCATCCCTTACTCCCAGCACTTTCACAAGCAGGCTATTGTTAATGCTCACCTCTCGGACCCCTTGCTTGAAAGGAATATACCTTATTTATGTTTATCCTCTGTGTAGTGATAAAGAAAATGGTTTTAAAACAAGGAAACAATCCACTGATGTTCACATGCAGCAAGCATTTTAAGGTAAATACACTGCAAGAATGAAATAAGAACCCTTAGTAAAATAGCTGCAATTCCAAGATCAAAATCACTATAATAATCCCAGTTCAGATTTCAGGGTGGTTTTTTTCTCTACCAGTAGAAAGAAGAGAATTTAGTGGAAAGAGACTTGGCTTATTTTTTCAAGAAGTACATATAAAATAGAACACACTCCTTTTTTATATTTTTTTCATTCCATTTAATCCCCTTATACACCCCCCACAATCACCACACTGTTGTCCACATTGATGAGTCCTTTTCCCTTTTTGCTCAATCCCTCTACCCCCTAACCACTCCCAGGTGTCATCCTAGTCTCTATGATTTATAATCTGCATTTATTTTGCTTGTTAGTTTAGTTTGTTCCTTAGATTCCACATATGAGTGAAATCATATGGTATTTGTCTTTCTCTGACTGGCTTACTTCACTTAACATAATGTCCTCCAGGTCCCTCCACACTATCACAAAGGGTAAAATTTTCTTTTTCTTTATGGCCAAGTAGTATTCCATTGTGTAAATGCCGCATAGTTGTTTTTTATCCACTCATCTACTGATGGACACTTGGGCTGTTTCCATATCTTGGCAATTTTAAGTAATGTTGCAATGAACACAGGCATGCTTATGTTCTTTTGAATTAGTATCTTGGGTTCCTTCAGACATACTCCCAGAAGTGGGATTGCTAGGTTAAAAGACTGATTTGTTTTTAATATTTTGAGGTATCTCCATACTGCTTTCCATAGTGGCTGCACAAGTCTGCACCAACAGTGCAAATGAGTTCCCCTTTCTCCACATCTTCACCTACACTTGTTGTTTATTGATTTATTGATGATAGACATTCTGACAGGTGTGAGATGGTATCTCATTGTGGTTTTTATTTGCATTTCTCTGATAATTAGTAACATTGAGCATCTGTTCATATGTCTATTGGCCATCTGTATGTCCTCTTGGGGGAATTGTCTATTCAGGTATTTGTCCATTTTTTATCTGAGTTGTTTGTCTTTTTTGGTGTTGAGTTTTGTAAGTTCTGTATAAGTTTTGGATATTAACCACTTACCAAATGTATTGGTGAATGTGTTCTCCCATAAAACACCTAGAAATAAATCTAACCAAGGATGTAAAAGACCTGTACCTAGAAAATTATAAGACACTAAAAAAAGAAATTGAAGAAAATACAAGTAAGTGGAAGCACATACTGTGTTCATGGATAGGAAGAATTAACATCATTAAAATGTCCCTGCTACCCAAAGCAATCTAGATTCAACACCATCTATAGATTCAATCTATTGATTCCTATCAAGATTCTAATGGCACATTTCACAGAACTAGAACAAATGTCCCAAGAAATTAGGTGGAACCACAAAAGGCCCCACATAGCTACAGCAATCCTGAGAAAGAAGAACAAACTGGAAGCAATCATGCTACCTAATATGAAACTATACTCTAAGGTCATAGTAACCAAAACAGCATGGTACTGATATAAAAACAGATGCACAGATCAGTGGAATAGAATAGAGAGTCCAGAAATAAACCCACAGCTTTATAGTGAATTAACATTCAACAAAGGAAGCAAGCACATGCAATGGGCTAAAGATAGTTTATTCAATAAATGACATTGGAAAAATTGGAAGATACATGCAGAAAAATGAAATTAGACCACCTTCTTACATCACACACAAAAATAAATTCAAATGGATTAAAGACTTAAATGTTAAACCTGAAACCATAAAAATCCTAGAAAAAAACATAAGCACCAAAATATCAGATATTGCTCATAGTGATATTTTATCAGATATACCTCACCAGGCAAGAGGAAAAAAAGGAAAAATAAACAAATGAGACTATATCAACTAAAAAGTTTTGCACAGCAAAGGAAAACATCAACAAAATAAAAAGACTCTTTTTATTATTCCTTTTTAAGACCATCCTCATAATTCTGGTTTAACAGAATTTAGCTTCTGTTAAGCCAGACTCCTTCTGTGGTTTATTTTTTAAGAAGTCCCCAGATTTAAATTTCTGACATGATTTCTGGAAACTATATGCTCTTAGTTTTCAAAGTTTTAATTGAAGTAATAGCTCTGCATGCCAGGAATTTGGGGATTTCTTTTCTTTTTTTTTTTTTTTGCCTTTTCTTGGCACTAAAGTCATGTACATTGTACATCATCCCTTAATTGAAGCACAGAATTCAGAAGGATATTTTTTGCCCTCAACCAATAGTCTCCTGAGACCAGCTAACATGTCACAGAAAAACAGAAAACACATATCCTTAATTTTCATTCTGCTCTCTAACTCTTCAAGGGCATAAGCTTGAGTGAATGATCACATTTCCTATCTGATGGTGCTAAGATTTCTCAATTTCATCAGTTCATCTGACCATTCTGGAAGTTCATGATGCAATATGATAAACAGGCATGACATGCTACAGCAGGTCAGCAAAACTTAAAAGGCAATTACAAAATTAAGATTTGTCCTTTTTTCTGATCATACAAGTCATACATGTTTACTGTAGACAATTTGGACACTAAAGAAAGGTAGAAATAAATATAAAATCTTCCCCAATACAATAATCATTAATTTTTAGTCATTTTTCCTGAACTATTCTTCCTATAAGTGGGAGGGGGTGAATAATCTCAGAAAACCTTGAAATATTAATTATATTTTACTCTTGTTGTATGAATAATAATCATAATAACCAAACTTTATAAGATGTTTACTATACACCAGGCATTCTATTAAGCATGTCATATATATTCTCAAACCTAATTCTGTCTGGAAAGGAAGCTCTGAGGAAATGCTTTGTGGTTTCTAGCCATGGTTGAAGATGCCTCATGGAGTCAAGGCTAATAGTCTTACAAGTGATCCAAAATTATGAAAAATAAGTATTAAAATCATAAATTGAAGATTAAGACATGAATTTAAAGTATTTTTATAGTTTTTGAACCAACATCAGCAATTTATGCATCAATTTTCCTTGCTGAGTTCTATCAGTATAATCATGTAATTTTTCTAAAGAACATATTGGGTTTGAATTGCACTAACTCCAAGACAAAACCTACCAGTTTGAGAATGTTGCTTTCCATGTACATATTATTCGTTTGTTTGCTTGCTTACTTACTTGCTTATTTATGATGAACTCACCATTATCAGTTTGTTGTGATAGAGATGGTGGAAGAGGGGGTGCATTTATCTCTTCCCAATAAAAAGATTGTCCAATTGTCTGTCGAAGGACTTCCCAGTTGTTTCCATGTCTCAGCCACCTTGAATAGAAGATGAGGTACATATATACAATGGAATACTACTCACCCATAAGAAAAATGAAATACTGCCATTTGTGACAGCATGGATGGACCTTGAGAATATTATGCTAAGCACAATAAGTCAGTCAGAAAAAGTTAAGAACCATATGATTTCACTCATATGTGGGATATAAAAATGAAAGTAACAAATGAACAAATAAGAAAGGAGACACTCATAGAAACAGAAAAGAGCATGGCAGTTACCAAAGCAGGGAGCTACTAAACAGATAAAGGGGGTCAGGTATATGCTGATGGAAGATGATTTGACTTTGCGTGGCGGGCACACAATGCAACAGACAGATGATGTAACATAAAAATGTGCACTTGAAACCTATGTAATTCTATTAACCAATGTCATCCCAATAAATTTAATTTAAAATACACAAGAAAATAAAAGATCATACAAAATATGCTACTTAATTGAATATTGTTTTATTTTAGCATTCAGGTAGCCCTAAATGGATCATGCCTGATACATGCTAGCATTAAAATATATATAAGGCAAAACATCTATGTATTATTGTAACATTGAAAAAATAGCTTAAATTGAAAGTTCTTTCCCTTTTTTGCTTATATCAAAGTGGTTTTTAAAAGTCTACAAACTGTATCACTGCTTTGTGAGGGGCTATTTACAAACCTCGGGCAAATGGGATTACCATGAAGGTGATGGATATAAGCCATTTAATGCTATTTAAGGCTCCATGATTCCCCTCCACTGGGCAAAATGCCATGAGATGATAGAGGAGAACATAAAACTAAGGGAGCGAGATTGTTTTCATTCTATATGGATTCCAGCTGCCAAGTTAGGTATTGACTTTTAGGGCTTCTTCTCAGACAGGCAGCGCTAAGAAACTAGTCATCATCATTCTTGCCTCCAAAGCTCAGCACCTCATTGCTTTCTGCTTTTGAAAAACTCTTATTATTTTCATTCTTCCAGAGTTTTAAATGTGGTCTGTTGTCATTTCTTTGAAAACGACAAAAAGAGAATGGGAGGAAAGAAGAGAAAAAAAGGGAGTGAGATCACTCGTAATTGAACTTTATGGTTCTGCCATGAGGAGTAAAAGCTTGCATTAGCAAACTATATCTTATTTGCATTCAAAATCAAATATTCCATCTTCTTTAAAGTCACTTAAGTGAATTATCACAAAAACCTACTAAGCAATGCTTTTTATAATTTTCAATAATGGTAGAAGGTAGGAGGGGGGAGAAGGTCACATTATCAAAATGCTTGGCAACTTCTAAATTATTAAGTATCTTAGGAACCATCAGTTACATGCATTTCCCCAGCCATATTTTTGAAAGAGAATGCTACTGTTTTCTTACAATGTAGCTTATGCTGCCCTTTTTGGTAATTAGTGTAATTTGACACATTTTAAGATAATGAAGCCACCTGCTCTAAATAGCTAAATCACCATTAATGCTTGAAAGCTTTTTTCTCAACAACAAAAAGATTTGAAGGTGCTCCTAATCCAACTTTGCTTTTGAGTTTCCTTTCCCAAAGAATTTTTTAAATTACCATGATTTATATTTCAATTATGCATTGTAATTGACAGCTAACTTTGTCTTATGTGGAGATTTCCAAGAAAAATTTTCAAGGCATGTTAGTTTCATACAGTTCATAGAGCATTAGTGGGAAGGAAGATGTGGTTGAATGCTGTCTTTCATGGTGTCAGGTCCTGTATGAGGTGCCATCACCATTGCATCTCATTTAAATGACATGTCTTGCAAAAAAGGCCACGTAAACTGAACAATGGAGGACCCTGTATTGAACACAGGCGTTCAATTGACTAGCACCTTTTGCATTGCACCTTGCCAATTCTCTTTTATTATTTAACCCATTCCGTAAGGGAGATTAAGGAGTCATGTTACAAAATACAACTTTTAAATACTTCAGTAAATCACACAAGATTAATAACAGTTAATCTTGTTAAGTCACAGTTAATACCACAGAACATACACAAGAAAAACTAGTTGGGGCAATGGGGTATGGCAAAGATGAAAAGAGAGAGCATTATTGAAGTTCTTAAGTTTTATACAGATAAAAGTATGAAACTAATACCAAACCAGGAAGAGATGAGCTGAAGAATATCAGTTGCACACATGTTTTATTTTCATTTGCCTTAAATTTAAACTAAGAGAAAGCATTAGTTATTGAGTCATTTGCTAAACCATATCTGTACTTTAGTTTTGCCTGTCCAGACTAGTTGTTACATTTTCTCAGTGGACAATTCATGTAGATGGTCAACTAGAGTTTCTCAAGATCAGTATTAACACATTAGGCTAGATAATTCTGTGTTGTGGGGGCTGCCTTGTGCACTGCAGGATGGTTAGTGGCATCCCTACCATCCACCCACTGTATACCAGTAGCACCTTCCCAGTTCTGACAATCAAAACTATCTCTAGCCATTGCCAAATGTCACCTGTGGGGCAAAACCACATCCCTGCAGTGAACCACTTGAGTGAGCAAGCATTTATTGGACACTTACCATAAGCCAGGCATATGGAAGTAAATTAATAAAGACCCTGCTCTCATAGAAATTACTTTCTAGTGAGGGAAACAGAAACAAAAAGACTAAACTGCACAATACAGTGACAAGTGTTGAAAAGAAAAATAAGGCAGGATAAGGGCATAAAGAATGACATGGATAACAGTTAGATCAGCCCTCTCCAAAGAAGTTTCATAAAGTAAGATCTGAATATCTGGAGGAATGGTGGGCTGGAGGAATGGGATGCTATCCCATTTTAGATGGATAGGATAGCAAGTGTGAGGGCGCTAAGACAAAACCAGTTTGTAGTGTCTGAAAAGAGCAATGGGCTAGCTGTTGCTGGACCTACAAGAAAAGGTGAAAAGATGTAGAGTCAAGTCAGAAAGGCATGCAAGGGCCAGATCCTGCAGAGACTTCTAGATCAGCTCTGCCCAATAGAACTTGATGCCATGACGAAACATTCCATACATTGTCCCACCCAAAACAACAGTCACTGACCACATGCGGCTTCTGAGCACTGAAAACATGGCTGTTGTAACTGAGATACTAAGATACTGAATTTTTTCATTTTAATTAATTAAAATGTGCATAGGCTAATGTAAGGAACTATTGTATTGAACAGTGCAAGTGTAGATGACAAGGATTTTATTCTAAATATGATAGAAAACTAGCAGAAGAATTTGAGCAGAGGAAGAATAGTAAAAATCATAACATTTAATATATTTCTCCCAACTTTAGTGACACTAATTTTAGTTGAGTTCTGGTAACCCACTACCATCAGGCCAGCCTATTTCTCCCCACTTTAGGAGATCTGATCTAAATCCAGTGAGACCTTCAACAAAATAACATGCAGGGCTCCAACAATCTTCTTCCCTGGTGGTTCTGTCTGTCCTCTGTTTTGTTTTGTTTTTAATTACTGTTTGCATAATTTTGTGAAAGTGTTTCAAAGCCTCTTAAAAGACTAATCTAAGTAAATAAATGGTAAAAGGTAGACATAATCTTCATTAATAAATGATTGGAAAAAGGGAATTAATGAACTATTATCTTTATGAAGACAATAATAAGATAGGACCAAGAACTGAAAGAAGTCAGTTAAAGAACATGATCTAGTAACAACCCTCTACATCTACACATTCAAGTCACTCACTATTTGTTTAATAAATGAATCCATGAAGAAATACTACCTGCAAACTGTCTTAACTTTTTTGATCAAGACATGGAGAAGAAAGCATAATATATGAGTTCAACTCAAATGAATGCAAAAAAATAAATTAATTAAAAACTGGAAATAGCAATGATGAGTAAAATTATTATTTACCCATCAGCAGTATGTTTATCCACAATGAAATGAAGTTAAACTTTGGCAATTATTTCATTAATCTGAAGTATGTAAACAGATTAATCAAAATGTTCCATTCTAAAAATGAGCTGTTGGACTGAATGCAAAGGGCAGAGAATGCAAAGAGCCTGGTCATTGGTGAGTGATTTGAGGTTCACTTTTACTTTTTGTATTTTTCCAGTGGTGCTCATTTCATCTTCCTCTAACACTGATACTTTAAAAAAAGGGTATGTTCATTTTCCACAGGTTTAGGCCACACTTTGGCTTTGTATGTTGTTTCAGTACTGCAAGGATTGAGTTTATGTACACTTATAATAAAAAATAACTAATAAATAAAGAAGAAAATGGCGAAGAGAATGTAAGACCTTGATATGAATGGAAATGAGGTTGCTGAAGTTATTAATTTAAAATGTCACAAACTCTCATTAAGGGAAGGATGAGCAATTAAAGCAGAAAATTTTTGTTAATTACCCAAGGTTGAAGCACAGAACGACCAATGAATCCTTTAGAACAATAAATCCTTTAACATGTATCTTTTCAAGGGAAAACTGGGTAATTTTTTGTGTTACTTGAGTGAAGTTGCATTGACAATTCAACAATGCATTCTTTCTCTTCCAATCAGAAAGATTATACTCTCCTCTTATATATTAGGGAAAAAAGTTACTCTCTTATAAACACAATAAGAAAAAAATTGTTCATAAGCTAAAATTTTATTTAACAAATGTTTTTAAAGCCTTTGGCAGATTTTGTAAAGTTACTTTAATGTATTCCAGATTTTGAATTTACAAAACTACTGGCCAGAACTTTAACTAGTCAGTTTATATGAAATACCTAAGTTTTAATTCTAGCATTATACAATTCTTTTATTTAAGTTCTTACAGAATGACTCAGATCAAAGAGTCAATGAAGTCAGCTGGGTAATCCACTTTGTCAAAGTCTCTGATGTTCAAACCCAAGTGCAGGAGAAGTCCGCCCGAAGTCCTTCTGAAAGTGCAGCCCCCTGGGCCTCACCCCAGAAACTTCAGTGTACCTTGGGTAGAGCCCAGGGACATCATTTTTAACAAGAATTCTTGTAGTTCCAAAGCAGCAAGACTTTGAATCTCTACAGAGCACAATAGCTTCGTACTTCGTTCCAGTACGAAGTTTCCTTCTTATTTTGTTTGGTATGTATTTGGGTGCCAGTGCAGAACAGATATCATTTTCACTCGTATTAATATACCCACGTGTTTCAGACATTATTTCAATATTTTATGAACCAGTTACAGTTCGCTTTAGCTTGATGAAAAAAAGTTTTATCTGCAGTTTGAGTCTCCATTCTATCTTATTTTCAAATTTTACAAAATTGTAACTATGTAGTAAATGTTCTTAATCAATAATTGAAACTGAATTTGGCTGCCTATCATGAATATAAAATTATGAAAATATAGTCTGAATTTTTTAAATTAAATTGGACCAGCTATACACCTAGCAACAGAAGTCTCTGAACAATAACTATGAGGGCCATAGAAATTTATTGGTAAGGTATTAGGATTTCATTTTTTTTTTTGCCAAGGTTTTATTAGTCAGTTCAAAAGCAAAAAAATAAATAAATTTATGGGATGACCTTTCTATTTTTTTTATTCTTTTATTGTTGCTCAGTTACAATTGTCTGCATATACTCCTACCACTCCCCCACAACCCCAGCCAAACCCACCTCCCTCCCTTGCTTCCACCCCCACTTGGGTTTGTCCATGTGTCCTTTATAGTTGTTTATAGTGTATTTCTTTTTTTTATTTTATTTTAATCATTGTTCAAGTACAGTTTTCTCCCTTTTACTCCCAATTCAGCCCCCCCAAATACCACTATTTCTTCATAACTGAAATTGTTAGATTTCTTGCAGAAGGAAAAATATAAAATTCCCTGTATAGTCAAAGGAGACAGTGATTGGAATGAAAGCAATGGTTAGTAGCACTTGCTAGAGCATTATCTCACATTCCTCATTTGTAAATTCAAATCATTCTTATGTAAACACTCTTCACTTATTTGTGCAACAGATTCTACGAGATTTCAAGAAATTTAATTTAATCAAAGAGAGCCAAAGTAGCCTTTTAAGGAAAATTATGTAAGATGTAATTATTATTTATTTGCTTTTTGTTCTTCTTGTAAAACTTTTAGGTTAAATTCAGACATATTTGTATAAAGTATGTAAAAATAACTTCCAAATTGGAAAAGTTGTACTATAATTAAAGTTGAATCAAAGATCAGAAAGGCCTCTGGAACTTTTAGGTATGAGAAGTTTTTATTTTACTAAATCTTTGAAATAGTAAAGACCAATATATATAGTTTTCTAGCTTACGTGCATGTGAGCTCTTTATTTAAAGGATTATATTATGAATAATATAAATTTAATCAAATAATTATATTTTGGTTCTCCGCAGTTTGGCATTAGTATGTATGGAAGTTTTTAATATGCAGTTGGGGGGCTTAAAAATTTGCTTTTATTTTAGTGCACAGTCTGAGGCCACAGAAATTAAACAATCTTTTTTTGAAACCTAAAATATTCCTCATTCAGTAACACATAAGCATGGGGCTTAATACAGATCGTTCTGATAATGGATTAAGACAGATGTTTTCTGTGTTTCGTGATAGAATAGAGTGAGTTAAGCTCCCTTTGGAGACTGAGTTTTCTGAAACAACGTGTTTACTGAACTGCTAAGACTTTTGGCTTTATTTAGAAAAGTCTCAATAGGGTATTTGATGCCAGGCCCCAAATTCCCCTCTGAATTGTGTCAGTTTACATCTCCATTAATAACCCAGAATGGATTAGACTTGTATCACTCTTTTCTGTTGGAAAAGTGAAACTCTTTGGTCTCACCTATCACAGTTTCCTAGCCTGCAAAACAAATGAGGATATACCTAAGGATAATATTTAAGATCCCATCCAGGTTTAACATGCTATGGAAATATAAGATAATTCAGATAATTGTTATTGTTTCCTGATTTAATAAGATTAACTATACTTCTCAAATTTTTCTGAAAGGGAGAGTTTTTCTTATGTTTGCCATTATCTGTCTTTTCTTGTAAAGTACTGTGGTGGGTGGTCTCTCCCCAATTCTAAGCAGCTGAATTTCTAGGAGCCATTGAAACTAAATATACTTCTTAATGAAAAAATTAAGGATATGAACAAAAAAGGTTATACTGACAGAAAGATATAGGTTTGGAAAAATATTTGCAATATAGCTGGCCAAGGGTTTTTAGCAAACTATGAAGAAAGTAGTCACTAATTGTCAATAAAAAGATGAACAACCCAATTAAAAACTGAGGAAATGATACAGATGTAAGTTTTCTAGGAGAGAAACTTCAAGTGGTCAATAAATATGAAAAGATATTAAAATTAACTAATAGGGAAACGCAATGAAAGTTACCACTTTACACCCATTCAGACCCAGAAAATATTTTAAACTGATTAATACTTGTTGGTGTTGAGGATGCAAGAAAGATAAAATTATACAATGCTGATGATCTGACAACATTTTTCAAGTTTTAAAATTAAAACTGTGCCCTCCTGCTCCAGCAATCCCGCTCCTCAAACCCTATCTGTTAGAACTAAAAAAATCAGAACCTAGGGGAATATGCACAAAGATACTAGTTGCAGGATTATTCAGAACTGAGGGGGAAGGGACACCAAGTGAATGCTCATTAAAAAAAATGGTCAAAAGGTCATGGTAGAGCTATAACTTGAATAACATGCGAGCATTAAAAAATGGAAATAGAGCTGTGAAGATTGATTCAGTTGACTGTATATGAGATATAGTTGTGAGAGAAAACAAGACACAAAGAAATATATTATTTGTTAAACAATGACAACCCCAGCTAACATATATATGTATGTGATTAAATGTATTTACCTATAAATATGTGTGTTTGACTATGACTGTGGTTAAAAAAGAAAGCATACACATTACATTGTTAACCGTGCACACATTGATAGAGTCTGTATTTGGTCTGTATTAGAGTCTGTATTTCCGATATGCCTGTATCGGAAAGCAGGAGTAGGCGAGGAAAACAAAACAAAGCAGAGACTAGACTATAAAAACAGCACATATAGCATGATTCCATTAAAACATTTATATCAAGTTACATATGTGCATAATATAGATGCTAAAATTTTTTTATTTAAAATCATTAAAACTTACTACTTTCAAATCACATGCACAAATCATTCTTGAGAGCACAATAAAAAAATTAATGTAACTAACATTATTTGACTCCCCCTCAGAAGATGTGCACATAGGTTTAGCTACAAGGACAAGGTCTGGAGTCTTATTATATGAGCAATGACAACAACAAAATTCAATGCAAACTTTGTCCTCCACTAATGATAACTATGTAACACTGCACAGCCATTGAACATGATATTGTGAAACCACACATATTTATAACCACACATTATAAGTAGGATGCTTATAATATGTTAAATTTAAAAAGCAAGTTATGAAATGATATATATATATACTCTTTTACCATTTATGCATTTATCGAAAACAATAGAAAATGGGCAAAATCAGAGAATTGATAAGCTGGATTTCAATAAAATTCAAAACTTCTGCAATACACAATGTCAAGAGAATGAGAAGTAGCAATAAACTTGGAGAAAATGTTTGCAAAAGATATCTGATGAAAGACTATTATCCAAAATATACAAAGAACTCTTAAAACTAAACAATAAGCAAACAAACAATTTGATTAAAAAATGGGCCAAAGACCTCAACAGACACCTTACCAAAGAAGATATAAAGGTAGCAAATAGGCATATGGAAAGATCTTCTACATAATATGTCATCAAGAAAATTTGAATTAAAACAATGAGATACTACTACACACCTATTAGGAGAGACAAAATCTGGAATGCTGACACCAAATGCTGACAAGGATGTGGAGCAATGGGAACTTTCATGCACTGCTGGTAGGAGTGCAAAATGCTACAGCCCCTTTGGAAGAAATCACCAAACTGTATGGTACTAAACTGCTCATACGATATGATCCAGTATTCATGTTCCGTAGTGTTTATCCAAAGGAGCTGAAAATTTACATACAAAGTAAAACTTTCACATGGACATTTATAGAAGCTTTCTTCAATTGCTAAAACTTAAACGGAGATGTCTTTCAGTAGATGAATGGATAAACTGTGGTACATCCAGACCATGGAACATTATTCAGAAGTAAACTGAAATGAGCTATCAATCCACAAAAAGATTTAGAGGAAACTTAAATGCATATTACTAAGTGAAAAAAAAGCCAGTCTTAAAAGGCTATATACTGTGTGATTCCAACTATGTGACATCTGGGAAAGGCAAAATGTGAAGACAATGTAAAGAGCAATGGTTGCAGGGGGAAATGGAGGGCAGAGACAGAGGAATGAATAGGCAGAACACAGGATTTTTAGGTCATGGAAATACTCTGTATGATATCATAATTCTGGACATATAGAATTATATGTTTGTCCAAACCATAGAATGTACAACACCAAGACTAAACCCTAAAGCGAACTGTGAACTTTGGGTAACTACAGTGTGTCATTGTAGGTTCATCCTCAGTGACCAATGTACCAATCTGGTTAAGTGATGTTGATAATGGGGAGGCTAATGTGTGTGTGAGGGCAAATATATGGGAAATCTTTGTACATTCTTTTCAATTATGTCATGAACCTAAAACTGCTCTTAAAAAAATAAAGTTTTGACCTGGCTAGTATGGCTCAGTGCCTCAGTGCCAGCCTGCAAATCAAAGGGTCAGTCTAGAGCACACGCCTGGGTTGAGGGCTAGGTCTCCAGTAGTGGGTGTGCAAGAGGCAACCACACATCGATGTTTCCCACCCTCTCTTTCTCCCTCCCTTCACCTATCTAAAAAATAAATAAATAAAATCTTTTTAAAAAAATAAATGAAGTCATAAAAAATGAAAAATGGACAAAAGATATGAGTATACATTTTACCAAAGAACTTACACAAATTTCTGACAAACTTGGAGTTATGTATTCAAATTTGCTAGTAGTGTGAGAAATAAAAATTAAAGCAACAAATACTTAGGTAATCTCTGGAAGGATATACACCAAAATATGAATAGTGAGCTCTAAGGTGGTGTGGTTTTATTAATTTTCATGTCTTTCTTTGTTTTACCCATAAGACATGTACCATAAACATGTGTTGATGTTGTAATAACAAGGTTGTGTTTTGTTTTGTTTTTAAGTGCTGTCCAAACCCAATATATATGATCATATAACCTTTTAACTCCTTTTCTCACCACTCAAGAGCCAGGTCAAGAATCAGATATTTCATGAAGCCTTCTCACACAATTCCATCCCTTGTTCTTCTTAACCATTTTAGGCATTCTTGTGCACTTATAGTCTCTCTCACATAGTTTAGTACTTGTACTTCAGTTGCTTCATTCTTGGAAGTTTTATTTACTTAACAAATGATTATTGAGGGCTTCAGTGCTACACAGTACTTCCTTATGAGTGGCAACCATGTGTGACTTTCCCATTCCATCTCGTGCTTGACTTCCTCCAGCTCTGGAGTACAGTCAGTGTTTCATAAACACTCAGTGGTTGACTTTTTCATCTGCATAACAAACACTTATTGAGTGCCTACCATGCATGACAATTATGTTAACCACCAAAAGGAAGCCTTGAAAAGATCCTGATAAAGAAGAAATAACTCTATCCTAGATGGCTGGTTCTAAGGGACACTGGCCTTATTCTTGACATTTTTAATCTTTAGGTGTATGTTGGTATCACCTGAGGATTGTTTTTAAATGATTAATTTTTTAAAGTAATATGAATTTCCAAGCCCACCCTAGACCAATTGTATGAAAATATCTGGAGTGGGACCTGGGCACCTGTGCAGTTTCAAACTCCCATTCTTCCTCAGGAAAGCTACCTAACCTCTCTTTTCCTCAGTTTCCTCATCTATACTATGAAGGTGATAAAGTTCTTATATAACTGTAGTGATAACTAGATGAACATTGTACATAAAACACTTAGAATAATTTTGACCATCATAGACACAGTCATACCACGATGCTCATTGGCTTCAGAACTTGTCAAACCCTGTACTCATCACATTTTGATGATAAAAAATGTCTCAGCACTCAGTGCTTGCTCGAGACTCGTAGGACTTGTTAGAATTTCTATGAGTCAGGATGGTGCCCTGTGAGAGAAAATGCTCCATCACTCCTCATTTGCTTGGCACTCATTGGTTTCAGCACTCTTCACAAGTTCCAGAACAAATTAACGACAAGTACCAAGATACCACTGTACTTAACATATGTTAATTATTATTATTACGTAATATGGTTATCATGAGAACAAAATGACGGTTGAATAAGTATTAAACTGATGAATAAAAGAAATCTTTAAACACAAATATGCTGTTCAAATACAAAATATTTGCAATGTGTATTATGTACATCTGAATATTACAGAAATTTAAAGTTAATTTAAAGTTTACATTGTTATATCAAGCACAATATATGTGTTTAATTATAATTTTATAATTGACTTGGATACATTTTAAAAGATCATGACCACCAGAAACAATTCTATAATGACAATTGAAAATCTCTTGACAATACAGTAGAATAGAAAATTTGGGGAAATGGCTTTATGTGAACAGTGAGATTATGGAGGAAAGGGCACTGGCCTAATTTGTTTCTGTGTCTCCTGAGTGTTGCACAGTGACTGGGACATATTAGGAACCCGGTGAACAGAAGGGGAAATTGGGAGGTCCGGGCAGGAAGGGGTGAACATCTCTCAGTCAAATTTATGAACCCAAAGGAAATATTATGGGGCATGTACTTAAGAAAATGCAGTACCTACTTTGTATCAGTGTTGATTTTGAACAAGTAATTTAGCCTTTCTTTGTGATTCAGCTATTTCATCTTTAATGTTAATGTTAGTATAGGAATTATAACTGTTCTACTCAATTTACATATCTGAATGCATTTTTTAAAGTTAAATAACTCTTAGTAGTACAATTTTCATTCCTTTCAACAAATTCTATACCTTGTTACCTGATTAGTTTTTCTGAACAGGTAAAAGTTTTTAGTCTTTACATATATACTTTAAAGACCACTGACATATCCCTTCTTTAGAAACATATTTTCCCATCCAATTTCAACTACTTGTGCTCATTGCATTAGAATGGAGACTTAAGTTTGTTGCAGCCCTTTCAGTTGGCTATTATGAAATACTGTGTGACAGGTACGAAGGAAGTGTACACAGCAGATCGGCATCTGAATGAATGTTAAAATGCATGAGGCTTAGTTTCTTTCTTTAATTAACAGTGGTCCTCTTTCTTAATCACTACCAAATTATTAATTAACTGACTTCCCAGTAGTTTAAAAAGAAATCATGGGATTAACAACATTAAAGATTGTCTGGTACAAACCCTTATTTTGAAAATGGAGAAACTGAGCTCAAAAGAGTTCAGATAACTGGCCCTCTAAGGAAAAAGTGATAAAAACAAGGCTAGGACCCAGATGTTGACACAGACCAAAGTCCTCCTCTACCTACTTTCCAAATCAACCATCGGTAGTCATTCTTTTTCTGTATCCTGAATGTTTCACACCATTTCTAAAACACACTGTAAAAAATCCAGTTTGTGTTAAAAGTAGATTTCACAAAGAGGTAGACTTCAAAAGGGTCAGCAGCAGAGTGCTCACTGCTGGGGTTCTGCTCCACTTACTGGACAGCCTCCGCACCTGAGTTCAGTTTAGCTGGCTTTTTGGAAGGCGTGGAGGGCAGGGTGGTGGTCAAGCCAGAGCTTTTCATGTTGCTTCATTTGAGGTTCACAGGAAAGCACACCACCAAGAGATGTTCGGATGTATTCATGAACTACAGCTAAGTCATTCAGGGCCTTCTTAAAATAAAGCACTGCTAGGTTTTCTCAGTACAGCATTCTAAAAGTTGACACAGCAAGAATGGCTTCTCACCAGGTTCTATTTTTAAATCCCAGTCAAAACCAAAATTTTAACTTCAAAATTGAGTCTCTGAGCCACCGTTGGTGAGTCTTCCCATCTTGCCAGAAAGATTGCTTAGTGGTTTCACACTGTCTCAACCTGTTAGAAGGGAGAAGGAAAGAAGTAAAGGAGTGAGGAAGGGAGGGAAGGGAAATGGGAGGAAGAGATGTGGGAGAGGAAGGAGAAAGAGAGGAAGAAAGGAAGAGAGGGAGGGAAAGATAACAATTGTATCAGTTAATATTTATTGGCTGTATTAAATGTGTCAAATGCTATTCCAAGCATTTTATATGTATTATTTTTCCCTCAACAGCTCAAGGAGATAGGTTATATTATTATTCTCAAGTGAGAAAATTCAGGCATAGAAGATTAAAAAAAAAAAAAAACACTTGCTCAAATCTGTTCAGCTAGTACACGGCAGCACTGGCTTTAAACCAAGCAGTCTGACCTCAGAGACTGACCTCTTGCATCTCCACTGTATGACTTTCAGATGGGTGTTTGTCTAAAAAAACACTGAAAGTCAACAGCCTTTTCTTAATTTTTCTTTTCATGCTTAATCAAACATGTACTTTTGCATTATGTCATCCCACCTATCAACCAAGTGGAAATGTACTGGAGGCAAGGGGCTGAACTGAAAAGCTCAGATTTGGATTGGTCAGAAAATTTTAAATTCTAAGTCTGCTCTTCCATTATAGGTTGCATAACTTTGGACATAGCCCTGGAAAAAGCTCTAAACCTTAGGGCTTTCCATTTCCTCATTTAAAACCAAGGAAAATATAGACAAACCCTTGGTAATATTATGAGAATTAAATAATATATAGTCTTCATTCTAGTGAATAGCAAACCATCTTCCCCAAGGTAAACTTATAACAAATTGAAATTTTTAATGGGTCATTCTGATTTTATTATTGCTGCAAAATTTATTTATATACATATAATTTGAGATTGTTCCTATGAGATCTAACTACTACTACTATTATTATTATCTTATTAGGTATTAACATAGTACATGTACTATGTTGGGATCAATGTACAAAGGCAGCTAAATTAATCCCATTAATATTCCTCTGCTTAAAAAAAAAATAGTCCATCTCCAGAAACTCTTACCTCCCTTCACTGCAAAAACTTGGCTCATCAGCTACTTCATACCCAGCCAAGTCTCACCAGCATCGCCCTGAGATTATGTAGTCTCAGGGCTTTGCAGAAGCCACCAGAAAGCCTGACTCATACTTTCACATGTGGACCTCTTTTTAGTCCTAGGGCTGAATCCTTCTGCTTCTGCAAGTTGGGCTCAGGAGCCTGGGTCAGAAGCACATTGCCTTGTGTGCAACCAAAGTGGAACTGGGTGAAGCAAAAAGGGCCCCAGAGAGGCACTAATCGGGACCCAGGTGGTCATCCAAGTGGTGCACCGTTGTGAAGGGACTGTGTGGAGTGAGGTTCCAGGTATGAAGCCAACTGAACCAAAACTAGGACAACAGAGGAAATAGGTTGCATAATTGGTCAGCCTTGCCTGGATTCTCAAGACATTTTATGTTGCTCCAGCAGCCAGAGGTGGGAACAGGGAAGAAACTATTGAGGGGATGATGTCCAGCAGTCACTTGAAGCTAGAGTGGACCAGCCCTAGCAAGCAGGAGAATGACATTTTTGACCTCTTCAGTCACCTTTAAATTTGAGTGGTGAGTTGAGGTGTAGGTCAACAGCATATATAAAATCACCTCTGGCTTCCAGCCTGGAAAAGGCTGCATTTCTGTAGTTCCAGCCTGCAATTATTCTGAAGCTTTCTCATGTGCAGCTCATCTATTTCTGTCTTATTGACTGAGGCCTTTCATACTTGACCTAAGAGTTGGGTGAAACCCAAGCTACTCTGGCCTTTTACAGGGTTATACTGTTAAGTAAGAAACATATTAATAAGAGGACCTAATATATACAAAGCATTATTTCACATGCCTTGTCATATATTATTTCCCACAATCTTTATATATATGTAGAGGAAATGGAAGAAGTCAGGATACTTGACCAAATTCTAAGGATATGTCAATGACCAGCCCTTGTTTCTATCATGCAAGAGCTGAAATACTTGGTCCATACCAATATAACAAAAAGACTATTTATTCCAACCAAAGATGATAAAAGAGCACAGGAACATAAGGTCAGCAGACCTGAATGTGGTTCTGAACTTCAGCACTTTCTGGATAGACAAAACATGTTTTCTCTCCGAGAATCCACTTCCTCGGCTATAAATAAGGAGAATAATACCTACCTCCATGGAATTGGCTAGGGAAAGTAAAGGATATAACCTTTGTACAAGTATCTGTGAACTTTAAAACTACAATTATTAAATATAATTCAGATATATACTAACACAATACAATTTATCATAAAACTAATTGTTCTTATGGTCTGTGAAGGGATTTTCCACCAAACTCTAAAAGAGGTAAATTGACTTTGTTTATTATTATCAGAGAGGGGGAAAATAAAAACTAATTTTTAAGGGCAAATTGTTCTACCACCTCAAAACAACATTACATCCCTTCTCATACAACAGCAGTCTCTTCCAGCTTTTGTCCTAGCACCCCTCTGTACTCTTAAAAAATAGTAAAGGCCCCAAAGACCTTTTGTATATGTGGATTATGTCTATTGGCACTTACATTATAAGAAAAACTTAACTGTGTACTTATTAATGCATTGAAAATAGCAATAAAATATTCATTATATGCTAACAGCAAAAACATTTTTTAAATGCTATTTTCAAAAAATAGAAATTTTAGTGAGGCATGGCTTTGTTTGACATTTTTGCAAATCTCTTTAATAGAAGAGCTTAATAGAACAGAGTTGAATTCTCGTGACTGCTCCTGCATTTAATCTGTTGAGATTGTTCAGTTTGGTGCCATCACCTGAATTCAAGCTAAGATACAGTTTTACCCACTGCTGCTTTTTAACTATCCATGCAAATATCAACACAGCAAAAAAGCTAAATGACATCTTAGTACTATTATGAAAATAGTTTTAATTTTGCAGACCACCCGAAAGAATCTTGGAAGCCACCAGTGTTCTTCAGATGACACGCACACACTAGCATTGTCTCCTAAGTGTTACATACATTCTTCATTTTGATGGTTTCCAGGATTCCTTAAACCTTCTTTAAAAACCTGTTAATATAAGGTAAACTTGGATATGTAAGGAAGATACGGATGTGTGTGAGTATGAAAAATATTTATAGTATATGGTTGAGTAAAAGGAATAGTTTAGCATCACATTTATGTCATAAAAATACATATGTGTATATCTATGAATATATTTATAGATACATATATGTACATTTCTATGTATAAAAATTTGGGGGAGTGGCATCAACAAGAAAAAATAACAGGGGTTAGGAATAATGGGAGTAATTAATTTTTTCCCTTTTGCTATAAAGCAATACTATTTCATTAAGTAGTTACTAGGCACGAACAATGTGATAAGCACACTTCTGTACTTTAAAAATTATTTAGTATTTTTATAAGGATAAGCTTCTGCTTTTATAATTATAAAAAGCTTTCTTCATTTGGGCCACAGTAGTATCCATGTTCCTTCCTAAAGCCTTGCTTCATCGCCCCTTAAAACCCCTCAATTGCCTACCCAGGACAATTTTACAAGAGTACAGGAGTTTTTAAAAGATTCTTTGTTAAATTCTGTATCTACTTCCAAAGATGTATTTAAAGTAATTGAGTATCAGCCACAGTTCTGTTTCTCAGTACTTCATTATCAGTATCACTTTGCGGGGTTAGTCAAAGATTGTAAGGAATCTTGGAAAAAAAACCTTTGCCGGGCTCTCAAGTTGATATGAGCTTCATGCTCTTGATCAGTGAAATTTCTCTGCTCTGTATTGTCCAAGAAGCCTTTCACATTGTCTCTTTAAAATTTCGTGATGACTTCCCTAACAGAAGCATCTATGGGTTGGGAATTTATTCTTAGGAGAGGAAAAATGCAGATTTGAACTTCAGGTGGAAGAAACTCTCCATGGTCATCTCTGCTCACCGGAATGCTCCGGGCTTGTAGAAAGAAGTTCATTCCACGGCTCCAAGGTTTGCTTACGTGGAGCTGGCTGTCCTTCAATATTTTGCATATCATATGTAATTGTTTTTAAATATTATTAACAAAAGTTATTAAGTAGTAAGACTCTCCAAACAAACCTTGAGCAGAAAGATAAATGTTGTGTTTCATTTACCTTATCTTACTCCAGCTTTCCCCTGTTTTCAAGTTTCATCTTTTGACAAGTGGAAAACAAACAGAAACAACTATGTTTTTTTTTTAACCAAGCTCTAAATGCACCATTTCAACTTTTTCAAGAAAACACTTGCTTTCCCAAGTACGTTTGAGTGCGTACATTCCTTTTTAAGATTTTATGCTCTGGGCAGTTTAGTTCTTAGGTTTGCATGAAGATTTTCTGTTGTTGATTTCTGAAAATCACAATTAATCCTTTTATATGCTCTGCAACACTGAACAATCTCACACTGTACTTTCTAAAAAAGATTCCCTTTGTTTTTGTCAAATAGCAACAAACAACATGAAAAGCTTAGATACTGTTTCAGGACTTGACAGAGTGCAAAAATTCATACCCTTCACTGAGTGCAAACTTTTTTTCTATGTCAGTCAAAATATATTCTCTCTCTTTCTTCTCTCTGTTGCTCTCCCTCCTAATTACCCATCTCTATCTCTGAAAAGATTTTTGTTTCACTGAATTCTTTTTCTAAAATAATTTTACATATTACTAAGTTGGGTACCAAGAATGTATCTACTGCAGGCCTAGTCACTGCTAATTTAATTCCTGACTACAGAAAAAAAATGGATACTTTTTAGCACTTACAGTAGCCAGCATTAAAAAAGTAATCTCATGATTACAAAGGGATGAATTAAGCATGTCATAATAAAATTGGTTTTGGTCAGACGTCCCTTGTTCCAACAGGCTCCACAGCTGTCACAAACTGGACACTTCGGTAGCCTCCGGGTGCTCCCCCTGCCTCCAGTCTTCTTTCCTCCAGTCCATGTCCCACTTTAGCAAGTGGGCTTCTTAAAGCACAGATCCAGTGATGTCACTTGTCTGCTTAAAACACTGCAATGGCTCCACGTGGCCCTTAATATGAAGACATGAGTTTCAAAACTCTGCCTTCCTTTCCAGTCTCATCTGGGATCATTCCTCCAAATCCCAACTGTCCTGTAGCCACACAATCCTCATCTCAGATGAAGGCCCCATCTCTCTTACCTTTGGTCTTCCCACTTTGTCATTCTGCATATCACCTCCCCAAGCCCACAGACCAGCCTCTCTGCCTCCACCTGAATGGCTTCTACTTATCATTAGGATCCCAGTTGGGACCCTGAAGCAAAGTGAAGACCTACAGTCTCCTTCACATCCCCAGACTCCTCTGTCATAGGCTCTTCACATTTTTACAGTTGCTTGTTTGATTACCTCCCTTCCCCAGTTAGGCACCAAGCTCATGAGAGCCTGCCTAGCATGCCCCAGAATTCAGCACATTCATAGTAGGTAATCAAATACACTTAGGGAATGAGTGACTAGCACAGACCCTGACCTCAAGAAGCTCATGATAGAGTAGTAAAGTAGCCCCAAAATATGGCAAAATGTGTTTCATTATCACCTTATTTATGCATGACTAAATAAGGGAGGTTGTATAATTATTTATTTTTAAAGACCATTTCTTTACCAGTTGATTACCATATTTTTGGACCATAAGATGCACCTAAGTTTTAGAGGAGGAAAATAGGAAAAAAAATTGAAGCAAAAAATGTGGTAAAATATTTAATAACATAAATACCATAATATTTCACCAATGTAAATGTAAACAGAAGTCAACAGCAGCATTAACAACCATTATTTCTCCCAAATTGGGTGGGGGGAGTGCATCTTATAGTCCAAAAAACATGGGAAATCATACAGAATTTTCTATAAAAACCAACAAAGTGCCAAAAATGCCATGTGTATTTGAATGCATTTGTGCTTATTTTTTCCAGTAACAGATTTCATATTTGCTGAAAATGTCAGAGGTAATCCACTACCTATTACAAATTTTGAGATAGTAACACATAACCATATTGACTGAATCTAGGATCCCTAGTGCTAAAAGTGTGACCACATAACAACATGAAGCAACCACTGTTCTAAACTAATATAATTTTGCCTGAACAAATTCATCAAATACTTGAAAGTCCAACATTGTCACACGCTCTACTTTGCATCTTCTCAAATTAGAAAATCTTGTCGTCATGACTCAAATACACAATTTCTAGATGTCAAACCTCTTTCTACTTTAGCCAAGGATTCACAGACTATTTGAGTTTGGGTAGTTGGTGACAACACTTTACATAAATAGAATTATTTAAACTTTGCCTTTCACTATATTTTCCCCCTCATTAGCAGTAATACTCTCTATATCAAGCAAGGTGTTCACTGATGTCTATCATAAAGTAGTGTATGGGATTGGCTGCGTGTCCTCTGGACTCTGCTGTTTTAATCCTGTCATTGATTGTCACATATCCAGCAGATAAATGATCTGTCTGTGGCCCAGACCGTTCTTGCTCCTATAAATCCTGCAGCTCAGAAAGCTCCCTCAACAAGTACTTGCCCAGAAGCCCTTACCCATGAAGAAGATGGATAGGAACCCTAGACCTGCCCACCCTCTAGGGAGTGCCATGTCTTATCTGTAATGTTGTCGTTGGTGAATTTATAAGTCATTGTAGAAAGGGGATGAACAAAAGAAGACATAGGGAGACTGATGAAGCAATGATGGGAATTAGGATTCCTGAGGTGATGAAGGCCATGGGGGAGTCCAGGACTGAGAGCAATGAGCTGTACCTGCAGGAAGAGTGTCACTCTGAGAACAGGAAAGATTTATTTTAAGCTGTCATGGCTGTGTATAGATCCATCTGAAAAAAGAATCCTCTAAAGTGATTTAAGCCATAATAAAAAAAAAAAACTGGTTATAAGTCAATCGGTCACACAGATGTAGCTTAATGGTAAACAACTTTAACCTTTGCATGGATTTTATGACCAAAATACAAACTTTGGGTTTACTCTTGTCAGAAACAAAATTTCATAGACAAATTTTTCTCAAGCACATGTCAAAGTGTCAAAGCAATGTGTGAGGGTAGAAAAAGTATGAAAATGGAAAATAGAGGCTTATAGAATGCTGGGAAACAGAATGCATATAGAAGCAGCTAGTTTTTTCCTCCTTTCCTATTTATTAAAGTACAAAGATTGCTGTTTTTTTCACAATAGCATAAAATCATCATGTTCAGTTCAATTGTTATAAAGGAAATCAGCAGCAAGTGTGTGATGCCAGATAGACCAACTGCTGGTGAGGGGAAAAGGGGGCCACTGGAGAGGCCAGAGACAATCACACCTGTGTTTGAGATCGGGGATAACTCAGGTGCATCCCCCATTTTGTAGGGCCAACACTAATAAAAATAAGAAATCTCATCAACAGAGATCAGAAGCAGAACGCCAAGTAATAGTTTTAGTTTTAAATACTTGCAGATTATTCCTTCTTTTTCCTCCACCTTCAAAGATATAGAATACATCATTTACCCTTTGATTAGTTTTGGGGGAGATAAAGACTTTTTTGTATGATAGCAGCCTTCATTTGCTATTTGGGGATTGGAAATGATGTCAGTTCCCTCAGGCTCCTTACCTATCTTACATCAACAACTGCCCCTGTCCTGCTGTTTGAATGACCACAGGTAAAACTGCCATGTGGGAGTTCTTGTTAGTTTCACTTTGCCTGGAAATAGCACCAAGGCCACATAACAGCAAGAAATCTAGTAGGTTAAAATACATCACTTTTCAATCATTATTGTCTTCGGCATGCTGAAAAAAGTTTATATATTAGTCATTGCATGCTATACCACTGCACTTACAGCTCCAAGAGCCAGGCCTAGAGGAGATGAGAAAATTATATTTGTAGAGACAAGAACCTTCCAGATGAAAGAATTGGACTCAATCTTCCTGTTAAGAAGGGTATTATTTTTTTTGTTTGCTTTTTCTTTGAATATGGTTTTGTTTGGTTTAGGGGGGTGAGGTAAGGTTAAGAAGAGTTTACTTATTGTCCTCAAAATAATGTGGAACATTGCTGAATCTGACATAACTGAAAGTTCAAGTTGTTTTTGTCTTCTGCCTACTTAATCTCAAAACACCACCCAAGTACTGTTCCTTAAAGCACACGTAACCCCTTTCCCGCCAAGAAGCCCTTAGCCATCCGTACCCTGTCCTGAAACTTGGCACTATTATTACCTGTACCAGAGGTGAATAATTATTATATGGCCCGGGTTAAAGTGAGGTTGTTTAGAGAAAACATTGATGATCAAAAGATATGAAATGAGAACACAGGGATTAATATCAACTGGAACTAATCACACCATGCATTTGTCTCAAAAAGTTGAGTTGTTTGATCACTTACTTTTAACTGAGAACCATAAAAATCCCAGCCCTTTGATCAGAACTCCCGTTCCCTAACCCTGGTGGTAGAACCTAGCACTAGCACTCAGCGCTGGAAATGTGGTTCACTGATTTGCCTGTCACAAGAAAGCTGTAGGGGACAAACCCTGAACTTGTGGTGCTCTTATTTCGGAAGCTTACTGAACCAATGGTTTTGCTTGTCTGAGTTTTAAAAGTAAATTAAACAAAATAAATCTCCTAAGAAAGAATGCATAGAAATGTGATGGTGTGTCTTATACTTCAAAAATATATCAAAGCAGATGGATGGATGTGCAAAAAAGCAAGAATAATAAAATGTATTAGTGGTAGAATCTAGGTAATAAGTGTACAGGTTCTTACTATAAAATTTGTTTAACTTTGTTGTATGTCTGAAACTTTTCATGATAAAATATTGGAAAAGATATATAAGGTACATACTTAACAATACATTTGTATACTTAAGAAAATGCCATTGCACAACAACATGAAATTGAATAATTTTAATGGGTGTTTATGTTGAGGAATTCTCATCTTTGGAAAACTTAAAAAATAGGGAATATTTTTAATGGCCTTTCTCATCCCTTCAGGTTGTTCTCCTGCAGATCAAGAGCCACCCTAAGACAGGGACACCAGCATTGAGGAGGGACTGTGAGACTGCAGGGAGAATTGTGTACATCACTGCCATTTTATTATCCAGTACTAAGTACTTGGAATATCTATTTTCTCAATTAGATTTAGCCTTAAAATAAAAGTTACTAAATGAATGAATAGATGTGTCTGATTTAAAACATAGCTTAAAATGCATCACCATATTTGTTGTCCTTATATTTCTTTTTTCACCCAGCAATATACCTTTAGAACTGACTTTGATTGCCATATGTTATGCTTGCTCACGCCTGGCCCAAAACTGAAAAATAGTGCCCTGTGGCTATTTTGTTTTACTATAACATGGTCACTGTGGGAGGGAAAATCCCAACTGTGAATGTCTTTTAAAAAGAAAAAAACAATGTTCTTGAAAAATGCCAGATTTAACAAGCCCCTCTGTAAATGATTCTCTGTAACGATGGCATTTTCCCCATAGAAAGTTGATTTCCTCCAATGTAAGAAAAATAGAAGATCTGAAATTTGTCTTTTTAATTAATAAGGTGATTATTTTCTATGTGAAAAGTCAGTCCGGGCTTATGTCCTAAGCAGGGGAAACTCAAGCTTTTATTCCAGGCCTTTTGGGAGAAATTTCTCTTTCTCCCTTATTTCCTGTTTTCCCTTTTCACTATTTCTCTGACTCCTACAGCAGTGATGTTTGTGCCTGAGCTGATACTGTGCATATTTTAGTAAAAGGGGAGGGGGGGACGTGGGACCAAAATGATGTCAGAGAACTGAGAAACTGAATATCATGAGGGAGAGTGGAGAGGAAAGGGGCATATTAAATACAATAAACAAAACATTCACTCCACCATCCTAACAACTTGCCACAAGGGACATAAGCAATAACTGTAGCATGAATCTCTACATTTAAAAAAAAAAAGCTTTTATTCCTCCAGAAACATAATAAAAGGTAAAACCCTGACCTAGTCATTTTTCAGCAAAATAGACTTTAAATGCCTTTTCCACAGCAAGTTTATGGATCTCTCCAGCAATCACATTTTGTTTACTTTTTTATTATAAAAGAAATGTATTCTTATTTCAAAAAGTACCCCAAGTATAAAGAGAATGCATAAAACATAAATAATTTCATCTCACAGAGAAAATGGACTTTTAATATTTCATACATATCCTTCCATATATTATATATATCACAAAAATATATTTTTGTGTTTTATATATATAAGACAAAAATATATATATATAACATAATTGTGTGCTTTGAAAGAGAAACATGCAGTTTTTCTCTAAAAGGGCTTTGTCCTTACACTCTTGCTTCATGAATTATCTCCCCTTACCCTCTGATATCCGCATTTTCACTTTTTTTTTTTATCAGTTTCTTCTTGAACTATACACACACTCAATAACTTTACACACGAGGGTTGGGGAGCAACTATAGTAACTTTCACATCATTCTTTCCCTGCATCTTTTGTCTTTTCACTAGCAATCTTTCTTCTTCTTTTTCCTTTTTTTTTTTTAAACTGTGGTTAGAACACTTAGCATGAGCTCCACCATCTTAACAATGTTTCCCTCCTTCCCTTTTTATTCAAGCTTCCCTAAGGGAAACTAACTCCTCTCCCACTCCCTTACTGCCACTGTATTCACTCATTTACTCTAACCCTGGTTCCATCTTCATGAATTCTTCTATTCCTCATCCTTGATCACTTCCACAATGCCCAATACAATGTAAGTTTGCTGTTCACATCCTTGACCTTTCATCAGCACTTGACACTATCCAGAACTCTTTTGTTCCTTTGACTGCATTCTCCTGGGTCTCCTACATCTATGGACTCTTACCAAATTGCAAGTGGGGCCCTGCTGCTCGACACCATCCTCTAGGCAAAATTCTGGAGGCAAAGGTTTGGTGATAAAGGAAACGAGTCTTTATTCAAAAGCAACACAATTTTGGAATAACAGCTTTCCACATACATTAGTCACTCATAGTTTTAATCCCTTAGTCCTATCAATAAATCTTTAACACCTGAATTCACCTATCATTCCCCCTGTTAGTTTTTAATTATTTTTGGAAGACTGGCAGGCTTTGCCTCAGAGTTCATCCCTTCTAGAACACCCAAAGAAGAATAACTCTGGCACCCCCTGGCACCCTCTGCCAGGCCAGCCTGATCCTAAGCTATGCCCAGAGTTTCTTCTCCCATCCAAAATACTGTCCTTTGGGAAACACAGGCAGCTGCAACACAATCATCCAGACATCCTCAAGGAAGACAACCCAAGAGCCAGTCTCTGTCCTCTTTTTATATTAAATATTCTGGCCCACAATTCCATGTACTCTGGAGGCATTCAGCTTCTCAGCCAATCCCATCCTAGACTGTTTGCCATTGCCTCAGGCAACCTCCTTCTACAACCCCTCCCCAGTGTTTTGATCAGATCTCTCTCTATCATGAACTCTTCCGCTCAGCCTCCTTCACTGGGCTCTTTCCTTAGGCCCATTCTTTAAATACAACATTCTCCAGGACTCTGGTCTTAGTCCTCATCTGAATGAGCCCATCCATGCCTCCAGTTTTGATTATCCTCAGCAATCCATTTGCCCTGCCTTATCTCTCTTCTCATCTAAGATATAGGTCTGTATGTCCAAAGGGCTGACTGGATATTTCCACAAAGATGAACTTTCCAAAGATACCACAAACTCAGGAAGTATCTTCTCAGAAAATCATCTCCTTTCCCAATTTGTCCTCTCTGATACTCTATTCAGTTGGTTGAGACACCATTTAATAGCTGTAATTGTGTAAATAACAACAAAGACATTTTTAAAAATACTTCATACAAACTTGACCACTGAAGGAAATAATATTTGCATTTATTTTGACATCTGTAGTTAATCACAAATTACATTTGGGGCTAACATACAATTAGCTCTAAAAAGAAACTGCTAGAGAATCTGATAATTAGGAGTCCATTGGTGATTGTCAAGAATGCAATTACAGTCAGTTGCAACCTGATTGTGATTGGTTTAGAAGTGAAGAGAAAGGAAGGAACTATTGCTAGTAAGAATGGATCACTCTTTCAAGCTTGACATTGAAGAGTTAAGAGAGATTAAATGAATGCCTTTGGGGTAGCAATTTTCAACAGGTATGCCTCAAGAGGCATACTGGTGTGCCATAGAATTTGTATTTTAAATTTTTTCCACTGGTATTTTTTCTTTTTCTTATTGTTGTTCTATTACAGTTTTCCCAATTTTCCCCCACTGTTCTTCCCTGCCCACTGAACCCCCACCAGTCAATCCCCACCCTGTTGTCCATGTCCATGGGTCATTTATACTTGTTCCTTGACTAGACCCTTCCCCTTCTTTCCCTCCTTATCCCCCTCCCCCTGCAAGAATTTTTAAAATGTGCAATATCTGACTATTTATTCATGGGCACTCACCTCTTTTCCCTTAGACTGCCAAATTTAAAAAATGACAATAGCTAACACAATAGTCATCTAATGTGAATGAATCAAAATTATACCTATTTTTTGGTCAGATTGGCAAAATATACATTTTCGGTGTGCCTCAGAATTTTAGTAATTAGTTTATGTGTGCTATGAGATGAAAAATGTTGAAAATTGCTGCTTCAGGAGAAAGCAGATATGAGGAAGTCATCTTTTAGGACAGCGGAAACTAAACAATTTTGCAGCCTTCAGAAGGGATTGAAGATAAGCATAATTAGAAGATAAGAAATGAGTACATTCTGACCGCCATGAAGAAGAGAATATGAAGGTCCCTATACTTTTGTCTGTATAGTCTCCATGCAACATTGGCTTTAATAAATTTAGGTCTATTACTTATCATTCATTGCAGTATTAAATGATAGTAAAAAAAATTCTAAACATTAACATATTACCTTTAACCTTTACATTTATTTTGACATCTGTAGTTCAGCAAGAATTGCATCTGAGGCTAGTTTGTACAGTTAACTAATCACATGTTCCTTTTTTCCTTTCAAACTATCCTTTATATATTCCATAACTAATGAGTGTGAAGAATCCCTTTAATTCAACCCAGACACAAGTAGTACCTTTTAATTAATCTTGTTATTTTCTAGTAAAATCTTATTCTAAAATTGAACATTAGAGTGCTTCATTTTTCAGGTCTCTATCCTATCAGACTGTGTTGTTTTTTTGCTGTTACTTGCAAAATTTTCTTCTATAATACATTCTGTATCTGCAACCATACATTTTCCCTGTATGATTTCCAAGTTTTATGGTTTATTTGATTCCAGTGAATAAACATACCTTTGTGTGCTACTCTTTTTTTGAGATTTTATTTATTTATTTTTAGAGAGAGAAGGGAGGGAGAAAGAGAGAGAGATAAACATCAATGTGCGATTGCTGGGGGTTATGGCCTACAACCCAGGTACCCTGACTGGGAATCGAACCTGCGACACTTTGGTTCGCAGCCCGCGCTCAATCCACTGAGCTATGCCAGCCAGGGCTTGTGTGCTACTTTTGAGGAGGAGAGAGTGAGGGGTGGGAAGCGTGAGGTAAATAGGGTTAAGGAGAGGTGGTGGAATGCCTGCAGAGAGGAAAGATTAGCAGTTAGGCTCAATGCTCTTAAGGAAACAGATCTGATTCAGTGGTATTAAAAAAGTTATTAGCACTAAGAAAGGACTGGACACTCCTCTTTCCAGTTACTCAGAAAGGATTGGGAATGGCGTGGGGAAGGTGGGAAGTAGTATGTTTAGGGTTTTAGAGATGGGACACCCATCATCAGCTGAAATCTGCTCACAGGGAATGAGGCCTTGTCGGCAAATGATGACTATTTCCTTTGTCTTTTTCCTCACTTTCCCCACCTCAAAGTCTTCTCCATTTTAGCTCCACTGCACTGATGCTCCCTCAGCAACTGCACTTAGGTAAGCAGTGCCCAGATGGGCTCCAAGCAGACAGCATTCTGAGGCTGAGGTGGAAAGGGGCCTGCCCTTCCTGCCTCAGTTGAAATCCTCAGCTCCAGCGTCCCCCAGGAGAGGTGGGAGGAGCACAGGAAGTGATTACCCTCTGGCTTCTCCTCCCACAGAAGCCCTGCCTCCTCACGCCTGGACAGGGGAGAGTTGAGCTTTCTTTCTCCTTCTAGTTCAGTCCTTTGGCTAATGTGAAAGACCACGCAGAAGCTCTGGATTTGCTTTTTGTGCTTGACAAAAGTGCATAGATAGAAGACAGGGATCCCCAGCTGGGAGGAGGGAGGAGAGCTGAAGATCCCTGCTTGAGCTGGCTGATCTAAGCAGTCAAAGTGGGAGCTGAGTGCTCGAAAGAGGATTATGCTCGCACTAGAAATGAGCAGTAAGTGAGCGAATAACCATTACGGTTTAGAAAAGGCTTAATCCCCCTGGGGTTATGGGGTGAACTAGAAAATATTGCTTAACTCTAGAGTAAAACTGTAAAGATTCTGACTGTATACTTGTGTGCTGTTTGGAGACTAGGGGTTTAAGTGCAGAATCTAAATTCATCCTCCCACTTTTGGAAAATACCAACTTCTACTTACAGTAGTCGGGGCTGTAATCTCCTTCCCTGTCCTAGCCTCTCCCCAGAAAAGTTTACTGCTATATCAGATAAGGAGTTGGAATTAAATTGGAAAGTTGGAATTTTATATTGGCAGAAATTGCAACCTTGACTTACATGTTCTGTGAATGCTGACATTTTTACATCAGTCAGCAGTGATCTGCTAATCACAAGGAAGTTTGGGGTGGATCATTAAAAAGGAAAAATTGAGAGCTTTTATGACAAAGTACTGAGTAGCTGAGTAGTCCATATGTGTGGGATAAAATATACAAATGTATATAATGAATAATAGGTGGTTTAAAAAAAAGTACTGAACTAGAACAGCAGTCAGGAAACAGAAGTGCTAGGATAAAAATTAGAAAAGAAGAAATTTTTGTTTCAATGACTTTTTTGCACAGACTAAATTTTCACAATGTTTACAAAGCCAAGATAATGATTCAGGGATACTTCAGTTATTGTCATACATTATAAATACTATTGCTGGGCAAGAGCTGTGGTTCTTCGGTCAGCAAGTTCTGGCAATGAAGCCACTGCCACTGGTACAAAGAATTCTGGGATGTCTGACAGTGAAATGGATGGAAGGACCCACACTCCATCTCTACTTAATGTCCTTTTGTCCAGAAATCGTGTCATGCAAATGAGCTACTTGGTACGTATACAGATCAATATTTGGAAAGGCATTTCTAAATGTTTTGCATTAGAGATTCTGTGGACAATGTCCTATGGCAACCAGTGGACTAAAAGGATACAAAAGCAAAGTGATAGGAAGTCAGTTTGACTGAAACCAGCTTGTTCTTTTTGTTTTCCATTAATCCTGAAATGGAACCTCAAATGAGGACAAGAATAACAACAGAGAGAATACTGTGGCCATCTGTTCTGTTCTAAGTGGCAAAATTCATTAATATATGAATGAGATTTTATTTATGCATCCCAATACTTGAAGATTCAGAAACCTCTTTATTGCCAACCCCCCCCCCCCAACAAAATAGTAGGTATGTTTATTGGGGAGGAAATGTGGAAAGCTGGTTTTGAAATGTTATGGGGAAAAAACAGACAAGAATCATGTCCCACAATGTAAACAGATTCGTGTCATGATCCCTGAAGGTTGTAGTTTGTTGTTTCAGTGAGATGGGGAGTCTAATGTGGCACAGTAGGTGCAAACACAAGAAACATTTTTAAATCCCTTAATTCTTGCTAATGTAGCTAATACCTAAAGAAAGGATTGTTTTTTAAAAAATAATAAGCTTGAACTGAAGCTAACCATATGGTGATTTTTTTCTTTTCTTTTTGTTACTGGTCCTCTAAAGAGGTACTTTGATTTCTGAAATTATGAAGAAACATGACATTTCTGGCATTCCCATCAGCCAGTGCAGTAGGAGAAAGGGAAAAAAAGATTCAGATAAATGAACTTTCTCCTGTAAGCACAATAGTAAAATGGTTGTCATGATCTATGTCCTTTTCTAATGTTAGAAGTTTTTCAATGAAATAGGTAGCTGGAGAGTGGTCATGGGGGGGTGGAGGGAACGACAAAATGCCAATAAACTCATTTTTAAAGATGGTCTGTACTCTTTTAACTTCTCAAACTATCTAATTTTGAAAATGATTTATCTTTTTAAAATTATTTCTGAGTTGTTTTTACAATGTTAGTTTTTATCTGATTTATAAGCAAATGTATAAAATCTAAAGATTTGTTATCTGAGTTGCATAATACTGGTCTTATTCTTAAAAATATATAAGGAATTAAAATACAACATTTAATAGTTGAAATCTTCAATTTAGTATTACTGAATGCAATTTCAATCTTTAAGCAAAATGTACTGGGTATCTTTTTTTATTTGTATTGATTTTTAGAGACAGAGAAGGGGGCAAGAAAGAGAGAGATAATAGAAACATTGATTGTTGTTAAACTTATTTATGCATTTATTGGTCAGATCTCCTATGCGCCCTGTGCCCTGACCAGGGGATGAGCCCACAACTTTGGCGTGTGGGTACAATGATGCTCTAACCGCTGAGCTACCTGGCCAGGGCTATATTGAGACTCTTGAAGAAATTACTTATATTAAAGTACTAAGAATTTGAAAAAGAAGCACACCAATATTCAGAGAAGATGAAAGGCATATGGCAGAGATTAAGCAGAAAATAACGAATAATTGTAAACAAACAACTTAAGGATAAAAGCACCTGCTGTCGTCCATGAAAGACTAACATAGAGAATGAGGTGTTATGACTGAGGAACAAGGCTAAGTAAATTTTATCTTTTATAAGTATTAAGTGGGAATTAAGTAATTAATGGAAAGAAACTAAATGATCATTTAAAATTATTCTTTCACAAGAAAAGTAAAGAAAAAGGATATGGAAAACTAAGCAGTGACGAAGACCTCGAAATAATTGTTGATCAAAAGCAGGTAAGTGGATGTTTCCATACGTTTCTCCTGTTGCACTGTAGATTTCGGACGCCTGGGGCCCTCTGAGCATTCGGCCCTGCCCTCACGGAGGCCCACGGAGGCCTGCGTGACGGTGGAGTTTGAAAGCAACTCGGCTCCCCCTGTGATGCCTCTGATCCACTGACTTTTGCATGTCAGCATGTATGTTCTGTATGTAAGAATGATAAAAAATAAAGCAGACAAGAGAACTTTTGGAAAATTAAAAGCCCCACTTGAAAAATGAATCAAAACAAAACAACCATAATATTTGGTTAGAAAAACAGATTAAAACAAAAACCAGAAAATACATTATTTTAAAAATGAGAAATGCTACCATTGGTATAAAACAATGAATATGATTTAGGGAGGGGGTATAAAAGACTTTTGAAAACTGAGAAGTTTTATATTTATTTATTTATATATATATAAATGGCCCAATTTAGTTTCTCAGCTAGGCTTCAGTAAATGTAGAGGTGATTTAAAAAAAAAAAAGAAGCTTTTAATATTCTGCAATACTGCCTATAATTTGAGAAACATCCAGCTTGGGTTTTATATGGGCCCATAAGGTGAAATGAAAACTGCTTAATAGACCATAAACAATGACACACCAGGTAATGGAAGGCATCCAGCTCACACCACTAAATTGGCATTAGCCCTTAACATCTTCGTTAATTATCGGGAGACAGGCTAACTGCACATTCACTTTATATATAAGTGGCATTGACTCTGAGGGTGATGTGAACTCGGGTGGAGATAAATACTTCAAAGAGATCTGAGCAGATGAAGAGTTTAGGAAAAAAGCAAGCTACAGAAAGGCAAGTTGAATTTGGACAATTTCCTAACTGTGCAGTTTGTTTTGTATACGGTGATTGCATTAAAGGAGCAATTGTGTATATTTCTGAGAAGAAAAAAAAAAAGAAGAAGAAAATGACCATCAGAAAATAGCAGCCAGAAACCGTTGACCTAGAGACTTGTTTGTTAGACCTGGAATAACCAAGGTAACTAAAGTGATCTTCTGGGAGAACTGGCCAAACAAAGCATCCCCATGGGAGGTGCAGGATATGTCGATTTTATGGGTTCCCCCAAACTACCTCCGTGTTTTTATTGTCTTATCTTCACTCTCCAGCTCCTAAGTAAAACAGAGGGGTGGAGAGTATTTGCTCCTGTATTTCCATTTAGTGCCAAATTGTCAGTTTAGTTAATAAGGTAAGTGGGGCTGGAGCCCGAGGGCTCCACTGGGCTGGTAGTCTTGTTTTAACTGTGCCAGGATTATTAGTCAGGGCATTAGATCTCCACGTCCCACAGATCCTGCCTCTCGACTGGCACTTAGATCAAAGGGCTGGATCCACCTGGTGAATGAACTAGTAAAATGCAATTCAGTGTATTATGAGAATACACATGTCTCTATATTCTCTATTTTTAAAAAGTTATTTAATTTGTTTCTTAATCATGTAGAATGTAAATACTTACTCATTTTTGCACTTCTTTAGCTTCATCCTACCCCAAAGCTGCTTTTCTTTTCTTTCTTTTTTTCCCCTAAAGCTTCTTTCTGTTTTAACTGAATTTGGGGATTATGAAAACTATAAAATTACACACTGAGATCTCAGAGTGGAAAGCCCAAGGAAGTCATGATTCTTTTTATCTCATGGTCATGGTCTCATGGTATGTTTCATAAGAGTTATGTTGCTGTGCCTAAACACATTTTATTAACTGCTAAAGAATCTTTTCAAAAATGAGAGAGAAGGAGACAGAGAGAGAGCCGGGGCAGAGGGTGGGGGTAAGGAAGGGAGGGAGGGAGGGACAAACTACTTTACTGCTCCTTCAGAAAATAACCCTTTCTATACCTGGATCCAATAAGGGAGAGTTTTGTTTGCCAGTCACTGTTTGCCTCTGTAGTTATCAGGTTTCCTCCAGTGCCATTGTGCCAGTTGGTACCAACTGGCAGTGACCCAGATATGCTGAATCATTCATGTCAAACGTGTTTGAAAAGATGAGTAATTATGAATATGACTTGGCATTGGGATTAGCTGCTGGTTATAAGGGTAGTTCTTTCTATTCAAAGAGGTTATTTAGTGTTGATATTGTGAGTAAATTCTAGATCGGAACAATGATGACAATGTTGATACCTGCAAGTAAAATATGTGGGAAAGCGCTTTAATTAGTCTTCATAATACTACAAACAGTTCTTCCTGAATTTAAAAGATCTGTGTTTAAAATGTGTGTAAAATACATGTGTAATTTTGCTTCATCTGATAAATATTATATATTATTTATATATAAATAGATTATATATTATAGATTTTGTATTAAATATTATATATTCTTTGTTATATATACACTCACTATTTGGGGAAGAATCTTTATGTTCAATACATTATTCCTGTACCTTTCAGAAACATGGTAGAAATGTGTTAGAAAACTGTACTTGAACAATGATTAAAATTTAAAAAAAAGAAGTAGAAATATAAAAAAAAGAAATGTGTTAGTCAATCTTCATATAATAGCAAATAGTTTTTTCAATAAATGGTGCCAAAAGAAAATCTAAAGATGATAGATAAAATGCTTGGAGGCTGTGAAGGGCAGAAGTCTACTAATCTCATCAAATCTGTCATTCAGAGGCTGTAGCGCTACAAATGCCTGGCACACTATATGCCATTTTATTAGTCATGTGATTTGCAGGCCTTGTACCTCCACAGAAAGCCCACAATTTTGCTTACATAGGCAAATTAATAACAGAAGCAGCAAAGAGTATATGCATTTTGTTCTCCCTGGCTTCCCCTGAACATTAAGGGGATAAAAGGTCATTTCTGTGTTACTACTACATAAGAAAATTTTGTAAAAGTCAACAGTTTTATTGTTAAATGGTAATATTGTACTTCTCTCTTTGTGAAATTTTATTGGCATAAATTTATTTGGGATGCATATAAAACAATACAGAAAATCCTTAGATTATTGTTGATGTCCTAAACTAATAAGTATCATATAATATGTTGTCATACACACATATGTATAGTCATTCAAATAGAAATGTGTCACATTGGCATTAGCATCCATATTTTCTGCCAGAAATCCCTAGAGTTTTTAAACTCCAATCCTAGGAAGGTAATCAAAGGAAACATATTAGATTAAAGTCATACTGCCTCTAAAATCCATACATTTGACATAAAATATATATATACTTTTATTATAATTACATATACAGATATGGTTACTATATATCAAATATAATATATAATTTATGAATTTTATGTTTGGTTTTCTAGAACAAATATTAAAAGAAAAATTAAATATATATTTTGGATATAATATAAATAAATATATATTATTTATTCAAATATTTTCTCCCGATTAGAGGGGATAGATCTTGCTGAGGAAGAGGTTTCAATTACATGGGAATCTCCTATGAAGTTACTGAGATTTCAGGGGTGGGAGTGCAGATGGAGACAGCCAAGTACCTTGAGTAAAGAGTTAAAAACATTAACCATTTTGAATAAATAATAAATTTGTTATATTTTAAATTACTATTTTTAATTAGTATCATCTTAATTCAAGGTTTATCATATGCTGGACTTAAGTAGCTTTTTTTTCTAAAATGTTTTCAATTTCCAAGTAGACAAAAGAGGTAACAAAGGCCAACACAAATTACAGAATATCATGATTACATGAAGGATATACTTACAGGTTCAAGCATTTTAAAACTGGGTGTAACCGTGTGTTATGGATCTAGTTAGTTATAGAACTCAGAGTTGCAGCTGCATATCTTTTAGTGCTGTATGTCGAATGCCAGCCAGTTATGAGGGGAACAGGTAAGTGAACACAGATGAGAGCAGGGATTCTCGAATATTAGTGGCCTCAGAATCCCCTGGACAGCTCAGTAGAACCGAGTGCGGGGGCCCACCCCCAGTGTTGCTAGTTCTATAGGTCTGCGGAGGGGGCCGAGATTTTGCATTTCTAAGTCCTCAGCTCCCACTGCTGAACCACACTTTGAGGACCACTGGGTCAAAGGTGATCATCGTTGCAGCTCTAAAGAGAAAAAATACATATATGACTTGTGATAAATTTGACATTATGTAACTGGGCATTCGTCGCCTAGAAATCTAAAACCTGGAACTCATAGGCATCCAACATAACAACACAGAAAACAAGAAAACCACAACCATTTACAACCGCAGGTGCCTTTAAAGACCCAGGTCTCCAGTCTGACTGAATTCTGCTTGGTAGCCTTGTGACCTTGAAACTGTGTGAGGTACATTTCCTTATTTGTAAAATAATACTTTGCCCTTTCTACCTCCTCGAGTTTCTCTGATATAAAATTTCTAACAGTACTCTGTGAACTGTCCATCATTGTCATTTTAATTAGCTAGTCGTTGCTTCCTGCATTCATCTGCTTCCCCTGCCACTACTACATAGTGGCTTAAATAACAGACATTTATTTCTCACAGTTCTGGAGGCTGGAAAGTCCAAGGTCAAGACGGTGCCCATCTCGAGGGTGTTTGGGGAGAGCCCTCTTCCTGGCTCATTATAGATGGTTCCTTCTTGCTGATCTCTCATGCGGCACAAAGAGAGAGCTCTGGTGTCTCCTTAAAGGTTGGTGTTTCAACCTTTCAGGCCTCATTTAACCTTTATCACCTCCTCACAGACCCTGATCCATTTGGATCACAGCCGCATTTGGGCGTCAGGGCTTTAACATATGAATTTGAGGGAGGGGTACACACTCAGTCCCTAACACCACCCCCACAACCCCAGTCTAGCAAACAGGAATGTGAAGACCTAGAAAGGTGAAGCGAGATGCCCTGAGTGTCCCTGGTCAGGTGCAGAGAGAGCACAGAAAGCCAGGCCTCCCTCTGGACATCCAGTCCAACCCTCCGTCATTCCACAGAGCTTCTCTCCGGGGTCCCGTTACTGGTCATCCCATCTGTGTCCTAAAAAGCTTTTTTGCCGTATTGTTCTTAAATATATAAAATAACAATCTGCTAGGGATTATTAGAATGGACAATATCTAGGAACCCTCACAGGGATAACCTTTGTTATCCACACACACACGCTTAACTGTTTAGTTCCCTCTTGGCCCCTATAGCTTTGCCAAGAGAGAAATGGCCTTGATAGCAAATGTATGCAAAATCGCACCTAAAGGTTATTGTTGACATCTCCTTGATTTTCCCTTCCCTGCCCAGCTTCCTTAGACAGGGTCTCTGCCAGGCGTGAGAAGCGCCATGGAGAGAGACAACATATACTTTCCTTCCTCCAAAACCTTTCTTAGCATGTCCTTTGAAATGTGTAGGAGAAACCTATGCAGAAAGTAATGGAAACTAGACTTTCTCTGGTCTTTCCCTGAACAAAAAGAAGAGACAAACTAGAGCCATCCACTCCTGTTTCCAACAGCAAGTAAGCATTTGAGTAGGGTTGCAGTTCTGTCCCAGCCGTCCTCATGGGAATAGCCCCTAAAGAAGAAAATACAGATGAACAAGAAATAAAAATGGAATAATAAGAAAATAGATGAATGGGAACAGGTACCAGCTTCCTTCTGGTGCTAACAGAGTGTGATCATACCCCCATCTAAGCAGCTGGCCAGAGCCTCAGCCTCCTGAGTAGTAAAAGGGATGGGGGCGGGGTGATATGTTTCACTGCCTCCTTGTACTCAGCACCATCTGGCCAGTGCTGTCTTTGCCATATCAATGTGGTGCCTTAATCTAAATATAATTCAGATGCCATTTACCTCTGAGAAGACATAGAAAGCGTGAGTGTTATCTGACACCTGTCTCCTGGTATCACACATACGCTTTCTCTGGATACCTCCTTGGAAGTCTGTACTTGGTCGCCAAGAACAGAAACCACTTTCAAGGTGCATAAGAGAGACAACCTGGAGATTCTGAATCAGTGTGCTCTGAGCAGGCACTGAAAGAACGAAACATCTTGTGCAGTTGTGGTTGTCGGATTACACTCACAGCAGACATAGGCTCGTTAGACTTCTCCTCAGGAAAGATTGATGGATGAAAAATGATTCAGTGAAAATTAGCCTTATGTGTTGGCGGCGAGAGAGATGGAAGCTATTCGAATGTGCTGTCTATCCGAAATCAACGCTGGAGCAAACAGATTCACTGCCGTAGCCCAATCAATGCCATCTTGTCTGCGAAGCTATTTATCATCAATAAATATTGCACGAGAAAGGGGAACGTTTTCCGGTAGGTTAAACTGCAAAATTAGTGGAATAAAACATGATCACCCTGTGTTTCATTTCCAAATAGTCTCTATTTGTGTCAAGTAGTATAAAAATAACTCTGAGCAACTTCGTTTGGTGGCGGGCGGTGGGGGGGGGGGGGAGAATCACAGTATCTGACTTTACATTTCCCCTACTTCAGTTTAGTGTAGTGATTCCCCTAAGCATCATTTGACTCTAGGAAAAACAGAAAGGGAAGGCCTAAAATCTTAATTTCAGACTGAGATCTGAAGGTAGAAGTCCAGGAAATGCAGAGGGTCGCTCTGTATAGAATTATGCAGAGGCAGGCGAGAAAGAGCTGAGTAGGAAGCCATTGTCCAAGTTTGCAGTCTCAGCTTTGCCACTTACTAAGTGAACAGTTTAGGTTCTCTGAGTGTCTGTAAGATGAAATCTGTAAGATGAAATACTGCCACCTGGCTTAGATGTCTGATATCATGTTCAAGTAGGGATGGCTCTCTGCCGTGCTTGTGTCCAGCTTCTCCTCCCTTGGTCTGAGCCAAGCCTAGATGGAGTTCAGAGCCACCGCTGTTTTGTCTTCTGCTCTTCCCACCAGCCACTCGAGCTTCCTGAACGATGAGTTGGAAACAGTTGTTGCATCATAACGTTTCCACTTTGCTTGTTCTGACTGCTCTACGGTTAAGCATTCTGCATACCTTCTGCAGGACGCTGTCAAATACTCTAGGGTGTTTACACTAGAGTATTATGGGGGGTGCTGGCTCGTCTTCCACTGCACATGTGTGACATTGTGAATATAACAAGGATGTTACAGAGTGGTTAAGAGCAGAGCCTTCACAGTCCAGAATCTGGATGAAAACAGGCTAAGGTCATGTAGTACCTGTATTACCTTAGAAAAATTAACCAACCTCTCAGAGCCTCGGGACATTCTGCTATAAAATGGGAGAAATACTATCAACTTGATAAAGTAATTGGGAGGATTAAATAAGTTCCTGTATGTAAACACTTAACAACATGCACGATGTGTAGTCAGTGCTTTATCAATGGCAGTGCTGTGGTGGGTGTGTGGTGGGAGTTGATGGTAAAATTCTCAAGTTTATTAGCTGCAGAATCCTCTTGGATTTTTTTCAAGACTGAGTTGTATTTCTAGACAGTAAAATCCCTTCTGACACAAATGTCCCCTTGGTTTAACCACGTACAGAAATGAGAGGGATAGACTGTGTGTAAGGAAAATAGGAATTGAGGGAGACAGTGGCTGAGGTCAGAAGCTGACCCTGCTGGGGACTGTGGGGCAGTACCTACCAGCTCCCCCTAATTGCCATCTTGTTGGAAATGGGCTCAGTGTTGCCACATAAACTAATTTTTCAAGAGAAAGAATTACCCTGCTGCTTTTTAAGCATTTATTATCAATTTCAACATTTTTTAACAGTGTGTAGTCAAACAGAACAGTGTGGGTCTGTATGCAGCCCTGGAGTTCCAGTCTAAGACCAGTTAGTTAGACTCCGGAGACTCTGCAGTCAAAGCAGACTGGGATGTCAGTATGGCCAGGGTCGGTCTCTGCCCCCTCCTGGTTCTCTCCTGCTTTACACTCTCTCCCCAGGAGGCTGTAGCCTAGTTGTTGATCTGATTAAAATAATAGATGTTCAGGTATCGTTGTTAGGTGGCCTTAAGACCCTCCAGGAAGTTTAAGTACCTCAAAAGGGACCTAGTTACCTATAATGTAAAAAATCCTCACTTGATAAATTGGCTAGGACAAATGTTTATAAGCAGAAGGTATTGCTGATATCTCCACCTGTTCAGGACTTTTGTTACCTTCTGTTCTTGCTAATTTAGCAGCGCAGTGAGTAATCCAGGTACCAGCCTACCAGCGTTACTGAGTGTGAGTGCCCAAACAGGAATGCAACCCACAGGCTCAGTTAATAACTGTAATCACCAAGAGAGACCTTCAATTACCACCTCAAGTTTAACAAATACCTGAAATGCCATTACATATCTTTATTTTTTCAGATATTTTTCTGCCAATGTTCATTACATGTGACATAAAAGAAAAAATTGGACTTTTAAGTTGGAAAAATATATAGGTGTTGGGAAATCTTCAAATAGCTCGTTGTGTTTTTTTTTTTCTTTTTAATCTAATGGGGGAAAGTGCTGGCAGCATGTTTATTCCCTGAGAAAAGAAATGCAAAATGGAAATGACATGAGCTGACATGTTGGATATAAAAAAATGATGTGAATATATGAAAATAATAGAGACAATAATACTTTTTAAAAAAGTAGACTCAGCCATTTGGAGTGCAACTTGAAAAGAAGCCCATTCAGCCTTTCACTACAGAAGGTTTGTCGTGTTTTTACTGGTGGGTTTTTTTTTTTGGAGGGGGGTCATGTTTTTGTTGTTGTTCTAAGTAGGTTAATCTAATCAATGTGAGAAACATACACATTAGAGCTGAAAGGAACTTCAGAAGATAACCTAATCCAGAGGGGTTTTAAGAATTGTTTGTGCAGTAACAGCTGCCCCAACTTTCCCCCTTCATCCTCTGCACCTGGCCCACCCCCCACTTCCACAGTCAGCCCCCTGCACTGCTGTCCACATCCACAGGTCCTTCATACGTGCTTCGTGCTCTGTGGAACCTGGTCCCAGCCGTTTGAATAGAGGGCTGAGGTCTGGATTTGTGATGCTGCTCCCATAGAGAACAAGACAGCCCCTAGGGATGAAGACAAGCTTTGTTTGATTAAAGCATGCACCTTCTAAGAATTTTAATTATATTGGTTTTAGCTCAGTCAAAATAAGTTACACGTGTCTCAAAGCGGGAAAGTAGCTAACTGTGTCACCAAGTTATTCTATATCACAGGAAATATCAAAACTTGGGTGTACAGCAGCCTCTAGTCTTAGGTTCATTTATCTATCCCCATAACTGCCTTCTTATATCAGGCTGCTGCTTATCCTTTCTTCTAAACTCCCTTTTGGTGGTGAGCTAAACATACCAGTCAGGCCAGGAAAATCACTTGAGAGGTATGTGTTTCAAGTGCACAGATAATCTGTTGCATTTGTCTGGTAGCTTTTTAAGGAAGGATGTTTTTATGAGATGCTTCCTCATTCTTCATAAAGAGGTCCTCACAAACTTTGTGACAACTTCTCAGTATATATCCAGGCACAGATATTAAAGATTTTAAAAGTGGAATTTGAATCTCCTAAAATATACCTCATGAGGTTAGCAAAGTGCTTCCTCCATAGGAAGCAATTTTTCTCCACCTAGTCCAGGATATTGTGCCCCCTCAGTTGGCTACGGGGCCTGTGAGCCGCATCCACAGTTCGGAGTCAAGCTTCCACATCCACCCATTTGGAAGTGAGCTGTCAGGGCTTTTGTCTAATGAACCCTGCAGGTAAACTCATGATTACTGATTGGATCAGTGTCTGCTGTCATAAAGGCTTTGAGAACCAATCATGGGTGGAAATATTTACACTGAAGGGATTTGTTACAATTCAACATCTGATATATAAAAATGACAAAGGAACACACAAACCATACAAAATATCTTTCTTATCTGAGTGCATAAACAGCAGAGAGAGTTTAGAGTGTAAACTTCCCTTCTTTCTCCTTCTGACTTTGAACCTGTGTCCTGTCATTGCCCTGACCTTGTCATTTCTGTGGCTGTGATTTTATTTCTCCCCCATACACACTTTGCAGTACGTGTCTTCTCCTTTCTTCTCGACTCACCCTGATCCCCGCCTCTGGAATGTGTCTCTTATTGTGACACTGCATATATGAGGTTTGACAGAAATGCAGTTCTTGCAAACCTGCTCTTTTTTTAATGCTCCATTGCTTCCTTCCCTGCCTCCAAAACAACTCTATAATTCTGTCATTTCCATTTTCAGTCGTTAATTTTTCACATGGTCTACTCCCAATCAGTGTGAGTACTACTTCCTTCCTATCTTGTGACCCAGGAAAAACACGTGCACACATAAATAATCACTCAGGACAACTATTATTTATTCCTCGTCATAGTATTCTTTGTGTAAATGATCTCATTCTTGAAATACATGAATAAGTGACTTATTAAAGAAATGGTGAGACAGTGTACCATCTTGGCTTTGTGCTGGATGTTCTGAATAGAAAAAAACATTCATTCATCACTTTTTTTCTAGCAAAATTATCTCATCTGTATAATTTGTGAATGTTTAATGAATTCTTCTGTAGAAAAGCACTAAACTTGGGAGTAGTTTTTTTCCATCAAAGATTGTCCAATTATCACTTCCTTATACCATCAGTTTCTATCATTAAATATTTAATGTGCCTCTGAAATTGTTGCACTAATATTTATAAACTATAGAAGTAGTTTCTGAAAAAGATGAGTGATAGTCCATCAGCTCATATGTATTTTCATCAAATTGTTTAGTACAGGATAAAACAAGTTGAAACTCACAACGAGGCTTAGTTATACTTTTAAACTAAAGATGTAAAACCTTGAAAACATTGCATATTTAAAAAAGGAATCAATTTGCTTCTCACTACGTGAATGAGCAAGCTTACTCTTCCATTCAGACTCTAAAGAACTTGATTTAAAGTCATACCCTTGTGTGTTCATGAACCAGGGTGGCCATACAGGATAAGCTCCATGGACCCTGGCACTCCTTGGCTCAGTACCAGCCCACAGGTCGTAAGCACCCAGCATAGGGAGAGAACCGATGCTTCTCACCGTCTCCCAAGTAAAATGTAAACACCTTAGTTGGGCTTCCAGAACATGCATGATCCCCATCCCGCTATCCTCTTTCAGTGCCCCCACGACTCCATGCCCCATGCATACTAAACAGTTTGAAGCTCCTGAGTGTGCCATGCTGTCTCTCCCTTTTTGCCTTTTCCCCCAGTATCTGATATGCCCCCTAGGTGCACAAGGGTATAGATTGGAGGAGAGGAGGCATCCCCGAAAGTCTGATTGAGGCTTTCCCTCTTGAGAGTGAAAATGCTAAGAGAGGAGAGAGAAAAACCAAGTCCCCCTTGACTCTGTAGATGAGCAGCCTTCCTAAATCCTATAAATGTTGGGGAAGTGATAAAGAAAAGACAAAAATAAAGTCTGTTCCTGAAAAGAAGAGGGAACCAATGGAGAAATATCAAAAAATCTGAGAATCTGTTGATTATAGAAGTTTGATATGTAAGCAATTTTGCTATGTGTCTTCTGAGGCTTAGTTATAGGGGAAACATATAGTTACATTTAATACATTTTTAACTCTTGTTCTAAAAAAGGGGGGCTTGATTCTTCCTGTTCCCAAGGTCCTTCTTTCTTTCGTGTGATAAGCAAGGGGGAGCGGTGGAGAGCACAGTCAGCTCAGGGGATGTCGGCAACATTCAGCCTTGAGTGTTCAGGAGAGACAATGAAGTGGAAGCATATGTTTAAAAAGTAGTTCCAGCCCTGACCGGGTTGTGCTTCAGTTGCTTGGGCATCATCCTGCAAAGCGAAGGGTCGCCGGTTTGATGGTTTGATTCCCGGGAAGGGCACAGGCCTGGGTTGCAGGTGCAGTCCCTGCGGCCAGGGTGTGAATGAGAGGCACTGGTGTTTCTCTCCCTGTCTTTCTCCCTCCTTCCCCCCTCTCTAAAAATAAATAATTTTTTAAAGGCCGGTTCTAAGAAAAACTATGTGAACAAAATGAAATTGTCTTTTGTTTTTCCCTATTATGGGGTAACTTAAAATAACTTTAGGAGAAAGGTAGATAGGATGCTGTTGTGAAAAAAAAAATATATCATTATTTCCATGGAAACGATTTAACTTTCTGGTTCATTTATTTATTTTAGAAAAACTTTCGTCAGCCTACTTCTTGCCAAGCGTTTGCCAGGCGCGGGGCCCACACAGAGATGGGTAAACACCAGCAGGGACCTTGGGAAGCCCACAGCACAGTGCCGACCCCCTATCAGGGGACAGTGCCAGGGTGCCGGTGCTACGGCAGAGCTGGGACTCTGACTGAGCAGACTCCCCTAGCCACGGCGCTGAAAGTGTTCCACGGTCTGCTTAGTGTTCGGTGTGTTCCCCGGGTGGGACTTGCACTCGGGGAACAAGGAAGGACCAATGGAGTTTTTAGAGCCTGGCTACTCAAGGAGAGGTGCGGGGACCGGCACCATCTGGAGATAGTTAGAAATTCACGCTCTGAACCTCAGGCTGAGTCAGAATTCCTAAGGGTAGGGCCCAGGAATCTGTTTTCACAAGACTTTCAAGGGATTCGCGTGCACTGGTTTGAGAAGTACTGTTGTAGATTATTGAAATTTCTGGTATCAAGAAAGGATCGTTTATTATTGGGGTGAAGAAAAGAAAGGGAGTTAAGACAAGTATCTAAAGTGCTTTACCTGCATGTCCCTAAGCTTGCAAATATTCCTCCCAGCCACCTTCATTAAAGTGAACTTACACAGTAATCCATCTGTGACCCAGGTTGTTATGGAAGGAAGTATAAATGATGGAAACCAAGAGGTTAAGCTTGTTAACCTTCAAAAGGAAGTATTCTTGTGTGTGTGTGTGTGTGTGTGTGTGTGTGTGGGAGAGAGAGAGAGAGAGAGAGAGAGAGAGGGAATACATAGCCATAAACACACACACACGAAAAGAAACCTGTGAAAAAGGGCAGTTGCCCACTCCTTGGATAAATGCCACCTCTGAAGCCGTTGAGACACTGCACTGCACTGAATGGTGGCACCAGGTGACCGCACAGCTTGATAAGGTAAACAGTAAAAGGTCAATACGTATTACATTGAATTGCCACATGTTTCACGTCCTCCCATCCAGGGTGCTTCTCCTAAATTACATCTTATCTTCGTGCCTAGAATTATCTCTGTGCTCACCACATTAAAAAAAATGTCCATACCTGAAACAACCAGAAAGTCTGTCACTTCAGCATGCGTTGAGCAGCTTTCTGTTATGGGAGTAGATGGCTGTGACGTGAGAATGTCACTCTGACAGCTGCCCTACAGGCGCTGACCTCTGCTCCCAGGCTGACGCCCTTGCTGCACTATTTGGTAAAGCTGGTATATCCAAGTTGTTGGCAGACCTCCAGTTTCCCTGCACACCCATCTAGAACAGTGGTCTCGGAATTGATATTCTGCCACTGTTTTAGGCTTTTGCCAGGCACGACTCTGCCCCTCCAAGCTCCTCATGATTTCTGCATCCTCCCAAAGGCAACGCTCCAGCCTTCCTCCATGAGCCTTTCTGGTTAGTACCAGAGGGCTGCCACTCACCCCTGGGGTCCCTTCACACTGACTACTATGCTGTGAGTATGAGTATACCAACCCCTCCTCAGAAATTTTGAGTGAAATAAAAAGTATCACCGTTGCTCCCAAAGACTTTCTCCATTTTATGTCCTCTCATTTTTGCGTAGTCACAGGCACAACTTTAATGTTTTTTTGCACAGTTGCAATCAGTGTGCATTTAATTTTGTCTCTGCTTCTCCATGTAACATTACACCGGACTCATTTTCCACACTGTCATGTAGTTTTTATAAACGTCAGCCTAATGGTTCCCTTATATTGAAGCAGGGTGAACCTTAAGCATTTTTCCCCACAACTTTCCCTGGTTTGTGCAGTGTCCATCCAGCTCTTTCCCTTCTTCTTTCAGGATACAAGTCATCAAATTAAAAAGGAGAGAAAGGGATTGTAAGAAAATCATGTGTGTTAAACATACACAGATTTTCCATGAATTATGCATGATGTTGACAGGAATTTGCACAGTGTCATCTTTTCATATCCCTGCTGCACCTCTAAATATCACTGGAGATGCCACAACACATATTTCACTGCTCTCATAAAACCTCAGGTTTAAATCACATCCTACATGACAGTTCTACAGGATTCTGCTTGCTGAGGCTGACCACAGCCAAATCACAAGCGTGGATTTGCATAAATTTGGTTTGCATGAATTTTTAAGGTTGCTGAGAAGGGAAATTGACTAGATATTGTTAGAGTCACACATAACTTGGAATATAGTCTATTTTGGTACCATATGTGTTTAGGAAATAGATGTATGGAACCACTAGGATATTCCTGGGCCAAAAAAATAGATACTTAAAAACTCATATTAAAGTCTAAGCAACTTATATGAAGGGGGTACTGCTCGTGGGGTATAGAATTAAGCCCTATGGCTCCTGCATGTTGAAAGGCAATGATAGAAATGAATAATTGTGAGGGTATGAATATCTCGCCTGCTCTTGGGAGAGTGAAAGATTTTTGGGCTTTTGACTCTGACTCAAACTTTTTGATGTAGACATTCAGCTGCCCTTGGAAATATATATATTATTCATCTCGTCGAGTAAAAGTATATTAGCGCTCAAAATATACAGTAGAAAGTGCTAAATGACAAATGAATCAGAAAGATTCTAATTCTTTAACATTGTAAGTAAATATGACTGAATAGTATTAAAATTTTATTTTATGACCAAAAACTTAGTTTTCCTCCTTTTTCATTGTTATTCTATTACAGTTGTCTCAGTTTTTCCCCCTTTGCCCTCCTCCACAGTGAGTTCCCACACTGTTGTCCATGTCTGTGGGTCACTCATACATGTTCTTTGTGAACATGTCATTATAGAATAGTCTTGCAGTATGCATTCTAGACTTTAAAATGTTTGCTAGTATCCCAGAATGCAAAACTCTTAAATAAATAAAGACCCAAAAAGTATGGGAAGTATTAAGTCCATCAGCAGAGCTAAAGTGCCAGTAAGGAGGCTAAGATTTGAGTTCCTGGCTCTGCCAGTAACTTTCTGTTTGACCTTGAACAAATCTCTCAGCCTTGACTCTCCTATCAGCAAAGTGATAATATTTTCCTTAATTCTATCTCACAAGAATTCTGGAAGAATTTCATAAAGAAAACTAAAAAGAAAATAATCCTCTGAGCTACTCAAGAGGATTATTTCTTGTGAGTAAATCCAAGACGGCATCATCTGCAAGGAGCCGCTCACTGATGCCCTGGGGTTATGAATCACCCTCTCATGCTAAAGAGCAATTTAAAAATAAAATCCCCTGTAGAAAAATGAACACATCTATAATTATTACTTTTAAATAAGTGATTATTGGGGAGAGAGGCAAAGTGTAACTTAATTTTATGAATTTACAAGTGATAAAATTACATTGTACTTCTTTTTGAGTGATTCTTTTGAATTTCTTCTCTATTCATAATGAGAGGAAAAAGTAGATATTTTCATATTATACTTTTCAACTGTCTTGAAAACATTACAGAAATAACATTAGTATTTTATCACTACTGATTCTATTTTTAATATTTTTTATTGTTAACCTGCTTTTTTTAATGAACAAATTAGTTTTCCTGAAAAAGCCAACCCTATGCTGAAACCCAGCCAAAACTTTATTTTGTAGTCAAGAAACTTCATGTTCCAAGTCAAAACAACATATCTGTCCCCTAGTGCTAGAAACAGGCCTCCCACTTAAAAAAAAAAAAAAAAACTTAAAAGCATGCAGAATTCATAATCAGTCTTTAGCAGAAAAGTCATATAATATCTCTCAAAACAGAGAAACCAAATTAGATTCAGCAAGGTGCCAAAGAAAAGGAGAACATCTTCTTACAAAGTAAGGTGATGTTTGTAGCTTCTCTGTATAGCTTTGGAGGAAATTAGGTCCTTTATCAATAAGCTGTCTTCAGAACAATTACTTCAGGGTATACTGGTGCAAAAGGTTAGTAACCACAAATGAGTTTGTATTATTCTTCCTTATTTAGAAATCTGCTTCTGACCCCATAAAGGAAGCTTCCAATGAGCATCCTCAAAACTCCCAGCCCATCAAGAAGGAAAAATAATCCGAAAACAAACACACAAACAAACATATATAAGTTTTAATATGCATGGTGAGGCCAGATTTGGGACAGAGGAAATGAGGGTACAGAGAAATTTAGGTTAATCAGCTTGTTCAGAGATCATTTAAAACACATGGGTAGCATTATGGATGAGACTGGTGGAGTGGAGCAAACTTTATACCACAACTGTTTGGAAAAGTTACATTATGGGCAGAAGAGAAGAGTGGGTAGAATAAAGGGAATTAACATAGTTGAGTACCTGCTATGTGCCCGACAACAAACTGAGAGGTATTATTATTATGCCAGTTTTTCACAATGAGGGGAAAAAACAAAGCTCAGAAGGGTTGAGAAACCTGAAAAGAGTCTCATAACTAGTAAGGAGACAAAAATGAAATTAATGGAAAAAAATAAATGAATGAAGTTAAACTCCCTCTAAAGCCCATGTTCTTCCTGCCAACTGACTTCCCACAATTTGTCAAGAAAATTAAACTGCACCACATTTTGTTTAATTTAAAGATGCAGTTGTTAGTTACTGTACAAAACCCATGGAAGGTTTTAAAAAGAGCCTTTTTTAAAAAAGAAAAAAAGTCACAGCAAAGAAACAGGGAAGGCTGGGTCAGGGTCGAAGCACAGCCCCGCAGGTCCCCTGCGGTGGAATCTCCAGTCCCCCCCAAGTGCCGACTAATGGGAGTGGACAGGTTCTCTTGAAACACAAGAAACAAATAAAAATGAAGAATGTAGTGTCCTATTTTCTAGTCTGCACACAACTATGTCTATATTTCACTCATAATTAGCCTAAAGATAAATTATACTGGAAAAATGGCTCGTTTCATCAGGTTTTTCTCCTAGCCTGAGCACCAAGTCTCCTAATATTTATGGCTGGGTTTTTTTTTTCACTACAAGCTCATTCCTGACCTTGTTCTTATCAAATTTAATTAGTAAAGCTATCCAAAGGCAGGTGCAAAAGAAAAAAGGTATCTTTGGAACTTAAGATGCAGCAAAATTGCCCAGTAGCCAGATGAGATCCCCCCTCACACACCTTCTGGGATGTATGCAATTAACAATGTTGAGAAACACAAGAGTTAAGAATTTTCATAATTTTTAAACTAAAGTTGCTAAAGGTGGTTACCTGGGCAAAATATTTCACTTGGGGACTTACTTTGAGTCCCTTGCCCACTTATAGCTTCATTAGTTGCCAAACACTTGCTTTCTCACTGTGTTCATGCCAGTTGACCATGGTCACCCATTCCAGCTCTTTCACTTCCCTCGTGATTTCTTGCACATTGGCCTCTGAGTCTCTTCCAGAGAGAGGCTCTTTGCTCCGTCACTTGGGATGGAATGAGTTTCCTAACATCCTTCTACTGTTTCCATCCTGAATCATGGCAAGACCCCCAGAGCTCCCAGGCTCTGCATCACTAAAGAGGGTCATTTAGAGCCATTCCTCACAGCACTGTGGAAGCCAGCTTAAAGACACTTTCAGATTAGACAGCCTTCTTGCTTCTCAAAGCAGAACAAAGTGAAATCTGTTCATGTTAAATATATCAATAATTTTATTAAAGAATACAAACCTCCTCAATTACACCTGCACACAAACAGATTGAATGGTATCAGCAGTGAAACTTTATATAATTATTTAAGTCACTTTATTTCATCACTTTTAATTTGGTCATCATCACAACTTGTTGAACACCCACCATGAGCCACAAGGCATAAACATGGGTCCTGCTCTTAAAAGTATGTGCTCTCTATTATATTTATGAAATTAATGCCTGAACAAAGAAGCTTTATAAAGGCAAGGTTTATTTCTCTCTCACTTGAAAGGAGTCTGGAGTTACACCATTTAGGGCTGGCACAGGAGCTCTCCAAAGTCATCAGGGATGCAAGTTTCTTTCAGCTCTGTGCTCTGCTATACCTTGGAAGCAGCCCTCCTCCTCATGTTACAAAATGGCTGCTGAATCTCCATCCACCATCTCTGAGTTCCAGGTAGCTGGAAAGGAGAAAGGTAGAGAGAGAGTGGCACAGGAACATTTATCCCTCTTCTCTTTAAAAAAAAAATTCCCCCCTTTCTTTCCTTTTATCCACCTCTTCTTTTAAGGACACTTCCTGAAGTTCCAGAGAGGTGAGGTTTTTTGTTTTGTTTTGTTTTGCTTTGCTTATATTTAATTGCCCAGAACTTAGTCATATGATCATCTGATGACTACTGAAGAGGGTAGCTCCTACGGAATACAGATTTATTTATTCTGTGTGGTAGGTAATATGTCCACCTAAAAAGCATGTTACTAAGGAAAAAAGATAATTGGGGTAGAAAACTAGCTATCTCAGCAATAATTGTCATTCTAAAATTGTCAAAAATAAATTATACCTCTGAAACCATGGCAAAAGAAAATAAACATATATCATAACTTTCTTAGATTTTTCTTAACAATTTTTTCTTATAAAATCACAAAGCCCAATATCATCTACTGAAGGTATGTGGGAGAAATAGGAAGGACTGTTTTTAGGGAATATGCAAAGCATCTGCAGTCATCATCGTCAGCATTGAACAATACAAAAGGGAATAGACTCACTTGTGCATATTCTAAAATGAAAAGAGGCCAATAGTGCCTGGATCTTGTGGAATGAGTAATTTCAGCACAGTGTAACAGTCTTTGCCATTGAGCATCACACACGTGCCTCCAACATACTCATGCATTCTGCTTCAAGCCCCTGCTCATGTTTCTCTATTTCAGAATGCTCACCAATTTCATCCCAGCGTTTCCTCATCCATCACTCACTTGTCAGGAGTTCTTTAATCTCCCCTGCACTAGTATTTCATTTGCTTTGACCCTGAGAGACATACAATGTCAGTGAGTGCCATGTTATCATAATCTTACTTTTGTTTCCTACCCATTTTATTGTATAATTTCAACTAGATTCTCAGTGTCTCGACAGCTAAGTCCAGCCCTAACTGTGCATTAGCCCCCATAGTGCTCACTGCAGTATGGTGTATCTAACAGGCCCAGTAGTTGCTATTAGAGCAAGTAAAAGATGTGAGAAGATGGGAAGGAGGGGTTAGTTTTAAAAGGCTGCCCTAACTGTTTAACAAGCTTGCTATAAGCCATGCTGATACCCCAGCACCACGAGGTAGAGGGAGGGAGGCAAAAGCTGACCTGGCCACAAAGAAGCTGGGCAGTGCAAGGAGCAATGCAAGTGTCACTAACAGAGAAGGTTCGGGTGGCAGTAGGATTTCAGGCAGTGCTCAGTGCCTCGGCCAGTTTCACAATACCAGAGAATCAGGTCACTTACTGCAGCCCGTCAGCAAAGCTGATGGTTCAGGAAGGGAGGCTGACAACTGGTAGGTGAGGTGTTAGAGTCTCAGCCAAGATGAGGATAGAGTCCCAGAGCAACTGCAGGAAAAACCCAGCTGTAGGGACTGGGCCCTCACAAGAAAGAAACTAAAGACATTTTATCTTTGTGCTCTAAGCACCTGGCACTCTCCTGCCCCTAGCAGGTTTTTAATAAATGCAGTCCCTCTCCCTCCCTTGGCCATGACCTCAAGACTAGTCTTAAGGTCCATCTGCTGTGGAATGAAGCTCCCAGTTCCTCCTACCTTTGAGGACTGGATAGGCCTCACTTGCACAAGGAAGTTAGTGTGTCAGAGTCAGGGGAGAAGGCCACCTGCTTGACGCAGGTTCTTTACTTGCACTTAAGAACAAGGCATGATGCTCCCTGCTGTAGACGGTGGGCCAGCGCTAACATAGGCTACTCTGTGTGCAGTTCTACCAAATGTGTAAAAGTAGTAATATAAAAGTAGAGACTGTATGGGCTCTACATTTAAAAAATAGCAATTGGTTGGCCTTTCATTTGTTTAAAAAGGGGGATTTTTTTAAAGAGGAAAACTTTGAAGAAGGAAATAGTTTCGCATATCACATATAACTTTAAAATTGCTGCTTACAGAGTTTATACCGACATGAAAAAATGCTTAAACATATTAAGCAAATCACGAAGGCAAGACAAATGTTTGGAAAGATCCAACTGTGTCAAAATGTGCTTAGCAAAAAAAGACTGTAATGAAGCATTCTAAAATATCAATAGTAATTATCTCTGGATGCTGCAATAATAACTGACTGAAACTACTTTTTTGTCCTTTTCAGTTCTGTACTTTGATATTGATTAATTCTCCCCAAAAAAAGAATTTTTAAAAGTAAAATACTACAAACTGACTAAAAGTAAAAAATAATGAGAAAGACCTAAACAACTAATCAGACTACAAATAATGCTGTTCTAAACATCAGCTACAAACGGAGTCGTGTGTTTCATCTAAACAGAAGAGACACAGCAAAATTAGAACTGGGAAAGCTAATCACAGGATCTGCTTGCTGCTGGTGTGGCCTTTAATTAAGTACCATGAAGGTCCCATTCCATGAATGTAGATGCACTGATTGCTTGTGTTTAAAGTCAACATGAGCGAAAATGCTCTGAAAAACTTAGCTGCCAATACATATAATTGTGTTAAAAGTCCATTTTCACAATGGGCATTAGCAGCTTTAGTGACTTCAGATTAATACACACGTCCTGTGCTTCTACAGAGAGAGTATCCAAGGTAGGCAGGCATTCCTTTTGTTTACCCGGTACTTGGTTTTTTCAGTGGCTGGTGGGGATGCAGGACTGGGGAGAAGCCAAGAAATATAGCCTGCACCTACCCAGTTTTAAAAGTGATAGCATCATTTATAATTTTCCTGGATTGAATCAGTAGCTTCTGCAGGGAAGAAATTTTGCCAAACTCGAATTCTCCCCTTAGCTCCACACACCTAATTGTGTTTCTCCCATGCTGTGTTCCTATTTATCTCCTCATTCATCTTCTCCAGTGAGATGACAACTCTGTCAGTACCCATTTCCAAATTCCAATTTCCCCCCTCATAATTGCTCACCTTGCTGACCGAAGTCAAACGGGAGAGGGAAGCTGAGCTGTTTAGGGCCTGATGCTTTAGATAAAGACCAAACAGTAGCTAAAATCCTACAGGAAGGAAGACCATTTGCTAGATAAGAATTGCATCAGGGTTCTGCCCACCATTTTTGTGAAGTTTCATCATTTCATAACTTTAGGAGGTGTCTGTGCCTCAGATGCAAGAATCGGAGTATGAAATTATGGACTGAACCTCCAGGTCCCTTGCTCTGGCATACAATTCCATGAAATTCATTGTAATTATGGAAAGTCAAACATCTTTTTATTTATTCCCGGATTGTTAATGCTTTTAATTAAGGGAAAGCATCCAATTAATAACAATGTTGTAAATAATAGATCTGGTCCCTGTTCTTACTGTTTCCCCTTTCAGAATAACTTCTTGATTAAAACACTTAAAAATACTATTGGAGAAGGGCATTGGAAACTACAGAAAGGAAGAAATGCTATTTGCTTCATGTGAGCACTATCTTTATGTTGTGTCTGCTTTGTTTTGGAGAATCAAGCTATTTAATAGAATAAACCTTTCAAACAAGCCTGGCTTTTAATCCTAACTCTGCCACTTTCTAGCAGTGATTATGGACAATATTCTTAACCCCCCTAAAACTCTTTTCTTTGGCTGAAAATGAGGATAGTCGTAGTTGTCTTATACAGTTGGCATGAGAATTAGAAATGACATGTCCTCAGCACGTAGTAGATGATCAATAAATGGCAACTATAATTGTTACTATGATTGCCTTTTAAGTTTAAGAGTTCAAGTTTAACCTTTCTAAAAGCATTCTTTTAATGGTTAGGAATTTCAGTCCTCCTTCTAACAGATGAACATACCTAGTCTGTGGAACTGAGAAAGGCCACTGCAGATTTCTCAGACAAGCATACTCTCTCTCTGCCTCCGTAAGGATTTTGCCTCATTTGTTCTGCCCATTAGTTTGTGAGAGCCGCCATTCATTTGAAAATTACCCAAGGAGGGGTTTATATTTCATGCACTGTGAAACCCCATGCAGCCAGCAACTACTCAATGCATACCCACTGCTACTGACTTTGGCCCACAGAGTTAATCATACATGTCATATATTACTCATTGATTCTTCTCTTTCTGTCCATGCAAAAATCCATACAGACATCCCAGCTCTATCGTACACCAGTTAGAGGTGGACCATTGGTGTTCATAAGAGCCTGAACCTGCAAAAACTCCCTCCACAAATTGAAGGCCTTTCTGGCAGTGCAGCTGTGTGCTGTGTTGGGGGATTCACAGTCATAGTTGCACACTGCACAACTGATGACTCTTTTAAAATATCGATGCTTTGATCCTACCCCATCCCCTCCCCTGGGATCCTGATGTAATTGCCCTGGAGTTGGGCTCAGCTCTAGCTCACCTCGACTGAGGGGAGTCACTGAAACCTTGTCACGGGATCTACTCAGAGTTAGCAAGAGTCTCTGTGCGCTCTGCAAATTGGTTGTTTTATTTTTTTTTTTTTACATTTTCCTTGTTCTCATCATCACTTCTGTTCTGAAATAGTTTCCCACCTAATTCTTCATCTCTGATTTTTTTTTCCTTCAGTCTCCATATTTAACCTGTAAACAAGGAATTTCAGTGGGGAGACAAGGCGGTTGTGTAGTAGATTTGTATTTCCTAAGTCGCCGCCCTGTGCCCGCACTGTTCTAGGCACTCATTTCATCTCCACAGCCGTCTTGAAAGGCAGGTAGGAGCATCCTGCCTACCACTGAGGAAACTGAGTCACAGAGGCTGGTTCACTAACCCTGTGCTATACACCAGCAAGAGCCTGGATTCAAGTTCAGATCAATCAGATTTCAAAACACTTCCTCTTTGTGTTTGCCACAGGTCACAAAATCAGAGGCTGGGGGAGAAGAGAGTGAAGTTGGGTACAGGGCAGTAGGGAGAAGTGAGGATGGTGGCAAACTAGAGAATGAATGTCCCAACTAGAATATTTAAATGCAAAACTCTTCAACACTGCAGGCCAACAAGACACATTTAGGTATACAGTGAATTTGGCTTGCAAGCCACCAACTTTTCAGCTTTGTCCCCCCTTTTCCAACTTTGTAAAAGACCACGGTCATTCAGTTTCACTCTGCAACCACAGAGAAGAAGCAGAGAATATATTTTGTGACTTTGAGTGGAATAACCTAGACTAATGCATGGCAGGAAAAGGAAGGGGCTCTGATCTGGTACATTTAATAGGCCTTCTTGTCCAGCAGAGAGACCGGTGCAGTGACGCAGCAAGCTCTGCGCCAGAGGAACGGAACGTTGAGCTGAGTAAACACCGCAGCACCCCTGAGGAAAGGTTTCATCCCCTGAACAGGAGGTTCAATTCTGTCAAACATTTACTGAGCCTCCAGTATGGGCCATGCAGTGGGCTGATCACTGTGGAAGCTGTAGCAATGCAGAACCCTCCTTAGCATCATGCTAAGAAGTTTATAGACATATTTATTCAACCTTTATCTTAACCTTGAGAGGTAACTGCCAGTTAAAAGATGAGGATATTGGGAATTAGATTGAGAAAGTTGTTCAAGGGCATGAAAGAGTACATAACAGAGAGAGGACTTTAATTAAAAGTCTGTGCTCTTAATGACTGCGCCCCTCCTGTGGTGGGGATACCAGCTTGGAGTCCTGAGTCATCGTCGTTCAGGAAGTCTGTCCCAGCGCTCAAGCTTTAGCCCACTGCACACTGTCCAAACCTTGTCAAGAAACAGCAGCCTGAGAACTCCCATCCACCAGCCCGTCCTGGTTCCTGGCAGTGTGATACGGGGGCTGCAGTTAACTTGGTTCCATCCAGCTGGATCACAAGCGAACCAGCAGCAAATTGTCTGATTTGTCACTCAGTTGTATCTAAAGCAGACAGTAAGACAGGAGATGTTCTGACTGCAAGCACTACACTGCTTTTCTCATTTCAAATATGGCTCTGAGGTCTGCGTTACAACAAAATATCAAGAAATGATCATGCTGAGAGGGAATCTTGCTTTGTGAAGAGGACATAGAGGGAGAGCTTAACAGATCTGCATTTGAGACCCAGTTCTGCCACTTACTAGTTTTGTAATCTTGCATTTCACTTCATTTCAGTGAGTTTCTGTTTCTGCATGTGTAGAAATGGGGCTTGCGGATTGTTGGGGGAAGCACGTTGATGTGTCTTAGGTGCTCGATAAGGGTTTGTGTTCCTTCCTTAGGCAATAGTAGAAAGGCCACTAAAAGTGCCTTAAAATCAATGTTAATTGGAATCTTACCAAGTTTATAAGAATTGTTTACAAACTCAATACAGAAGTCACATAAGATATGGTCACTTTAAGTAGCATAAACTAGTTTTGTAACAGATATTTATTAAACTGAAGGGAGAAAGAGGGAATGGAGAGGGCAGCTGACAACTCTGAAGCTCCTGGCACATGCCAGGCCGTGCTGCACTTCCCAGACCCGGGCAGCCTGGGAGGTAGGCAGTATTATCCCCATTTCCGTAAATGATGAACCCTAAGACTGAGAGGCTATGGAAACTGCCTAAGATTGGATTTGAACTCACATTTCCAGACTGCCTGAGCCCTTCCAACAGGACCATAGAATCTTTTGATTCTTGTTAAACATTTTTCTTAGAAGGCTGAAGTTGAGTATAAACCTCCGTCATTCATGCATTTCTGAAGGCAGCATTGTACTATCATCTGAGTTAATAGTTGTTCTTCCAACAAAAAACTCCTGTGGGCACATATTTCTCCAATTTCTGATGTATTCTCTCTGCTTTCTAAAATTTGGAATGACTCCTGATGAAAATATATTGACATCATGATCTATTTTTATATGGAAAAGTAGTCTGTGCATTTATAAATGTTTCTTACTCTAATTTGAGTGGCTATACGTTTACAAATGTTTTCAGTCATTATAGTTTCTTTGGGAGGACACATTCTTCTGGAAAGTTTTTCAAGAGTCCCATTGAAGTTAAGCATCTCTTGCTCTACATATTTGAGTTGCCTAATTTTATCAGAAAGGCTTATCTGATCCTGTTTCCTTCTGCTTTGCCCAGGGAGTCTGAATAGTTGATATGGGAAGGAAAAAGGAGTTGGAGTAGAACTGGTAGAATTAAGCATTGTGTTGAGAATTGTAACTGAGCCCTTCAAGAGACCTTTGTCTGACTCAAGCATCTAAGAATTCAAGCCTTGTTTTTCTTTCTCAAATATAATGACAGCATGGGCCACAGATGTCACATGCTTTGCATGTGCTGCCTAGTCTTTCTTTTTTGATTCTCCACATGGTAGAAGAAACATCGCTCACAGAATTCAGATTTGCATTTAGCTTCCTGGAGAATTAGCTTCCACTGGGCAAAAACTGAGTTTCTACATTTAAATACAATAGCAAAGAATTTACTAATTGAACATGAGTTTCTGTTCTCCTCAGAATAATTTACTGCAGGCTAATTGTTATACATTTAAGTACTTTGAATAAATAAATTAAAAGCTAGTTTTTATCTTTGTTCATCCAATTCATTAGATGATTTCATTTTAGGAAATGAGGAAGTAGATATGATTCATTGTACAACAAATGAGCAATTCACTCATTTATGCAAGGTAGTAAGTACCAGCTTGGCTGTCTTTGCTAAAAGAGGGGATGATTTCTTTCTACTGCCAAGGTGACCACTGGGCATACTGTGAGTGTTCATGCAGTGCAAGTGCTGGTGGTGGAGGTGACTTAATATAAAAACGCTGCTTTAAATCCAGGGGAAACTTCATGCACCATAAATAGAAAATTATGCATGGTTCTAAAACTATATTTAAGTTCCAGAAAATCAACTCCTGCATAGTGCTTTATTTTTGCACGTGCTTTGGTATATGTTATATTATGTGATTGTTACATAACTTTGGATGCCAGTATTGTTATTATTCCATTTTAGAGATGAGCAAACTGAAGTCCAGAGGACATTAGTGCATTGTCACGGCCACACAGATGATAAACCACAGAGCCAGAATTGGACCCCAGGCCTCCTGGTGCCAAAATGTTAATCTCTTTCTACTGTATCTGTTTGTATAATAGATAAAAGTATGGGGAAAGAAAGAAAAAGTCAACTTGAGAGTTGGCCCTTGGGTTATTCTAGCCCATGTCCCACAAGGGGACTAGACCAGGGTGTGGCATCTGGGCAGCTCAGTTGAGAGGTAAGCCTTGTCCCTGCCTGTTGTCTTCCCTGTGTGTGTCCAGGGAAAGGCAGGAGCTAGGGGAAAAGCCACCCATCTCATGGACTGGGGCAAAGAGGGAGGATGTGGGTGTAACATGAGGCAGGTGAGGACCGAAAGATCCTAAAGGGAGGAAAGCTGGGGACCTTGGCCCCACAAAAGAGGGAGTGGTCACAGGATCCCCGGAGTGCCATCATTGCTCTGGCCACTGGAGACACACCCCACTCCCAGTCAGCCCTGAGATGTGCAGCAGACTGGGCTTGGCCCTTCTCAGGCTGCAGGTGCAAAGTGTCCTGAAACAGTCAAACAGAAGAAACAGCCGCAGAAAGGAGTTCTCACAGGAAAAAGGTGGCCCTTGCTTCTTTGAAGTGACACAGAAAAGGCTGTCACAGTCCTTTCAATCTGACAGCCACTCTCTGTGAGGATTCCATAGAGGAGCAGATTTTCCTCATGGCTGTAAAAAGCAGAATGAACCTTAGGATTCAGGTCCTCTTCCAACTATCAACCTTCTTTTTGAAATGACTGATAAATACTCTTGTTACTCAAAAAGGGAGACTTGCCGTATTCCTATAGCTATATAGGAATGTGAGCTATATTAAAAATTTGGGGTTTTTTCTGGCTTTTATTTTTTTAATTTCTATAACTACTTTGACTCCCCACTCTTCCCCACCAGAAGAATTAGTGTGGTGGTGGAAGGCTTGGGCTTTAGCAGTACACAGACCAGGTTTGAACTCGGGTTATGCCATTTGTACTTCATCTGTAAAATGGGGGGATTGCCATCAACCTGATAGGGCTCTTGTGAGAATTACATGAATCATTGAGTGTTGAATACGTACCATAACACTATACTTAGTGAAATAAGCTAGATGTAAAGGGATAGATATTGTATGGTTCTACATATGTGTGAAGAACCTAGAGGTGTCCAATAAATTTACAGAGAAAGAAAGTAGAATGGTGGTTGCCAGGGCCTGAAGGGGGCAGGGAATAGGTTAATGGGTCCAGAGCTTCGGTTTGAGAAGATGAAAAAGTTGTGGCAGAGATGGACAGTGGAAATGGATGCACAACAATGCAAATGTACTTAACACCACTATATACTAAACCATACACTGAAAATTAGCTAAAATGATAAGTTTGATGTTATGAATATTTTAGAACAATAAAATAAATAAAATTTTATTAAATGTATTTGGGTAACCTTAGTCAGTAAGTTCTCATAAGTTTCAAGTATACAATGTTATAATACATCATCTGTATATTGTATTGTGTGTTTATCACCCTAAGTTTAGTCTCCTTCCATCCCCATTTATTTGACCCCCTTTAAGAGTTGCTCTTTGGCCTTCAATATTTTAAAAAAATGCAGTATCTGTGAAGCACAACAAAGCAAAACACAATAAAACAAGGTATGCCTGTATTTGACTGTGATCGTACCACTCTCATTTTAGTTTTTTTATCCACCCCTCATTTTATAGGATGATTAGTTAGGTAATAAATGATATGAAATCATTCTTTCTGAGTGCTTCCCAAATTTTTCAGTTTTGTACCACCAGACCCTACTCTTCTCAGGCTCTCTCCAAGGACACTTGGCCACCCGGGACCTGCCTGGTCACTCCGTGGGGACCAAGGGCAGCTGTTGGCCCAGCCATGTAAACTTTTCATGGCTCATGTGTGTGGTAGTTGGGATACTCAGCTCTGGGTAATGGGAGAAGTTTAGAAATGTTAGTTGTCAGTTCACTGGACCTCGGTGCATTTGTATAAATGAGGGGCTGTCTGTTCTACAGTCTCCTCCACACCTAGAAGTCTGTGTATGTGTGGTTAACACAGAAAGGCACATGCATTCAAACCTAAGTTTCAGTCTTCATTTTTCAGACTTCTTTGAAGCTTTAGTTCCCCAAGATCCAAATATTTTATTTACTCTCTTCTGAACCCTCCAGAATATCTTGCTTTCGTTCAGGCTTCCAGGATGACCAACAAGGCAGAGTACTGGGCCCTACTGTCCGAGTTTTGGCTTCGGTAGAAAATTTGCATTTCTCACAAGTCCTTTGGAGATTCAGGTGCTTCTGATCTAGGGACTAGACTTTTAGTCTAGTGGACTAAAATTTTCAAAAAGCCTTTGCTTCACTTCACTTTCTAGTGAGATGCATTAATCTTATTTTTCGGGGCTGATCACTCCTGGCTTTTTTTAAAAGTATCTTTATTTCAGAAGGTGCCTACTCAACCAAAAATTATTGTCCAGAACCTTCATTTTCATAAAAAGAAGGACATGTACAAAACTTAATATTCAGGACAAGCAAACAAGTATAATTCTTAGATGCACTGAATTTCCCATAGGAATTCAAATGGCACCAGGTTATGGGGCAGATTTCCAATAGCACAAATCAGTCTTGACCCCGGTCCACATCCAGGAGGACCAGTCATCCATTTGGGGCTCATCTTTTATGATCCCTGTGACTAGGACACTTCTGACAATTGCTGCATCAGAATCTAACCTCTAATGCAATAGGTGACTGTGCTCTGAACTACAGAAAAGATGTAAAACTAGGGTCTAATGGCTTGAGACAGGCCAGCATTGGCCTCATCCTGCACAAGCAGCAGTTAGCTGCAGGTCCCAGAACATTTACAAGATACACCACACCCTGCATCAGTTGCTGAAATGGAGCAATGTCTCCCATACATTTGAAACACTCAAAAAAAAAATTTGAGCTTTTAGCCTACACCTGTATCCCTCCTTGATGCATGCCTACCTTGAAATCATCTTTTTTCTACTTAAAGTATTCACCTTCTCATTGCATTGCTCTGTGGCATTATCCCCATAAACTCCTATATTGTGTTACTATGCTAATAAACCTTATAATGCTGAGCCTAATGGATACAAGTAATTTTATTAAACATGCTATTTCCCTTGACCAACAAAGTGTTAAATAATGGTTAGAGGTTTGAATTCATCATGCTGATCTAATTTTACTGGACAGCTCTACTGAATTTCCAGAGTAACCAGGTTTGAAGGCCTTTTGTGCATATGCACAATTTTGAAAGAATTAGCAAATTAAATATCTTCTAACCTCCTATCCATTCATGTTAAGAATGGGCAGGTTGCTTTCTCTAGCATCTATACGCTATTGAACTTGAGACAAAAGGGCCCACATTTTAATAGGTGAAAGAAGGAATTTCCTGGAGGTCATAAGTAGTTTCATCTCTAAGGAGCTTTATTTCAGAGAGTTCATCCCTATTTTCACCTCTGCAGCATTGATTTTAAAGATATTTACCTCTTCAGGTCAACATTTATGATGTGTAGTAAGCCTTCTGATGCCATCATTGTGTGGTGGTGGTGAAAGCAATGTTGGAGTTGGTGGAGGTGTAGGAGGCATGATGGTGATGGTGGTGGTGATGGAAGTGCTCGAGGAGATGGGGGAGGTAGTAGCAGAGGTGGTAGAAGTGGTGGAGGTAGTAGAACTGGAGGAGGTGAAGGTAGAGGTGATAGAGGTGGTGGAAGGGTTAGAAGTAATGAGGGTGGTTGAGGCGGAGGAGGTGGTGAAGATGGAGTTGGTGGAAGTGGTGGAAGAAGTGGTAGAAGTGGTGGTGCTGGTGCTGCTGCTCTGCCTTGGGCACAGTCAAAGTCAACCAAGCAAAGCTAGAACTGGTAGATGGTAGATGACATCCTGCTTTTCAGATGAAGAAACCGAAGCCCAGAGAGGAGACAGGATTATCATTACATACAAGAGAAACCTTGCTGTCCTACCTCCTTCCTGTTCCAAATGCACAAAACTTGGTGAACCTTGGGTGGCCCTGAGGAATGACACCATTACCCTAAGATTTCACATTGACCAAATCCTTAAAACCTGGTATTCAGAAACACTGAGGACACCCTGCTTCCCCCAAGTCAAGGAGCTAGCCTGAGTTCCACCTCGCCTGCTTGTACACATCATATTCCACAGCAAGGGCAACCCCAGAGCCTGGATTCTGTGCAGCTAGGGCTTGCTGCTGAAACTGGTGAACATGTTGGGCTTTCGTGAAGAAAATAAAATTAAGGTGATTGTTAAATGATGGTTACATGAAAAGAAGCCAGGGTTGAAGGATTATAAGTATACTCCTAGGCAAAACTATTGAGTCCTTAATAAATTCTGTTTGACTTTTTAAAATAAACTTTTTCTTTTAGAGTAGTTTTGGATTTACAGGAAAGTACAAAGATAATACAGAGTCCCTGTGTACTCTGCCTTCAGTTTCCCCTCTTGTCAGACTCTGACGTTACTATGGTACATTTGTCACAGCTGATGAACCAACACTGGTTCTTTGGCCCATTATTATTAACTAGATTCCACACTGCATTTGAATTTCTTTAGTATTCCCCTAGATATGAAACAATACGAACTTTCTACTTTTGCAAAAGGTAAACACCATCACGCAAGATTTCTTGAAATTCCTTGAGAGTAGAATCTACTTTTATACCTTTGTTTATATTTCTTCTAGCACCTTGTGTATATTAAAGGCACGATACACATGTGTCAGCTGATTAGATCATTGTAATATCCCATTGACACCAGTTTAGTACACAACAATGCACCAGCCTCACCCAGTCCAGTGATAGTTTTATGCCCCTGGAACATAAGTAAGTAACTGGGGAAACTCATGCTGTCATGTAAGCTGTCAAGTGTATTCCACTTACTTTTATCTTCAGAAAGCCCCATCCCTCACACAGGTCAGTGCTGGAGACAGCACTTGTAGCCACGGGGCAAGTGTCAAGCCTCTCAAGGCAATCTCAGAGAAGGCACAAGAGAGAAAGGCTGGTAGGTCAAGAACCTTATAAATCCCTGATCTTGCTGATCCTTCTCCTTGGTGACTAGACTTTTGGGAAAGCACATGACACCCTGTCCCTTCTCTTGTCAAGGACACCTATACAACTGTTCAGCCTCCTAGAAAAAGCCTAATTCCTTGATAGTCAAGCTTCCTTTGCAAATTGAAGGTTTCTTGGAAGTTAATAGAGCAAAATTAGGTTACTTAGAAGGAACAAAAAAAGGGGGGAATCGTTAACTCCAAAGCTTAAATTAGAAACTAAAAGTAGCTCATTTTACTTCAGTAGTAATAGCTAACATCCCTTAAATGCCACGTGCTGTCGTAAGTGGTTTATTACCTCACTTTATATCCTTCAAGAACTCTAAGGTAGGTTATCTCTTCCACAGACAAAAACCTCCTCTCCTTCCTACTTCACATGTTCAAATGAGCAGATGAATTCCACCTGAAATGTATTAGCACCTTTTACCCTGAAAGATAGTGAAGTGCTTTGCCAATGTGTGAACCTGATTCCAAAACCCTGAAAATAATGGCAGGAGGAAAATCGCAGCAGTCAGGAACTGTTTGTCCCAACCCTGTGCCCATCAGGCCTACTCCCAACACTGTTACACACACGCACAGTAGAAGGTGGGCTGCCACTATAACTCTCAAAGTAACCTGCTTTAACTTTGTAGGGAAATAATCAGGGGTTAACCTTAAAAGATATGTCTTATCTAATTAAAGTAATATATGCTCATAGTAGAAAATAAACAACAAAAAGTACATCTAATGAACAAAATGAACTAACCAGCAAAATAGACTCATAGAGAGCAGGCTGTCAGCTGTTGAGGCTGGGGGCTACGTGGGGGTGTATATGGGAGGATTGAGCAAAAAAGAAAAATAGAAAAAAACTCATGGACAACAGTTTGGTGATGGCTGGGAGGGGAGGGGTGGGGGAGATGGAGGAGGGCATGAGGGATAAAGGCTGATGGACAGAGACTGGACTTGGGGTGGGGAACACACAATACAGTGTACAGGTGATGTGTTGTAGAATTGTGCACCGGAAACCTGTATAATTTTGTTAACCAGTGTCACCCCAATAAGTTCAATAAAAAGGAAAACAAAATGCAGGCAGGGTTTTTTTTAAAAAAAATAAAGTGAAAATGACCCATAAGCATATCCCAAAGATATAATTACTACTATTTTTTTAGTTCTCCAGATCTTTTTTTTCTATGCATATATGGTTTTTCTTCATTGAAATCACACTGCATATATACTTGGATTCAGCTTTTTTCACATAATGTTATACATTATCATTTCCCATGTTGCTATAAATTGTCCAAAACTATCATATTTTGTGGCTACAGTAGTATATTTCATGTTGTAAGTTAGGGCTAATGTAAATCCTCTCACCTCAGTAGCCCCCTCAGCTCCCTGCCTCTACAACACAACACTTTTACAAAAAGAATTCTGATATAACAAAATCACACAGGACTTAGCTTGGTTTCTTTTCTGGATTTGATTCATGGTCAGAATACTGCCAAAATCCAGTCCTTTGCTATCCAAAATGCTTTATAATTGACATCTGGCCATTTGTAATGGGGAAGAACATAAACACAATCACTCTTTAATTCAAGAGATTGAACTACCAAAAACAACCACAATGTTTTTAAAACATACATTAATCAAATCAAATGCTACCACATTAAACAATCAATATTTTAGAGACGGTAGTTTCCAAACAATTACAGGGTTGATGCTGAGCCCTTTCATGTACCTAGCAAAGACCCCACGTGACCAGAAGAGTAAATAAATGGTCTGTAAAATGCAAATCAACATTAGGTTCATAATATTTTTGGTTAAATAATCATTATTTGCTCCATGTTGTGCCAATGAGGACAGAGAATACAGACCTTGAAATCAGACATAACTGAAATCAAATCCCAGATCTGATGTCCCATAATTTTACCAGGCAAGCTATTTAACCTCTGAGACTTCAGTTCACCGAATAAGGATCATAGAGCCCATCTCCCTGTGTCATTTGTGCTAAGATTAATTGAGACAATTTGTGTAAAGTTTCTTAACAGCACATGGTAGATGATGGAGGTTTCATAAATATCAATTCTCACTGCCCTTCCTTCTCCCAAAAATAGCCCAGTTTACCCAACATACATTTAGCTTAATTCCTAGTTTTGTACACATATCCTTTCCAATTACATATATATAGTCCAGCACAAATAACACCCCTTTTTTATTACAAAATCTTTTATTACAAAACCATAAGCATGTAATTCTATAACATACTCAAGCATACCATATGATATTTTAGGTGAAATGTTCAAATTAAAACTATAAATTATGACACCCATTTTATTACCCTACCAACCACTCTCAAGCAAGCCTTACCTCTGCTGGACACTGTGTGTGTGTGTGTGTGTGTGTGTGTGTGTGTGTGTGTATCTCCTGCCATATCTGCTTGCACAAAAATATGCTTTATGTAAATGCAAATTTTACTTTACACAAATACATATAGGATAACTTCCAGAGTAGCAGCTATTTCATATGCCTGAATTGTATGCCAACCTGCTCAGTCTGGATAGGGTTAGTGCAGACTTGATGTGGAAGCAGGCTGCCCAGGGCATCTGCTATGCTCATCGATTGCCGGGCTGGAGTTGCAGATCTGCCAGACTGGCCTGGGAGGAGATTCCTTCCTCTTTTGTGTCCCATTGGGTCCTTCTGAGTACTGGGATAAACTTCCCAGATAGTGAAGTGCTCTTCTTCCATCAAGCATGTCAGAATGGGCCACAGTTCAAACTGTCACCTGTCAGAACATCTAGGGGACACGCTCAAGGTTGTCCATCAGCACCACCTGGAAGCTATCCATATAGACTCAGAGGCTCCCTGCAGACCTGAATCAGAATCCCTAGGCATGAGGCTCTTCAGGGGCCCACAGAAGCTTAACATAAAGTGGAACTACATTCAACAAATGTTTTTTAAGCACTGCCACTCTCCTCTTGCTCACATGACACTGGACACACAGGCCTCCTTGCTATACCTTGGAACAGGAAGAGGAAAAATAAAGGCTTCAACATAATTAACTAGAACTATAACTTATCAACATTTCCAAATTTCAGACTACTGTCCAATTTCAGTTAAATTTCATAATAGATATTTCACTGGGGTTTAAATCAGGTGTCTTAAAGGAGGGACTTGCACATCGCTCCACTGCGTCCAGCCACTTAACCTAGGAGTGCCAACATTAGTGGTACTGGCTGGTGCAGAAGATGGCAGCTCCTGCATGGAAAGCACATGTGCCCATAGCAATTATGCAGTGGGTAGCCATCATTATTTCCACGGCCGGCTGTAGATTTCCTGGTAACCAGAGTCACTGGATACAGGAGCAGCAAGAGCATACATGGTCCAGGAACAGCCATCAGCACTGGAAACAATACAAGCTGTGTGTGAATAAAAGTTTGGCATCATGAATTATTTCATCAAAACTGTCTTTAAAAACATTAAGGGCATAAGTGGAGCTGAAAGTAAGCTTTATTTTTCCAATTTGGAATAACAACCAAGTCTAACCGTATCACTTGTAGCTTTTGAAATCTCTTCTAGGTATTTGCCTAGCATTCCTTCCTCAGAAGGTCATAAAGCAGAGCTTGCCAACACCACAATGTCTTCAGCTTCATTTTGTTTAAAATATGAAGACAAATCTTTTGGTGCTTTCTTCTTTCTAACTATAAAGTTTATACCTGCCCATGTATACAATTCTAGCAAACATAAAAAGTAAATAAAGCTCAAACTCACCATCTTGAAGTAATCACTTCCAACATTTTGAAGGTTATTCTTACATATGCCTCCTTATAATCACACACACGCACAATTTCATATAAATATGATCATATCATACTTGAGATTCTGAACCTTATTTTCCCCCTTTCCTATGTCCTGATGATCTATCTCAGGACCTATAAGTATGTTTTATATTTTTAATAACTATATAGACTTTTGTTTCATAAATTATCATAATGTATATAATTAATCCCCAATTCATAGATTTTGGGTTGTTTCCAGTTTTTCATCATTCCAAATAGTCTTGGGATAAACATCCTTGTACCTTGTCTTCTTTGCACTTTTTTTATTGTAACATTAGCATAATAGCTAGAAACAAAATGGGCGACAGGAGACCATGTGCATTGAAAAGTTTGATCCCCTCTACAAACTACCCTCCAAAAAGACTGTGTTGAAGTCCCTCACATTCACAGTGCGTGAGTTCTATTCCCTTATACTCCAACCAAAATGGTTTCAGTTTTTAATCTTTGCCCACCTTACAGACTAAAATGGATGTCTCAGTTTTATTTTATAACAAGTGAAGTTAAAGAAAACTGAGTTTAGGATATATATGAACTTAACTGAATATCTCAGGACCCCTCTGGTTAGCATTTGAGTTCATTGCACCATACTGTATCCAAGGAATTTTTCATTTATAAGCTGGGAAACAACACTTCTTTGAACCTCTTTGGAAGAAAAACACATAGCGAGTTTCTCTTAACAGTAATAGATAAGAATAATTTAAATACATCAGAGCATACGGCTCCAGGCATCTTGTCATTTTTTGAGATATTTATATCCTTGGGGGAAAAAAAGTATTTGGGGAAAAGGCATCCTTTCCAATTTAGTCCTACCATCATAAATAATTGCCCAAAGTGATTTCAAAAGCAGGCTGGGAAAAACTCGATAGTCAGGAAGCCTGGGCTCTGTTCTAGGTTTGCTGTCAACCAGCTAGGTGACCTTTGAATACTGACTTCAACTCCACAGGCCTCAGTTTCCTCCTCCAAAAAATGAAAGGGCTTGAGCAGATGTTCCTTGAGCTATTTACAGCCTAAGACGTGATGATGATCTGCATCGTAAGGGCGCTGGTTTTGCCAGGTCCTTCTGACAGATACCCAGCCCTGGCACTAATTCAAGTAAGCTCTCCATCTTCAACCTGACAATAAATGTGGAGCTTAAATCTTGGTCAAATGTAAACAACCCATTTATATTTTGGTAATGTTCAATAATCTAGATAATCCAAAGGCACATATGTTTTTTAAGTTTTTACATGTCAGCATGTGTGTGCTACATTCATTCATTTCTCAAACATTCATTGAGCATCTGCCGTCTTGCAGGATAGTGCTGGAGAGACGATAATAAACAAGACAAACAGCTTCTCCCTCAGGTAGCTCATCTCGCCAGGAAATGAACAAATAAGCAAGCAGGTGTTGTCTGAAAGAAAATTGGAAGCTGTGCTTAAGTAATACCATTTCTTTCTCAAAATTCACATTTTTATGAGGTGGCATTTCCCTCTTCCTCCATTTCACTACACAGAAGAAAGTGATAAAAGGTTTGAGCAAGTATAAAATGTCTTTGGGGGAAAAAAGGAAATATTCAGGCCTCTTTTTAGAGTTAAGTTATGCACTCTGAACGACAAATGCTAACATTTTCCCTTCTGTGAAGTGCTCAAATATAATTTTAAACAACATGGACAGCATTTACCATATTTCAAATTCAGAGATGGTTGTTAGAGTAGAGAAGGGGCAGGACCTGCCCACTGAGGCAGGACAGGCCTCGGGGTAAGAGCTCATTCATAGGACATTCATGTAGGGAGGCAAAGCACCAAGTCCACGGGCACCGCAAACTCCAGGTGCAGTTTATGTAATGGACAGCTTCCTGGGTTCCAACAAGTGGCAGAGGCTAACATTGCAAAGCCCAACGTGGGTGAATCATCAGCACCCCAGGAAGGTGACATTTGGCAACTAGTAAGTCATTTCATGCATAACAGAGGCCCAGCTACAGGCCTGGGATTCAGCTGAACTTTAAGCTGGTAAGAAGACAATTAGAAACTGTCTAGAAAAAGAAGTTTATAAAAGGCCATTGATAACAGAAAACAAAGATCAAAGGAGAAATTCGGTTTTATGACCTAGTCCAGGGTTCTCAAACTTCAGCCCTCTCCTGAATCACCCAGAGGGATTGTTACAACTCAGATTACAAGACCCTGCCTCCAGAATGTCTGATTCAGTAGGTTTGGTCAAGCATCTGCTTTTTTAACAAGTTGCCACATGATGTGGTTGCTTCTGCTCCAAGCCCTGGGCCACAGTTTGAGAACCACTGAAAGAAGAGACCAAGAACTCATTCAAGGTTCAGCAACTAGGGCACAGAAACCCTGTTTTCCAAGTGCTGGCTTGAAAGGAAGGGGAGCTCTGTGGAGCCTGTGTGTCCTGATCTGATTGAGCAGTGAGAACAACAGTGAGAGCCAGGCGAGTCTCACTGGGTACTGGGACAGAGCCGCCGAGTGGGCAGGGGCAGCTGAAGATGTGATCGGTTCAGGAACACCATGGATGAGGGTCGGGGACACTCATGGTCACAGTTGCGGGGGGGCAGGGAAAGCCTGGGAATAGACAGGAACTGGCCCCTTGTCCACGAGGACTCGTCATCATTGTCTCTGTGAACGGGGGCTGTGGCTGTGTGCACACACACATGGGCCTGTCCTTCGTGCGGACTTGAAGAGTACATCTCTCTATAAATTCTGCTCCAAAATATTAGGTTTAACCCTTTGAAATTGCCAATAATTAATAGCTTTTGACTCACACAAAAAAATGGCAATTTCATGAGGTTCAAACCTAATACAAACAAGAATATGAACTAAAATGAAATGCAAAATTCTTTATATTTAACTCAGATCTTTATTTAAAATGAGGAATCAACTCATAGGTTTTCCATATTTAGATTTAAGCACTTTGAGGATTTTTCCACTGCAAAATTTCCATCCTTGAAACCACTGTCACTGAGCCAGCGCCGGCTCTCATCTGCTGCCCCCTGCTGTCGGCTGGGGAAGCAACCTGATTTTAACCATGTGTGCAAGGCTAGAGCTATTCTTTGCAAAAAATTTAGGATTTTTAAACATGTCACTTGGGATTACCCCTTGTTTAGGATAATCCTTGCCACTGCTTTCCTCCTTATAAGATCACTAAGACTCCATGGGACAAGTTAGTGTCATGTGAGCCCTAACAGCATGAAATATTTCCCTTTGGGATATAACAACCGTCAGGAAAGGAGGATAGAATTACAGTTGGAGTCTCAACAACTCAGAGTAGTGACAGGGACAACTGCTTACAGATTTCAGTCATCAGGCTAACAAAGATGGAGTAAAGGATAATAGAATTCCAAGACTTTGAGCCTGGATCTTGGGTGACTTTGCTGCAGTAAGTTTGTATTTAATTGCCTTCAATAAAAATTGGGATTTCTGCTCTGGAGGTTCTGTTCTCCATGTGCTAAAACTGAATGTGTGTGAGCCAACTCCAGTCCTTTGCCCAGTTCTTCTCTGTAACATCAAAAGGGACTGCTGGTTTTTTAGAAGAGTTTTAGATGTCACACAGAAGGAACTGTGAGCTGCTGGTGGCAAATGATGGTTACTTTTGGAAAATGAAGGAAAGCGCTTAAAATTCAACCCAGAAACACAACCCAGAAAAGCTGAGATTGTAACTCAGACACACAACTGTTTAATTGCCATCCATCCTATGTTCTTAAATGTTTTTAAGGGCCACCGTGCCCCCTGTTTGTGAGGTCGGGATGGGAAAGCTGTGTGTCTCGGCGAGGCCCCAGCCCCGGCTCACCCCCACCCCATCCTCTGCAGATGCCCTTTCTTTCCTGGGAACAGTGAGCCTTGAACAAACCAGGGGCCCAAAAGGGAGTGAGGTAGGTGCTCCCTGTTGGGTCTCGGGCTACAAATTGAGAATGATCCTTCTGAATTATAGTTATAATTTAGTTCGGCAAACATTACTGAGCATCTCTCTGTAATTAAGCAGGCTCTGGAAACACGGGAACAAAGAAGTCCCGTACAAAGGCTCACAATCCAGATTCCTGTAAGTGCATGCTGGTTGGTTTTACTCAGCTATTGTTGAAGTAAAGGAAATTGCTGGCTGAACCATTCTCCCTCTCAGTAAACTGTTAATTACATGTATGTTAATTAGTATGCTACAGAAACACTGGCTACACTTTACACCTATTTCTAGCAAAATGAAGACCAAAATCTTTAACTTGCTCTCAAGGTCCAGCCCCGAGCTCCACAAGCTGTCTTTGCTGAAGGGTCAGTTTAGTTTTGTCTTGTTTTTAATGTCCAGTCTGTTGAGGACTGATGCTTTAATAAATACAACAAAAACTAATTATTCAGATAAACGAAATAAAAACAAAGTTGTACAAAATGCAAGCCTAACTTTTTTTCTTCTTTTTTTTATTGTTCTCCAGTTACAGTTGTCCCCATTCCACCACCTGGTTGCTCCCCGCTGCCCCGTCCAGCCCCCAGGTCCCAGAGACAATCTCCTCCCCATTGTCCTTGCCGATGGTTCCTTTGTACATGTTCCGCTTCTTTCCCTGTTACCTCCCTCCTGCCTTCCCCCTGGTCCCTGTCAGTTTGTTCTTTATTTCCATGTCTCTGGTTCTATTTTGCTCATTTGTCTCACGGCTAAAGAAAATATCAGCAAAATAAAAAGGGAACCAACCATATGGGCAAACATATTTGCCAATGATACATCAGACAAGGGTTTGATCTCCAAAATATATAAAGAACTCACATGACTCCACACCAGAAAGACAAATAACCCAATTAAAAAATAGGCAAAGGACCTGAACAGACACTTCTCCAAGGAGGACACACAGAGGGCCCAGAGATATAGGAAAGGATGCTCCACATCACTAGCCATCAGAGAGATGCAAATTAAAACCACAATGAGATACCAACTTTCTTATTAGATGTGGCATACATAAAGTTACTTTGTGAAATTGCTATAAAAATTTCTGAACACATACTTTCAATTTCTGTACTTGAATCATCACAGTATATTAACAGACAGACAGTTCAAAAATCTGCACATCACACCTTGAGAAACAGTCTAGCCCCTGCCTACCTCTCCCTGTCACTCTGTGGGCAGCCCAGTTGGCCTGCTTCCCCTTCTTAGAACGCATCACCTTCCTTACGCTGGCACAGCTGTCTCCTCAGCCCAGAAAGCTCCCAACTCCTCTGTGCCTAATTAACTAGAACCACCCATTAGCACTCAGGTCATGTGCTCTGTCTATCCTGACATCCAAGACTTGGTCAAGGTCCCCATTCTGTGCTGTCCTTGTACCATGTACATCTCCTTGTCACACTAATCACCAGTAAGAAAATGTGACTCCTTCACGAAGCTGTCAGCTCCATGAATTTAGTTCTGTCATTGGTCTTGTTCACTAAGAATCCCAAATGCCTAGCACGGTTCCTGGGACATATTACATCTTTAACACACATATTTGTTTAATTAATAAATAATTAAAATATAACCTAAGTTTATACTATTCAAACCCCTATTTTACAAATGAGAAAACTGAGCTACAGATAGCATAAATGGTTTACCCAAAATTCCCCAGGAGACGTGTGTGTGTGTGTGTGCGTGTGTGTGTATGAATGTGTATATATATATATATATATTTTTTTTTTTAACAAAAACCCAGGTCTGCCAAGTGCATGTCATGGCTTTTTTTATGACACATACTAAAATGGGACATTACACTGGCATTATTAAAACTTTTGGTTGATAACTTTTCTATGAGTTGAAGCTTCATTTTAAATAGTATCCCATTTCCAAAACTATCCAAGAAGTATGCAGTTAAGCAAATTTTATTTTATAATTCATCTATATATTCCACAGATATTCCTGAACACCTACTGTATGCCAGGCACTACTCTAAGTTCTGTAGGTGCAGCAGCAAACGAGAAAGCACAGCTCTGCTGAACACTCTGTCTAGCGGAGAGACAACAGCAACCACTTAGAACAATATGCATAATTGGTGATAAGTCCTATGAAGAGAATAAGCACAAGATAAAAGGATGGAGAGTGATGGAGGCGCAATTTTTGATAATGTGATCGGTGGGCCACTCTAAGGGAGGGACACTTGAGCTGAGACGTGAACGTGAAAAGGAGCCAGAAGGGTCTGGTAGAAACAAGGTGAGAGAGTAACTGCGAAGCCCTGGGATGGGAATGAACCTTGTTCTGTTCCAAGACCAGCAAGTGTGACTGGGCACAGTGAATGAGCAAGAGAGGGCCTCACTCAAGTCTGGAAAGATAAGTGGGGGCCAACTGCCCCTGGTTGGTTGAGACAGAGGGCTGTGACATGACCTGATTTGCCTTTTCAAAAGACCAATCTGATTGTTAAGGGCGATGCTACAGAGGGAAGGGGGGAAGTGGAAGCAGGTCCGTGAGGATGCTAGTTCAGTACTCCAGGTGAAAGACAGGGGCTGGATGGCAGCAGGGGCAGATTCCAGATTTATTTCGAAGGTAGAGTTGGCCAGAGTTGCTACTGGACTGGATGTTGGAGGTGACAGAAAGAGAGAGCTCAGGATCATTGCTAGGTTTTTGACCTGAGCAATGGAATGAAGACAGGAATGCTGGAAATGGAAGGAACATTTGGAGGGTGAGAATTGGTTTGAAATCCAAAATAAAGCCATATGTGGATTAAATGGCACATAGACCACAGAGAGGAAAATAATTTTCAATATAATCTTTCAGAAATCTCATAATGCTGACATTTCCTTTCATAACTGTATAACTAATATAACTAATATAAGCATATCTGTGTGTATGTTTTGTGCTATAGCTTTATTATTATATAATAGAAGATTTGGCCAGAGTATTAGAAAGAATAATAAAAGTCAAGCAATTGAAACTTTAACACTCATATAGACAGAGTATTGGTATAGTTTTTCATTTGTGTCTTGCCTAAAATCAAGATAATTTTCCTAAATTTAGGGATAGTGAGTTAATTTTGCTCCTTGAAAATATATAGCACTATGTTCAAGGTTATTTATTATAGCAATGATTATAATGGTAAAAATAGGAAATAATGTAAATAATCATTAATAAGACACTAGATAAATACATTAAAGTATACCCTCACAATTCAATATTATGCAAATATAATAAAAATGAAGAATTCTCTATGTACTGTTATTAAAAAACCATTAAGATGCATTAAGTGGTAAAAGCCAAGTATAGAATAATTGATATAGAATATAATCTCTTGTCATTAAAAGGGTGGAAAAATAATATGCATAGTATATTATTTGCTTGTATAAATATAACAAAACTCTGGAAGGATACATAAGAAACTAATCACAGTACTTCCTTATGAATGGGCACTACAAATGGATGAATTACAGGGATAGGAAATAAAAGTGAGAAAACGTTTCCACTGGTTACCTTTTTATATATTTTTTGAGCCATGTAGCACCTATTCAAAACATTAAATTTAAAAAAAGAAATATAACATTAGGCAGAGTTCAAATAGTGACAAGGATTATTACTGACAAGAAGTTGCTGCTGAAGAAAACTTTTAAGAAAGGCACTTTCTCTGGCCTTTGAGCTTCCTCCCTGGGGAAAAGGAAGATGAATTTCTAATGTGAACTCTTTTTTTCTAATCTTTGCCTCTCAGATTCTGCACACAGCCTTCCAACTTGAGTAACAAAGAGCCAGAACGTCTGGCTTCTAAGATGAAAGTGATAAAGACGTCATCTTATTATGTTTGCTTGATTGCTTTCTTCTTGCTCGGCCAAGTTTAGTGCTCCGCAGCCCTTTTTCTTTCATTCATTTACTCAACCAGTATCAACTGAGAACCTTCTATGTACTGTGTACTGCACTTTATCCTAAAATACAAAAATAATCTAATATTGTATTGATCCTCTTTGTAGGTGGGCATAGTTTCATTGTCCTACGAGATTAAGCCACTGGCCTGAAATCACACAGGACTTAGTGAGAACAGGATATGCCATTTGCCAATCAGGTCTAGGAGGCAAAATCCACTTGCTTCCATTTCTTTTCTAGGTGATAAATAACAATCAAACATCACTTTGGAGGAAGATAAAACAGCTTGCTTGTCTCTTTTCTTACCATGAGTGCTTGTCTATGTTTGAAACCACTAATTCACTCATTTATTCATTCCAGTGATATTCATTCCATCCCAGAGGCTAGGCATGGTTGTAGGAGAAGAGGGAGGTATGAAGATGTCTCAAGAAAGTGACATCTAGATGTACAGCAATGGCATCCTCATAAAGAACTATGATACATGGCAGAAATGGTCAGCACCATAGGAGAGGTTCAGAGAAAGGGTTCTAAAGGGACAGGAATCAGCTGTGCTGGCCGGGCAATAGGAGGACTTGATCTCAGAGCCCAAGTCAGAGATCGCTCTGATGTGGTCTGGGTCAGACCTACCCCAGATAAAACTAAAGCTTGTGAAAACCTCCTTGTCTAAGAGATGCTTCTGTACCCAATGCCCCTAATATGGTAGCCAAAGGATATCTCTTTATTACATATCTTAGTTTGGGGGCTTTTCTATGTCTTTTGAATACATAAATAACTCTGCTGATAGTTTTGATATTCACTGCTCACTTAAACATGGTGTCACCTGGTCAGAAATAAATATAGCCCCATTTGTCCTGCAAGTAAACAAAGTCAATAATGTAATTATCCTAGTCACATAAATTAAAAACAGCTAAAACTCCATGAAAGTTAATGGCCAACACTTGGAAATACTTACTGTGCTTCCTTTACAAGGATTGCTTCTTTTGATCCTTACATCAAAACTACAAGTTAGACGCTATTATTACTGTGGCCATTGTACAAATTAGAAACTGAGGATTAAAGAGATTGTTACCTGTAGTCACACAGCTACTAAAGTGGTAGAGTGAGGAGTTGAATCAGTCAGGTCTGGCTGATTCCAAACTCATGATCTTAATCACTATGCCAGTGGTTTTCATACTTTAGCATCAGAATCATCTGGAGGATTTTTCATGCTTTAGCATCAGAATCATCTGGAGAACCAACACAGCTTGATGGCTTCACCCCTAGAGTTTCTAATTCAGTGGGTTGAAAGTATGGCCCAAGAACTCGCATTTTGAGCAAGTTTCCAGATGATGCTGATGCCCTCGTGCAGGTGCTGCATTTTGAGAACCACTGACTCCGCTGCAACAGGAGTAGTTCTCCCAGTGATCTATGGAGAAACTTGAGTCCAGTCTCACTGGATAAATATTTATGCCAATTCTTCCTTTATTGGAATAATCAAGAACTCACTTGCAGTCTTTGAACAGACTGAGTCACAGAGAATGTAAAGCAAATAACCAATATATTAAATTTCCTAATTAAATAATTCATTTCCTCTTAAATGAATATGGAATTCTTTTTCACTGAGGGCAAGGTTGATCTTCCTACATGAATTAGGTAGATTTTTTAATTAGTTGAAGGGCATTCTGTCACCAGTTTTCAATAGTTTCAGTGAATATTTTGTCCTTAAAACAGAGGTATGATACGTGAAACCAACGCGGGAGGCTCTCAGATTCTAAAGATAGCACTGGGTAGTCTCGAGAGAAGGAATTCTTTGCTGGCACACTTAACTAAAGGAGGAGATGTTTGTCTTACATCCCACTGCTGTCTTTTTCCCATAGTACCCTCTGCTTTTCCTTGATGACATTTACGACCATTGAAAATATTTGTGTGATACTGCTTATCCCTTCCAAATTGTAAGGATCACATCCATCTGTCTTGCTTACTGATGTCTCCCCAGCATGGTGTGGTTCCTGGCAATGTTTGTTGATTGGGTGTCTCACTGGTCTCTAACTCATAATCTTATAGGAGACAAATCATAATCACAGCAGTTACAAATCTGCCTAGCTAGCTCCAGAGAGGACTTTTCTAGAATATACAATAGAACTTGTGTATTGTAGGGGGTAAAGCAGGGAGAATTGTGTGACCCATCCACAAGACAAACAGAAGCAACATGCTTTTGTTCCCATTGCTAAAGCTTTTGCTAAAACACTTCCCTGAGATGCCTTCTTCCTGTTAAATGATTTTTTTCTAGGCTAAATTATATTTTTAAAATATACATTGCTTGAGGAAAGCCACAGTTTAATGAGGCAAAAATAAAAACATTCTATGAATCCAATCCAGCTGTGTGGATATTTTCTGCCAAAAGGTGTAGGAGTTGGAGTAGTAGGGGATGTGCATGAATGCAAATGTGAATGGATGTCTAGAGGCCCAGATGGACTGCAAGCTATATCAGGAAAAGCCAGGGACTGTGTTCTCATTGTCATGCTCCAGATGGCATAGTAACCATCCCTACCCTCACACACCAAGGGAGGACGCCGGCTGAGTCATCTCTCTCTGATTCTTGGGTCCCATATGTCTCTCTTCAGTCTCATTGTAGTCTTGATGATACCTGGTGGGCTGCAAAGTACTGGAAAAATAGTCATAAAGATTGTGGGGATGGGTGTAAAAATTTTGGATGAACTAAAAGCAGATCATTGAACAGAATCCATTTGGAATTTAGTTCAAATATGAGCTGCCAGCATGAGAGAGATGCATTCCACCTGTGCAGAGACTGAGGCCTTAAAGGAAAGCCTTCATTCTGTGAGTTCCTTTAAGCTCATGTTCAGTTGGCATGATAATAATGTTTGTTAGATTATGCTCTAGTGAATTCTATTAGCCAATGCAGAAAGACACACTAAGAAACAGCTTAATAGAATACATTCATTATGATACCTCCCTTAAAGATACTTTTTTAGGACAACGTTCATTATATTATCAGTACCCACTTAGGGTAGAATTCCCTAGGAGGGGAGATTTCTTTTTTAATGAATTTATTGAGGTGACATTGGTTAGTAAAACTATATCAGTTTCAGTCGTACAATTCCACAGTACATCACTGTATAGTGTGTTGTGTGTTCACCACCCTGAGTCAAGTCTTCTTGCATCACCATTTATCCCCCCTTTACCCTTTTCTACCTCTCCGCACACCCCTTTCTCTCTGGTAATCACCATACTGCTTGTGTCTACAAGTTTTAGGGGCTTTTTTTAGCTCAATCCCTTCACCTTTTTCACCCAGCCCCCAACCTTCCTCCCTTCTGACAGCTGTCAGTCTGTTCCCTGTATCTACAAATCTGTTTCTATTTTGTTTGTTGATTTTGTTCAATAGATTCCACATATGAGTGAAATCATATGGTACTTGTCTTTCTCTGACTGGCTTATTTTACTTAGCATAATACTGTCCAGGTCCATTTATGCTGTCACAAAAGGTAAGATTTCCTTATTTTTATGGCTGAGTAGTATTCCATCGTGTAAGTATACCACAGCTTTTCTTATCAACTCATCTATTGATGGGCACTTGGGCTGCTTCCAAATCTTGCTACTGTAAATAATGCTTTAATGAACACAGGGGTGAATATATTCTTTCAAATAGGTGTTTTGGGTTTCTTCGGATATGTTCCCAGAAATGAAATCACTGGTTCATAAAGTGGTTTCATTTTTAATTTTTTTGACATAACTCCATATTGCTTTCCACAGTGGCTGCACCAATCTGCATTACCATCAACAGAGTGTGAGGGCTCCCTATTCTCTGCATCCTTGCCAACGCTTGTTGGTTGTTGATGTATTGATGATAGCCATTCAGACAGGTGTAAGGTGATCTCTCATTGTGCTTTTAATTTGTATCTCTCTGATGATCCATCACATTGAGCATTATTTCATATGTCTAGTGGCCACCTCTATGTCCTCTTCCTCCTCCTTCTCCTGCTCCAGGAAGCCCCTTTAACATTTCTTGTAATCATGGTTAGGTGGCGACAAAATCCTTTAGATTTTTCTTGTCTAAGAAGATTTTTATTTCTCCTTCAATTTTAAAGCATAGCCTTGCTGGGTAAAGTAGTCTTCATTGTTGCTTTTTATAATTTTCAATATTTCATGCCAATCCCCTCTGGTCTGCAATGTTTCTGTTGAAAAAACAGCTGACAGTTTTATGAGAGCTTCCCTGTAACTAATTGTCATTCTCTTGCTGCTCTTAAGATTCTCTCTTTGTCTTTAACCTTTGCCATTTAAATTGTGATGTGTTTTGAAGTGGGTGTCTTTGGGTTCATGTTGTTTGAGACTCTGTGCATTGCCTGGACTTGTGTGTTTTTTTCCTTCACCAGGTTAGCAAAGTTTTCAGTCAAGATGATTATTTCTTTAATCATCTTGTCTTCCAAATCAGTGATTCAGTCCTATGCTTCATCCAGCTTACTGTTTATTCCTTCTACTGTGTTCTTCATTTCAGATATTGTATTCTTAATTTGTGACTGTTTTTTGTGGTTTCTGTCTTTTTTCATACTGTTGTAGTTCTCACTAAGTTCATTTAGCATCCTTATGCCCATTTTTTTCAAACTCAATTTTTTAAATTGTTTTATTGTTATTCAGATACAGTTGTCTCCATTTTCCCACCACCATATCCTCCCATACCCCCCACCTCCCACCCTCAATCCTTCCCCGATTTGGCTTTGTTCATGGATCCTTTACAGAAGTTCCTTGATGACCCTTTTTCCTCTTTCCCCCGTTATCCCCTTTCCCCCTTCCCTCTGATTACTGTCAGTTTGTTCTTTATTCCCATGTCTCTGGTTATATTTTGCTCACTTGTCTGTTTTGTTGCACTTATAGGTGAGATCATATGGTATTTATCTTTCACTGCCTGGTTTACTTCACTTAGCATGGATACTCTATCCATGCTGTTGTGAAGGGTAGGAGCTCCTTCTTTCTTTCTGCTGTGTGGTATTCCATTGTGTAAATGTACCACAGTTTTTTGATCCACTCATTTACTGATGGGTACCTAGGTTGCTTCCAGCACTTGTCTATTATAAATTGTGCTGCTATGAACATTGAGGTGCATAGGTTCTTTTGAATTGGTGTTTCAGGATTCTTACAGTATAATCCCAGCAGCAAAATTGCTGGGTCAAAAGGCAGTTCCATTTTTAGTGTTTTAAAGAAATGCCATACTGTTTCCCACAGTGGCTACACCCATCTGAATTCCCACCAACAGTGTACTAGGGTTCCCTTTTTCTCCACAACCTCATCAGCACTTATTTTTTGTTGATTGGTTTATGATGACCATTCTAACCAGTGTGAAGTGGTATTTCATTGTGGTTTTAATTTGCACCTCTCTGATGGCTAGTGATATAGATCATCCTTTCCTATGTCTCTAGGCCCTCTGTACATCCTTCTTAGAGAAGTGCCTATTCAGGTCATTTGCCCATCTTTTAATTGGATTGTTTGTCTTCCTGGAGGGGAATTGTGTGAGTCGTTTATATATTTTGGAGATCAAACCCTTGTCCAAGATATCATTGGCAAATATATTTTCCCATACAGTTGGTTCTCTTTTCATTTTGCTGATGATTTCTTTAGCCATGCAGAAGCTTTGTATCTATGAAAATACCAATGACATATTTCACAGATACAGAACAAATATTTCAAAAATTTATATGGAACCATAAACAACCCCAAAAAAGCCACAACAATTTTGAGAAAGAAGAACAAAGTAGGAGGGATCACCATATCTGACATCAAACTATATTAAAAGGCCATGATAATCAAAACAGTCTGGTACTGGCATAAGAACAGACACATAGATCAATGGAAACAGAATAGAGAGCCCAGAATTAAGCCCAAGTATCTATGGTCAATTAATATTTGACAAAGGGGCAGAAGCATAAAATGGGTTAAAAATAGTCTCTTTAACAAATGATGTTGGGAGATCTGGACAGCTACATGCAAAAAAAAGAAACCCGACCACCAACCTACATCATACACAAAAACAAACTCAAGATGGATAAAAGACTTAAACATAAGTTGTGATACCATACAAGTCCTAGAAGAGAACATAAGCAGGAAAACCTCAGATATTCCATGCAACAATATTTTCACTGATCTGTCCCCTAGAACAATGGACATAAAGGAAAGAATAAACAAACAAATAGGACTTCACCAAACTCTGTATCAGACAAATTGGTTGTCTCCATTTCATTTACCTCTTTTTCTTTTTGAGATTTCCCTTGTTCTTTCATTTGGGGCACATTTCTTTTTCTACCCATTTTGTCTGCCTCTTTGTGTTTGTTTTTATGTATTAGGTAGATCTGCTATGACTCCATGTCCTGGAAGAGTGGTCTTATGGAGTAGGTGTCCTATGGAACCCAGTGGTGCAATCTCCTTTATCACCTGAGCTGGGTGCTTCAGGAATATCCTTTGTGTGAGTTATATGAACCCTCCTGTTATAATTGAATCTTCATTGCTATTGGCCCATTTGTGTGTGTGTGTGATAAACCCTCAGGCTGGCTAACTGTGAGGATCAACCCTGACCACAGTGTACAAGCTGCTGTACAAATGCTGACCACATGGAGTGGAATTTGCCTCAGTAGGGTCTAGTGCCTGCTGAGATCCCTCTTTGGGTATGTTACTTGTGAGGCTAATTAATTCCTTCTCTGGTGTTTTCTGAAACTGGCTACTGGATGTGATGGCTCTGGGGCCTCTTGGGAAGACCTCTGGTGCAGGCCCTGGGCAGCCAGTTTGGAGCTACAAATTGATCCACAGATTATGGCTTCCTCTGCTAGGTCTGAGTGTAGGAAGAACAAGCTATACTAAGGCCAACTTTTACCAGCACCAGGCTTATGGACAGGCCAGCAAAAGCCCCTTGGCACCCTGAGATTTGCCTTACCTGACTCCACCTATCAGCTGCCTGTTAATCTCAGTCACTAAAAGAGCCTCTGGCAGTACTCAAGTTGCATGAGGTAGGTTCTCAGTGAGTCAACAGGTGGGGTCAAGTGATGTTTGCCACATTGACACAGGTTCAAACCCATTGCCAGTGCTGGGTGTGAGGCCACTCAGCAAATGTACCAGGGCATACCAAATCTAGCTGCCACCACTGGGTTCTGGCACACCTTTGTGTTGGGTTCCAGTCTCAGGGAGTTGTCACGATGAGGCCAGCAGTATTTGCGAGGCCCAAACAGACCAAGATTTGGCTATGTGAAGGGAGGACTCTGCATTGCTCATACATGCAAGGGCAAAATTTTCTTTGTCCTAGAGCCATACAACTCAGTCTGTCCTGGATTCTCTCCAGACCTCTAAAGGGCGAACCACCAGGAGGCAAGGAAGGTGAGGCTGCCAAAAGTCCAGAGAGTAGTGCTAACAGATCTCCCTTGAGGAGGAGGCACAAATCAGGTTCATGGAAAAGTGGGGGAATGGCCCTAGTGCCAAAGCCTGTAGCTCAGTCACCAACATCCTCTCAGTCTGCCCAGACCTCTACATCCTGGCCCAGGCAGCTGACTCCTCTGCAGGGCACAAGCTCTGCAGGTTGGGGTGATAAGGATTCCATAGAGTGGGGTTATTGCTTTCCTCCAGGCTGATGCCACATAGAAGGGCGGGCTCCACACAAGGAAGACGGCATCTGCGGTACAGGAAGGCGACTCAGCACAAGGGTCCCAGTGGCTGACCCTAGTCTTTTCTCACAGGACTACAGTCTGCTTTGCCCTCCCTCCCCTGGAACCCAGGGTGGGTGGCTGCAAACTAGATTTTGTGTATTGGCCCTTTAAGAGGGCACCTGTGTTTGTAGCAGATTCCTATTATCTCCCCCTGGCAGTCAGAATCCTTGCTGATTTTCATAGCCAGATATTATGTGGGCACTTTTTCCTGGCTCTGGTGCTCTGGGCTGAGGAGCCCAGCTTGGGATTGAGACCCAGACCTGTCAGGAGGGAACCTTTGCCACCGAGCTATACCTCCAGAATCTCAGCAGCTGCCTATGGGAGCGGGGCCAGCCCTTTTTGTATCTCTGCCCTTCCTACCAATCTTGATGTGGCTTCTTCTATAAACTTTGGTTATAAGACGTCTGTTCATCTAGTTTTCAGTTGGTTATTCAGGTTACTTGCTCAGTATTTTAGCTGTGAGTCCAGTGTGCTCTACCTCCTCCACCACCATCTTGGATCCCCCACAGGATTTATTTATATTCATAAAAATTTAATTTTACTAATTTATGTTATTTATTATTACTAACTTACTTTAAAATAAAATAAAATGAAAACAAATAAATGAGCAAAATGTTGTAGTGTTCATCAAAAGAGACCTAAATGGACAGTAAGTCCTGTAATAGAGGAATCCAGGTTAAATTCTTGAAAAAGCTGACTTGTTTTCTGTGGTACAGTTGGTTTTATTTTTTTAACTTAAACCATTATGGTATTAAACTATCCAAATTCAAGAAATACATTCTATTTTTAATTTAATCTTCTCTGAGTAAGTAAGCACTTTTTTAATGAGAGAAAAAATGCAAACCATTTTATTTTCACTTTTCAAAGGAAAGGTCAGAGTAACTCTAAGCCTACTGAAAGAATTAGTTTTTAAGTTGTTGGAAAGGTCAGAAAGGAAAAAATATTTTTGGAATTTTTAAATCTTGATGACTTTAATATAGAAAGTTCAACAGACTGGGTTGTTTTTCCTACTGGTATATAAAGTCTCTTAAAATACATTTGCAATGAAATCTTTACAAACATTTATTGTAGATTATTCTGTTGAATAAATTAGTCATGATATCAATATAGACACGGATATTAGATATATATGGCAAAACTTGTATATATGTTATAACTAAAAGTAACTGATTTATGATGAACTAAGCAATAGAATAGGAAGTAAGGCTTTAAAATAACTGCTCTTCTATAGCTTTTATGGTAATAAAAGGGGAAAGCAGCATTTAAGTGTAAAGAAATTAAAAAGAAGTCTTTGTGTTTTGAAGTCTAATGAAATAGCACAAAGATTCATTTAACCAGAACACCCACAGATATGTAGTTGAAATTTTTTATCATATCAAGGTTGACTAAAAGAAAAGAAAACACCTTTTATAGTGACAATCCTTTCTGAAATGTATCGGTGCTTCCTTCTGCAGCGCTAAGCACAATATACTGCACCTGATTCCTTCTTTGAAGGATGGGGACACTGCAGGCCTCAGGGCGCTCACTCAGCGCCTCTCCCCTCACCTGAACGGTCCCAGACGTGGCCGTCAGAGATGAGTATGTACTGACTGCGGGACATAATTTGGAATCTTTAGAATCCTTCAAGTGAGCTTGTTTGCTCATAAATTAATTTTTTCTTCTAAACATGAAATTTTCTGGAAACATTCATTGAGGATACTGGTTAATTAGATTTTTGTCATACTGTATCTGAACGGATTACAAGTGGCTACAAGGAAATAGTGTGGTGTTGTTAATGTGGGGCGGGGTAATAATAAATTCTCAGAAAAACAATACATTTTGATAGGATTGAACTATTTTGAGTTTTCTTCAAGTCAGTGTTTACAGAATAGCTTAAGTACAGAACCTAAGACCTAGTAAACTCCTGGGAACATTTTAAAAGTTTAATAAAAACTCGCGTATATTGATGTGGGAACAGCTAGAATCTTAAGGAAATTAATTTTTTCCCTGAGACATAACATTTATCTAGAATTAGAAGCAACTTCAATCTGCCTAATGAAATATCAGCATCATGTTGTTGCTTTTATCTTTGAACCTCAGAGACCATAATGCATTATTTAGCAAGTTAAAACCAGTTCAGGCCAAATCTCTTTTAAATGTTCATTTAGTCTCTTTTGATTTATATCTGAGAGTTAGGAGGAAGAAAATGCAGGGGTGAGCAGACAATACATTTTCAGGAGACTGAGAAAAACTTCATAGGCTGCTTAAAGTTGGTATTATCAGGTTACTCCTGTACCTGTGCAGAGAGCCACTTGGGACACAGACGTGTTTCCAGTAGAGGAAACACAGGCGGTCTGCCTGCAGCCGAGTGCAGAAGTGACCCAGTGCCCCCGTGGGCTCCATGACAGCCCACCACGCTGTCCTAGCCCTCCAGAATCAGGGACGACATGTGACTGTCGTTCAGATAAACCTGCAAACTCATTAAGAGACATACATTCCTTTGGAACTGCTAGAAATGTTTCAATGATCTTAAGGTCCTCTATGTTGAATCCTATCTAATACATTGAAAGTTGAAGTTAATTTTTTTTACTGTGATTCCATAACTTGGGTTGAATAGATGTTCTAATATGGCTCTATGTTTGTCGGTCCTAGAGCACGTAAAACGGTCTGTATGTTCATTAGCAAGTTTATGGTACCTTGGAGTTTTGCAACTGCTACTTGAATATGCCAGATCCAGACTTACCTTGACTTCATTGTTACAAGTTCATTAAATGTGTTGTTTCACTATAGTGTCACATTATAAAATTACTCTTCCAAAATAATAAATAATTATTTCAGATATTATAGACTGCCAATTACAGAAAATAATGTACTCATCTAATAGGATTTTGCTGATTTATAGAATTATTATAGTATATTAAATGCTTACTTTGACACACAAAAACCCTGAAAAGTCAGTAAAGCAGTTATGAGTGCCATTCTCACTCTCCAGCTTCAAGAAATCTGAGTTGTCTGCCTAAGGTCACAGAAGACTGGAAAGTGTTGTATCTGGGTCTCACACCCTGGTTTCCAACTTCATGTCCCATTCTCTGTTAACAGGGACCCCACCTAACTAATCTCAGTGACCACATATATATAAAAGCCAGGCTTATTCTCTCTCTCTCTCTCTCTCTCTCTCTCTCTCTCTCTCTCTCTCTCCCTCGACAACTTAGAGTTGATAGATACATAGTTGGAATAATACCCCCCAAAAGGCAAAACTTGGTAACTATTTCATTCCCCTTCTGGTGTGTAAGTTGAAGGAGAACCTCCAAAAAGGGAATGTGTAATGTAGAGGGGGTGGCACATGAGTCTTGGCGAAGTTCAGACTCTGGCTTCAAAACCACTAGAACCCTGACTAGCTGGAATGGCCTAGCAGGTGGCCCTCCTGCGCTCAGTCTTTCCTGTCCGTGGGTGTCAACACACACCAGAGCAGAGAGAACTGAAAGGTAGTGTTTTTAATGAGCACTTAAATGGTAGCTTTATGAGCCAATTTCATGCATATATTGATATTTAGAAGTGTCCTATAGATTTGGAATTCATTAGGACTGTGATTATAGCCAGAAAGTCAGACAGAAAAGTAAAATGAACTGGTATATCATCTGCATAAGAGTAGAAATGTGAGTTACAGATTTATGGTGATCAGAACAAAGGAAACTGACTTTATTTTAAACATTAGGCACTCCAGGGGCCCTGATTCATTTAAAGTCCCCTGTTAACATCATCCAGGATGACATCCTCACACAGAACAGTCCAGGCTGTATCTGGCAGTCAGAGCCCAGATGTAACTCTGTCCCCCAGAAATTGCAGAGATATTAGCAAGAACTCTTGAAAATAAAACTACCTGTGTTACATGATTACTTCCCAATTGTTCTGTTTTTTCCATTGTCCCATTTTTATGTACATACCAATTATGTATTTTAACTGATGTATATATTAATTAAATGAAGTCTGTAAAATATATATAATTTAATAAACTTTTAGCTGAGAATAAATAACATCCTTAGAGCATTCAGATTTCAAAATCAAATAAATTTATTTTTTCACAGGAAAATTCTCTTCAAGAAGTTCCGATCTATAATTTGAGGTCATGTTGCTAAAACTTCAATTCAGTTTGGGAAGGCTCAGCTCCTGTTGGCATCAGCTGACCACTCCAGGCACAATCTACATTTGAACTTCTTTTGGGCAACTCTCTCTAACAAACAGGTTACAGTCCCTTCCCAAACATGGCCACAGAAGCCAATTGTAGCCTCCTGGGATCAGAATTTCTAGTTTTTAATATCTGTAAAGTCCTTTTGATCAGATTAGAAATAATAAAAGGAATAAGCTAAAAAGTCTTAAAATAACTCTGTTACTGAATTGTCTTTGGATTTTTCTAAACAGTTTACTGAGGTACAAAAGTAAGCCATTTTGAAATCTTTCATAGGTAGTTATTTAGTTCTTTTATTGGTTTCCTAGGGCTTCCATAACCAAGTCCCACAGACCAGGTGGCCGAAATGATAAAAACGTATTTCCTCCCAGTTCTGGAGGCTGGACGGTTGAGATCAAGGTGTTGGCAGGGTTGGCTTCTCCGAAACCTCTCTCCTTGGCTTGTGGACAGCTGTCTTGTCCCTTTACCTTCACATGGTTTTTCGACTGTGTCCTAATTTTCTCTCATACAACCAAACACATTGGCTTAGGGCCCACCTTAAAAACCTCATTTTAACTTAATTGCCTCTTTAGTAATGACCCTACCTCCAAATACAGTCACGTACAAGGTACTGGTGGTCAGGCCTTCCACATATGAATTTGGGGACATGCACTCAGTTATTAATCCCAACTCACTAGAACCTGGTTCCTCATTCTCTACCGGTAGCTCTATTCAGCATCTCAGTCTTGCGGCTAATCCTTAGTTTGCACGCCTTATTAGTCCCTTTTAATTTAGGCCATCCCAACCCTGGCCTTTGCTTTTTGGCTGCAGAGACTCAGACTTCCTCTTAATTTGTTTATGGATGGGGCCTCTTAGCCATACTGTGACTCTTCTCGGCCTCTGTTGCTGTTACTCAGATCTACTCTTTTCACATCTGTTTTCCAGTTGTTCACCCCTCGTATGTTCCCTGTGGCTTCTAAACTCAAGTCTATGGCAGTGTTTTCTATACACTGGAAACTGGAAACAACTCAAATATCCATCAAAAATTGAATGGATAAATCATGGTACATTCAGATGATGGAATGCTATATAGTGGTGAGAATGGAGGAACTATTGCTACTTAAGCCATGGATGAACCTCACAAACATAATTTTGCATCTTTTGCCACCTACCTGATAAGGATGGTTATGCTATAGGGTCCATGAGCTCAGCGGTAGAGTTCATGGTCAATGAATATTATTGGGTACCTACAATGTGCCAGGCATTGTGGAAATGCTTTCATAGATAGCCTTATTTAGTTCTCACAGATTTATGAAGTAGGTAGATAATGTTTTTATCCAGCATAAAATGGAGGCTTAGAGAGAATAATTTATAAAAGGCAGGTCTGGAATTGAAAATCCCACCTTCTGACGCCTGTCCCAGTATTAGTGTCAACATGCCACATGGCCGGCCATCCCACTTTCTCCTTCGCTGGCTGTGGTGTGGAGGCTGCACTGGTCCCATTAGGTGGTAATCACCTTGACCATGCCTGGTCACCCACAGACTGGGGCTGACAGCTCCGAGGTCTCTCTGTTCTTTCCCTAATTCCTCTCTACAAGGTGAGAGAGAGACTGTTCATTCCCTTTCAAGGAAACTCGAAGCATTAGAGAGGAGCCAAACCACACACTGCCGATGATCTCCAAGGACTGTCAAAATGAGCAGTGATGCCAGAGTCTGACCCAGAATTTTAGAATAGGAAATCCCAAAGCCTCAGGCTTCTTTCCTGGAGCTGTTTGAGGGAACTCAGACAGATTGGGTACTTCAGTTGCAGATCTTCTTGAGATCTAGTAGCTTGTGAATATAACCTAGTTTCTAGAATTTACTTTTTCTAAGTTCAACAACAAAACCAGGGCATTTGATGACTGAGGAAGAAACTGGTAAAAACATTTGCATCTACCAGAAAAATGAGGAAAGCCACAAAAAAACACTATTGAATAGTGAGGCTCCAAGATACAACTCATATTCATAAATTAGTAACAAAATTTGCCTGAAACATTCATAAGGAGGATGAATTCCAGTTCACTAGTTAATAGTCCTCCTCTAGAATGAAAATGGATACAGTGTAATTCTACCTTATGACATCTGGGTAAATTTGCTGTCTCCAACTCAAAAATTTGGTAATAGCATATTTAACATACAGTCTTCCCTGTATGTTAAATATGCTATTTATTTAGCTTAGAGCTATGTATGCTCTAAGATAATAAAGATCAACATTTAAAGACCTCCAATTTGGCAGGGGGGTGAAATTCTTTTCTGTGACTTGTTTTTTGGCTTGGTAAGTATATTTTATTTAGTAGGGTCAAGCTGGTGAGGAATACACACAACCACTGAAAAGTAGAAGAGTTTCACAGGTACTCATGTCAATCCCAGCAAACTTTTTCATGGTCTTGACCACATATTTACCGACAGGGATTCTCATTCATTATATTCTGCAAATCTTCCCAATGGTAGAAAATACGGCAAACATGGGAATGATTTTAAAAATCAAATGTTTGTCCATGAATCCGCCCACATTTCCTACCACCAACCGTCAACATTCCAGCACCAGCCTGGCTGCTTGGCTATAGTTAGAAACGAGACCTCAAGGCCTCTTCTCTTGCTTCCTCCCAGAAAAAAAAGCCATGCTTCACCTCCCCTGCCTGAAACACCATCAATTAAGCATAATTTAAGCAACTAACCATGCTGGTGATGAATGATTCCATAACACTGTGCTTTATCTTGAGCATTGGGACATCCATCCATTTCTGCAAGTAAGATATGAGCAGTCTAGAGTACTTGTATTGGGGGACATTTTTATAAAAGAAAAAAATAACAAAAAATCTTTAGGACTGTGTGTTTCTAGGCATTTTCCTTTCCTTACAGTAATCCCCAAAGTGTGTCAGTTTTGTAAATCATCTGAAATATTTAGAAGAACAAATTGAAAATAACAATACTAACCCCTTAATTAGTATTAAGGGTTGTTAATTAATTAGTATTAATTAGTAATTAAGATCACACTTTTGGCTACATATTTTATACAAAGCCCTCTCAAAATATAAATAAGAAATTTTGGCTTTATTATCTTAATATCCACATTTACTTCTTAATTCTCAAATATGTATTGTTAATGTCATCCTCAATATAAGGCTAAACAAGATGAAAATAAAACAATTTTTTAAGCCAGACCACCAGGTAGCAAAAGTTGCTTGCAGGTGTATAACAGAGAAGCTCAGTATTAACATAAAATGGGTTCCAAGTAATTTTTAGCCACATTAATAACAGGGATCCTGAGAGTAAAACTTTACTAATTCAGAACTGGTAACAGGTGAGTGGGAACTGAGTGCTGTTGCTGTGACCACTGGTCCAGGAAGCTTGCTGGGCAGGCAGAGTAAACAAGCCTCAGGGACACGGGGAGAGAGGAGGGGGATGTTTACGCTTCTCAAAAGAACAAACACAGGATGGATTGTAAACAAATCGATCTTATTAATTAAAAAGAAGTTTTATTTTTCCTTCACAGCAAATATTCAGCACCTTTACTTGGCAACACTTTATTTAATTTTAATAAGTTTTTATTTAGATGCTTGAAACTTCATTTAAAATCTAATTAAGTCATATCTAAGTCAGAATGACCTTCTGTCAAAGTTGACCATATTATGTGATTTCGGTATTTTAAATAACATGGGAGAACTATCCAGTACTTGTACTGGATACACACAAGTAAACTTGAGTGGCTGTTATGTGTCCACAGAGAACTACACCAAATAATTGAAAATAATTCAAAAGAAATAAGTACAATCTTTGCTTGCACAAGGTGGTTTCACTGATGAAATGGTGAAAGAACATTTTACAAAAATAAAGGACTATAACAAGGTCCCTGGGGGGAGCTTAGTCTGCATGGATAACTCAGGAATTTAGGGTACTGAGCAGTTTTATTCCTCATATGGCCCATTGTATTATTGGGAAAAGCAGCAAGGAGTGCTTTGGAACCAGTTGGAGACTGATCACTAAGCGCTGACATTTTTTAGTCAATGTAGAGACACAGTTTGACTCAGCTTCCTCAGAAGTGCTCCTGGATAGTCAGGAACACACCCTGAGACAGGAGAAGACAAAGTGCCAGGGCCCGTTGTCCAATGGAAAGGCTACGCTTTAAGAGTCACATCGACTTCACATGCCAGTGTTCACTGTCCCAGGCCTAAACGGCCCAAGTTTTCTGAGAATGTGTTAATAACTATAAGATGGAAGCTACTAATTGAGCATCCATAAGATTTATGAATATAGTAGATCCCCCGAATCTGCAGGGGATACATTCCAAGACCTCCAGTGGACACCTGGAACCTTGGATAGTACCAAACCCTAAATATACTATGAAGTCTCCTATACATACATACTTTTTCACTTAAAGGAAGCACTTTACCACTTCTCTTGGGCATATCCAAATTGCCAGCATCACTACCCTCGCACTTCGGAGGCATCTATTAAGAAAAACGGGGGTCACTTGAACACAAGCACTGTGATAACCTGATCACCGAGACAGCTGCTAAGTGACCAATAAGGAGACAGTGCACTCAGCGTGGTGCACTACGCTGTACAAAGGGATGACTCACACCCCAGACGGGGCAGACCAAGACCGCAGGAGCTTTGGTCACGCTGCTCAGTAGCACGTGGACGTTGAAACTTATGAAATGCTTATTTCTGGAATTTTTCATTTAATATTTTCAGACTACTGTTGACCTCAGGTAACAAAGATTGCAGAAAGTGAAACCGTGTATGGGGGGGGGGGTGGGTCAGGGGGCTGCAGCATTGTTAAAGGATACATGGATCCTAACAAAATAGTGAGAGTCTCAGCAAAGGGGTCCATTGGGGCAGAAACAACCATGGTGGAAGTGGGGGATGGGGAGGGGAGTTGAAGCAGTTGTTGCAGAAATAAACCACCGAGAGGTGACGACGGATCAGCTCTAGTGACAGCAGAGCAGCCACAGGGGAGCAACACTGACTGCTGAGAAGTCGCCAGCCCAGAGTCCACTGAGGCACTAGGCATAGTGGACACAGTCCACAGGGCCCAAGACACTTTTAAGGGCCCATAGAAATATTGTTTTAGTCTCTCTTAAAATCAGAACCCACAAAAATGCTAGTATAATAGTGAATATGTAACAATAAATCTAGTCAGGAATATTTGTCTTTATACCGACTTAGTCACAAAATACAATTTTTAACATTTTTTATGGAGGAAGGGGCCCACGGAAGTCATAAATGTCCCCCAGCACCAATCATTCAGGTGTAAACACACCTAAGTAAAGTAAACACATCTGTGGTGTGCTTGGGGCCCAGCGACTTTCACTGGAGGAGGATGAAGGTTAGAGACCATAGAGATCGTGACTCATGACTTTCTCTCACCACCACATACGCAGTCAGGAAGGGTGCCACAAAAAATGCAGTCAGCACGTAACACAAACCGAAGGTACAGGAGTTACACAGTAGAATGTCAGTAGAGTCGTTCTTTATTCACCTCAGAAGACTTCCCAGAAAAGGAGATGGCTTAGGGAAGCTTGCACAAAAAACAAATAATGCTGGGGGTGGAACAAAGATACTGAGGGAGAAGTATGTCAGTTGTCAGTCCTGTGTTTTTAAATGCCCCGTACCATTATTTTAAATAGAGAGGCACCAGTTACTTCACTGTAACTTTACTACCCATATCAAGGAATCAGAAATCACGTTATTTCCAGCTAAAAACAGATCACTGAACCGATGGTGAGTTTATTATGATTTATGATTTATTATGATTAAATTCCACATATGAATCTCTAGTTAAGAAAAGACCAGCCCTGGCTGGCGTAGCTCAGTGGATTGAGTGCGGGCTGGGAATCAAAGTGTCCCAGGTTCAATTCCCAGCCAGGGTACATTCCTGGGTTGCAGGCCATAACCCCCAGCAACCGCACATTGATATTTCTCTCTATCTCTCTCTCTATCTCTATCTCCCTCCCTTCCCTCCCTAAAAATAAATAAATAAAAATCTAAAAAAAAAGAAAGAAAAGACCAAACTCTGTCCATACTTCCCAATTGTTGACATCTAGATCTGTGCTTCCTTTGGGATGTTTGGAAATAAGAATTGACCAGTATACCCAGATTTAGTTCTATTTGTGTCCCTTTTTAAATTTACAAAACATTCACAGGGAGGGGCAAGAATGGGAGTAAAGGTACAGGAATAAAGGGGACGGGTTTACAGGAACAAGTATAAAGGACACAGGGACAAAAACTGGGGGGGTGGAAATTGGAGGTAGGTGGGGAGGGCTGGGTGGGTGGGCTGGCATGGGAGTAAAAGATAGAAAATTGTACTTAAACAACAATTAAAATAAAATTTTAAAAAACTAAAAATAAATAAAAATAAAAATAAATAAAATTTTTAAAAAGAAGCATAAATGGTAGGTACAAAATAGACGGGGAGGTTAAAAATAATGTGGGAAATGGAGAAGCCAAAGAACTTGTATGTACAACCCATGGACATGAACTAAGGTGGGAGAATGATGGTGGGCCAGGTACAGGGCAGAGGGGAATAAAGGGGAGAAAAATATGGGACTGTAATAGCGTACTCAATAAAATACATTTAAAAATAAAAATCAATTTATTTTCTTAATAAATAATAAAATATTTTATTTTATTAATATAATAAAATTTTGTAATACATTTATTTATTACAAAACATTCTGTTGGGGGGAAATAAGTTAAAGGTAACTGTGACAGAACCAGCATGACAACCGTCCTCTGCGTTGGAAGAAAAATGTACAGGAACACACTGAACTGTGGAGGGAGGGAGTGTGGGTAGACAGGTGTGGCCAGCACGCAGAGCACACTGGGAAACTTTGCTCTGACATTTTCCCAAGTCGGAAGTTTGAAGAGAGCATAACACCCTGACATTTACCTTCCTGAGTAAAGGAATGTAATCCTGGCCCTGCATATGAGTGACAGCAGAGAAGGGCCATCAGAAATTAACCTTTTTGTAGCCAGTTTCTTACAGGTACATTTAATTCCAAGGTCGAGAACCTATGGGATACAGAATTTTTTAGCATATACAAAACTGAATATCATTTCATTTCTAACAGAGTTGCCAAAATGTTATAGATGGCAGGTATTTGTTTACATGTCTGTATATATAAAGAAATATATTGAATACATTCACACTTATAAACTTGATGGTAGTTTGAACAGCTTTAAAACATTCATCCTAAAACACTGTTTCACCTTCAATGCTGTAAAGACAAAACTTGGGGAGACATGCATGAAAATATCAGGCTTGTTGTTTTTATTTTCTTATTTGTTCTTTCTCAATTTTTGACAATTCATATATTAATTTTTGTAATCAGAATAAAAGGGTCTTTAAGTTCAGACAGTAGATAATATAGGGTTGCTAGAGATGACTACTACTGTAGTCCTTTAATTTTCCCCTAATTTAGAATATCTCCATAGCTTCTATTTAATATTTCTGATAAAAAGAAATCTGATAGATTAAAAATAATTTTTAAAGCATAAAACTTTATATAGTAGTAACAGAGTCTGCAACTAGAAAATTGCTTATAAATGGACTGTGGAACCATGGAAATACATTGCATACACCCAAAATAGATCTCAGGAAAATCCTAGTAAAGATGGCATTTAACAGCATTGAGTTAGCATTTTAATCAGAATTACAGGTATACTAAAGCTTATAAACCTAATAAGATTTACGGAATAAAAAGCAGTGTGGTGCATGACATGCTGAGGTTCATTTTCCATGGAGGTAGAAGAGATAAACATTTTGTTAGAATTGTGCTTATGAATGAAGTTATGGGCAGCTGATTCTTACTGACCATTGTGGACTGAAGAAAATATTTTTCAAAAACATTTGCTTGATTCAGACTCTATCATTATACTGAGAAGTGGTTGCTGCCCCAAATTTGGATGGTTTCTTAAACACCTGTAGGTATGGCTGTCAGTGACAGCAGGCAGCGAGGGCCGCCTGGGAGAGCCCTCCAGCCTCCCGAAGCTGGGTGAAGGGATGACAGTGTGGGAGACAGGGAAGCACAGGGCTCAGGCCCTGGGTTCCCATCCTGGCTCAGCCCCATTCTAGCTTGGAGGCCTTGGCCAAGTCACTGTGTCTCTTAGCCTCCATGTCCCAAACCACCTAACATAGATCATTTCTACCCCACAGAGGTCTCATGCAATTAAAGAAGTAAAAATACATAAAACACCTAGCAGGGTGCCCAGCGCATAGTAGCTCCTCCAGATACTTGAGTTCCCTCCCTTGTGAGACAGGCCTGGAGCCAACACCCCTCATCTCAAGACAGCTGGTAGCTTCACAGCCTGGCGTCCAGCCTGGGAAGATCCTGTGACTTCCAATACTTTTTACTCTGTTTCTTATATTCTATATTTTTTTTAAAAAGTGGGGGAGCCAAAATTGGGTTTTCTTAATAATTTTAGTATTACTTGCTATGCTCTCTGTGTTTCATTCATTTATGCCTGCTCTTATAATAGAAGTTAATGACAAACGATTCTCAAGAAATATTATTTGTTAGAGAAGCTATAATTTTATATATTTTTTATTGCTGAGGGAACTCTGTGTTAAAGAGAAGTATCAAAGAATTTTCTACAGCAAATTACCAAGAAAACAAGATTTCAAATATCTTAAGAAACTCAACAAGAAAGTGGGAACATATGGTTTTGAAGTATTATTTTAAAAGAAATAGGCTGAAATAATTGCTAAGGGTGTCATGATGTGGTAATCAACTTAAAGCCCCGCTATTCTTTCCTGTTGTTGCCAAGAATCACATAAAAGCATACAGGCTTAATGTGATCTAAATGTACTTACATGCTTGAGTGTATATTCAGTGAATATTCCATTTCTGCTGTCTTCATGATATTTCAAATAAGTTAATATTTATCCTCTGGTATGGATATATTTAGAAATTGAGCTTGAAGTCCAGCTAATTGTGCCCATACAGTGCTTACAATGTTTTAAGCCACTGACTTCAAAGAAGGAAAGAACCTGTGCAGTTGTGTTACTGTCCACCTCGCAGAGCCGCTGAAAGGCAGAGTTGTGTAGTTTCATGAATTGCCAAATCAGTTATCAATGGAGTTCTGAATTTTAGAAATGTTATCCCACAAGATAAATGGACAAGTCAGAAATAACACAGCTTAATTTTAAGCTACCAGGTGGAGATGGCAATATCGTCTGGGGGAAATCTTGCTTTGATATATGAGTACGTTCGCTTGAGTTGGCAGCAGTGTCAGACCCTGTGTCTGGAGCCACGGTGATGTCGCTGTGGCAGACCTTCCGGTTCTGTTCTCGGACTGACTGCACCACCCTTGGAAAGCAGTGAGGCTGCTGGGGTGATAACTCAAAAGCTAAAGGCTATAAAGAAAAAAAACTGCAAGAACTGCAAGCAGGCACTAACGTGGGTATCATGACTCTTTTCAGGTAGTAGGTGTAACCTTGAAGAAAAAGTGGCACTGTCTTCAAAAAAGTGACCTGACTCTGGCTTTGGTGGGTTTTTCTGCAAGAAATAAAAAGCACCGCATGTGTTAATTATACATCCTTTCTAGCTGACCACTGCTTTGTTCTAGAGTTCAGCATGAAAGGACTAATTTTTGTTTTGTTTTGTTTTTGTTTGTTTTAGTGAAATGGCATGTCCGTTGCTAATTCTAGCTATTAGAGTTGCACATGTGAAAATATTTATATGTAGTTTATGGATTGGTAGCATTTCAAATAAACAGAGTATTGAAATATTGACCTGAAATTTTTTGAGATGCTCATCAATTGACATTTTTTCTTAGCTCAAGATAAGAGTCTGAATTATTTTTTTAAAAATGACACCTTATAACATTAGGTTTGTTCTTTTAAGTATGTTAGGGATTTAAATATAAGCATGCCACCCTGTTTATTGCTATCTTATTAGAACTTCTTGGAGCATGGAAAGAATTCTTTACAAATGATTTTCCTTTTTTGAAAAAAAATAAGCTGCAAAAATACTTGTTAAACATAATCTGTAAATGAGTGTAGCTATAAAGCTTATAGCATGTAATGTTTCACTGAAATAATTTTTATATTTTGAAAAAATGTAAAATAGTTTAATAGTACCATAACAAATCTTTTCCCAGAATTCAGAATTGTATGCATCTCTATTTTAGGAAGTGCACATTGCATCATTAAAGAATAAACCTGGGATCCTTATGCACCCCAATTTTTTATGTAGTCAATCAGTGTTTCCCTTTATTCTTCCACAAGTCAGTTATTCTAAGCATTCTGGCCCTATAAACTTTTCAGAACATATGTGATAGTAACTACTGTCATAGCTGATGAATAAAATCTCTTGTAGTTGATATTCCATCATGGAAATAACACTTTATCATTCAGTAATGCTAGTTCTTGAATAAAAAAGCAAAGAAATAAACTTTGAGCATTGTAAAGAGATTCACACATTTTAAAATCTAGTAACTATGAAGTTTTTCTTTTTGTCTTCATAAATAAAAGCTGCCACTTGTTACAGTTTAGAAAGGAATGCCTGAGAAAATGGACAATGCTTTTCTTCCCAGAATAAACCTAGCTTCTAAATCCTTAAAGCCCTGTGTGAGACCAGGATGATAACATAATTCTGTCCTTTTGCATTGCATAGCAAGTATCAAGACTTATTAACCTCCGGAGTTAATATTGACCCTAGCTCTTAATTCCCTTTCAGACAACAAACCCATATGTCCATTTTTGGTTTTTTGCCTATAATATCTCTGTGTACTACACTTGTATTTTAAGTAGATTTACAACACAGATATTCACGTATGCTGTTAGTATAAAATTATTTTCTCCAGGGAGGCTCTGCCCAGAGACCTAAGAAAATGGAAGTTTTTTCTTTTTAAAGTGCTTAAAGATTGTTTCATTTTTACATAGTATGAGATGTCTCTAATTGAATTAAAAAAGTGATATTTTATTTTTTCCATTACACTATATCTACTATCAAAAATTTAATAATCTAGTAAACCAAAAAGACAAAAAGCCAGCCTCCCCCTGTAAAGTCTATGACTCTGCCTGTAATGAGACAAAAAATGCAGGGAGAGATATATGCCTATGTCTATATTTATACCTGAACCTATCAGTGCCTTATTATTAATCATTTTTATTTACATCTGGATTTACAAGAATCTCCAAAGAGGAGACATTCTAAAATTCTATCAAAATTCTTTGGTCTCAAAACCAGAATTACAATTTTTTTTCATACTAGCTCCACAAAATAAGCTGGGTGAATTCCTGTGATATTAGGCCACTGAAGAATTTTGAGAGGTTTTTATGACACTTTTACTCTTTTTATGCCCAATCCACTCAAAATGACAGAGTCCAGAGACCACTCACCAGCTCTTAGTGGGAGGCAGACCCCGATTCTGATCTCTGTCCAGGACTCCTCACTGTTCTCCAGAGCTTTTAGGAATTGTACAGGGACAATCTATAAATGAAAATAATAGGCAATCCATAATGTTTTAAAATTTATACTATAAAAATGATGTTCGTGTCATGTAAATTGCCTTAAAATATATTATACATATAAAATACTATGTTAAAATTAAATATAATATCAGCTGTAAAGGTGAAAAAGGAGCTAACTAAAAATTCACAAACAATCTTTTTTCAGATTTTGTGTTTTTTCTCTTCAGCCAAAAGCCTCAAGATTCACTTGCAGCAGCCTGCCTCTTCATTTATGTTGGATTGCTCTTTAAACATTAGAATATCTGGTAATAAATAAGAAGTTAAAGATTTCTCCTGACACAAGTCATTGTTGATTTCACTGTTATAGGGAAAAGGCTCTAGGGCGGCAGATAAGGCTGTTGCCATGGTGATGAAGGAGATACCGAGGGAGGAGTCTGCTGAAGAAAAGCCCCTCCTTACTATGACATCACAGGTGGGCAGACCCATAGGGTTGCTGTAGGAAGCTGACATATGTTAATATATCAGACATTGTGATTTTTAACTAGAAAAAAAGAACATTAACTTGAATCAATTTTTTAAAAAGCACAGTTTCAATGAGAAATTATACAATATAAAATGAAAAGCAAAATTGCTAAAAAAAGAAAATTCCATTGTTTATTTATTTGTGAATATTAATTTTCACTACTCAACTTTAGTTTTAAAAATGTATGTGCAAGTAAAACATGCTGCTTCTTTATAAAGGAGTCTTATTAACAACTTTGGGAAATAAATATTGAGCTAATCATACATTTGAAAAACAACCAAAAAAATCAAATTCCTATGAATAAATACAAGTTATATTGTATACATATGTCAGTTTACCAGTAGAATATCTAAATTTTCTTAAATGTTAAATATATTTATGTTGTGACTATGCATAATGCATATGTGTCTATACGTATTTATGTGGATGACTAATTTACAGGAATGAGCCAGAAGTCCCTGAGTCCCCCTGCAGAAAATGGCATCTGTGACCCCTCTGATGCTTAGTGACCTTGACAACAAAAATATCTCTATTATCAGCACACGAGGGCCATTTTCAGCATTTATTATAACAAGTATAGAAAAAAGTTTGTGTTTATATGCAAAGACATGCTGAGACTGTGAATCCTGTATGTCCTCAGGGACTTTTGAAACACCCTGTAAAATCCACATAAATATGTATAATATATTCATCACCACTCTGTGGAACTATCAGTTTTAAATTCTTAAATGAAAAATATTTTTACTTGCATTTATCTTATAACTTAGATTAGTTATCTTAAACATTTCTTTTTTCCATAATGCAGTGGTAAATGCAGTGATTCAGTTCCAATTATATGAACATGTCTAGAATTAGGAAAAAAATGTCCATTTACAGTCCTTATGAAAAGTATTTATATCAAAAGCTAAATTATGGCGACCTATTTTTAGAATATCATCAGATCACATCCCCAGCTGCTGCCAACATGTGTGGTTTAATTTTATTCCAAACACTATGTTGTAAGTAATGGAAATTATAACAACATAAAACATCAAACTTGAATATTTAAAAAAAGTATTAATGATTCCCAGGACTTCAGGATAAGTTTTATGCTGTGAGTTTTTTGTCCATGAAAAAGGGATGCTTCCCAATGACACAGTAGTCGTTGGAAAGAAATCTGCTTGATTTTTACCAAGGTCTTCATTCTTTACACAACTTTCACAGTAAAACATACGCAGTTTTACATTCATCTCCTGCCCTTTGTAGAATCTCAAAAGATCCAGTCTGTAGTTTCTCAGAGAAATGCTAAGGGAAGTCAGAACCACTTGAGTTCTTGGCTGAGGACAGAGCCACACACATCAGTGGATAAGACCTGCCCAGATTTGCAGTTGGCGTAGCTGTGCTACAACAGAGAACTTCAGGGCATAACAATCCAGGACAGGCTCTAGTCCCCAAAATTCTTTTTTCCCCAAAACCATGCATTGGTATGTACTTCCCAGTAATCCTTTTCAAATGTCCAAAATGATGATCAAACCTAAGCTGGAATTTAAAATTTAATGCAAAATAATATTTTTTATTTTTAATTTAGAAAAAATTGTGATTATTATCATTTTTTCACATTCAGAACATTTGTGTGTGCCAAGTTCCTTATTTAATCCCTGTCTAATGTTGCATTAACTGTTTTTGAAGTATTAGTTATTGCATGAAGATTATATAATGCTTTCTTTGATGCATCATATTCTTGTTTCATACTGGCTAGTTTATGAATCAGCAAACAAAATTCTGATTCATAACATATAATGCACCTGTTGTATTGATAATTTTATGGAGTTAATTCAGTGACAGCTGTGATACAATTATTTCCAGTCAAATGCAGTTTTATTAGTTGATATACTTTTTCCACTGTACACAAGTGGCTTCCTCCCTGCTATGCACCAGTGGCGTGCACAAGCCAAAAAGCAGCAGAATGATCTGAAAAAGTGAGTACTCCTCATGGCAACCACAGCATCCCGTCTGTGTACCATACCACATTCTTACTCGTGATCCTGTGAATGTATGAATATCTTGAAACATGTCTGTCCCATGTCTTCTGTAAAGCCCCTTATGACATAGTGCCACATACTGCTGAATACATTGGCTCATCTTCATCACTAGTATGTCAATGCCAGCTGCTCATTGACAGGTTTCAGATATGTCTGAAGCTAATTGCTGTCTCTCCTGGGACAATCACAATGGATAAAATACAGATTAAGTCCTTGAAACAGAGTTCCTAACTTGTTTTGTAACTCCTTATTCAACAGATTGTAAGTGCTGAATACACTGAAGCATCTTTTTTTGTATTGTGTGATTACTACAGTCACTTTGAGAGCCAGACTTATTCCAGTGGAGTCATTTATAACACATAAATAAATTGAACAAAACAGAAGACTTAGCCAGGCGACCTGAACTCAGAGATGGCTGAGCCCCTGAGAACGGTTCTTTTGTGTCTGTAGTAACAAACAATACATCAAGCATTTCAAAGAAGCTCAAGTTCATGCTAGACTAATACTGTAAGTCAAACAGTATGGAAACAAGTGTGCATTGATGAAAAGATTGAAGGAAAGACAAAATAGGGAAATCAGCAAGTCTTTGAAGAAAAAGTTTCTATAGACCTGTGCTGTCCAATGCAGTAGACACTAGCCACTGTGGCTCTTGAGTACTTTGTAACCACCCCAAACTGAGGTGTACTGTAAGTATAAAATACACACCAGATTTTCAAGCTTCAGTCCAAAGAAAAATAATACAGCCCTGGCTGGTGTAGCTTAGTGGATTGAGTGTGGGCTACAAACCAAAGGGTCGCCAGTTCAATTCCCAGTCAGAGCACATGCCTGGGTGGCAGGCCAGGTCCCCAATGGGGGACACGTGAGAGGCAACCACAAACTGATGTTTCTCTCCCTCCTCCTCTCTCTAAAAATAATTAAAATAAAACCTTAAAAAAGATTTAAAATAATAATATAAACTGGCACATTAATAATTTTATATTGATTACATCTTGAAATGATAATACTTTGGCTATACTGGGCTAAATAAAGTGTATTGTTAAAATTATTTTCACCTGTTTCTTTTCACTTTTGAAAAAAATAGCTATTAGGAAGTTTAAAATTCCCAGGCTCTCTTTATATTTCTATGGAACAGCACTGCTCTAGACTGTAATGGGGTAAATAAGTCCACTGTGAAGACAGAGGAGGAAACTATGTACCAGAGACTCATTATATTGTAGAAAAATGTATTCTTTTTGAAAATGACTTTAACAAATATTTTTCTCTCATAAGGGACCTTAAGAGATTTCCATTTTAACCACATCTCCAGGCACTTTTTTTAAACAAGGTGCATCCCATTGACTGTTTGCTGCAGAGCACCATGTCTTACCACTGTGTGTTGCACATCTCTTATTGTTTAGGAAGTTTTGGGGAGGCAAACTCAGCCTTCCTTTTTCTATCTGCCCCTATCCCTTACACCTTAATATTGATTTAATTGTCTGTGTCTAATAAAAATAAAAAAGGAATGTCCTTGATTGGAAAAACATTCTCAAAGCTACTAAATATATCCTTCTATTACTAACTTGAAACAATTGCTTTAAGTATGTTCTCCTGCCTGCCCTAGTGTTAGTACTTCTCACGTTGTGAAGAATAATACCTGTTCATTTTCCCACAAATAAATTCACACATATAAATCCAACTACCATGTCAGGAAAATATTTGTAGTCATTTGAGATTTAGATCAAGTCAAAGAGTTACAAGTTATCACATGGTTGTCCTTTGCAAGAAGATCCCCTGAGACCCACACACTGTATAAAAAGTGGGGTGGGACAGAACCATTAGTACTATTAGCTCATAAAAAATTAATTCTCTCCAGTGTCAGAGTTAGCCCGACAAAGCTACCAAAGCCTGAACACTTAAGGGACTTGCGATAATGATTTAGTTGCCTTTGTAATGGATTTAGTCAGTTACCTTAGTTTTGATATGGTCACAATTTTGATGGGCATCGCACAGATTTCTAAATTTGGGTAACACTAATAAAGCCATAAACAAATAGTTCAATTACAATATTACAAATGAAACCTACATAACAGGTGACACATGCTTTGAATCAACAGTTTCACAAATAATAAAGGCATTTCAAAATGCATCAAGATATACCTATTAAAAGCATATTTGTGTTTTTATTTACATAGAAATAAAACTATCTAAAATTTCTTCTATTATTTAAATGAGATAAAAGACATAGTATATTATTACAAATTTTTTCATCAATATTACAAATATCAGATATTTTTAGCTGTTTTTTAATGTACTAGCTTCAATGTTATAAGTTAAAATTATTCTTTAAGTACTAAAATGTTTAAAAACAAAAACAGAATATTTACTTTAAACTAAAACAACAGTTTGAGATCATCAATCTGAAGTGTAAAGTTATGGAATCGTGAATTATTATCTTTTACAGACCTTGTTTAATCATATAAAATGTATTTTAGCTAGAAGTTAATTTGCAATGATACAAGTTACCACAAACCTTTTAGCTGTATATTTTTTAGTGAAACACCTAAGCAAGATATTGGTTAAAGACAAATAAGCTTAGATTTTAGTCACAAACCAGCTATAGAGACATATGCTGGAGCTTAAATAGCAGACAGTATTCAAAAGCAAAATACTCTCCTTTCGCCTTGGTTAAGTATTCCCCTCTTAGCTTAGGTCATATAATAATTTCATTTTTAACACTGAAATTAGAGAAACTGAAGTTGAACTAAGGCAAATGCATTTTTAGATAGTTTAAAAACAGACCATAACTCATTAAATCTGGATGATATTGTCTGCATTTTGTTCATCACAAAACACAGTGCCGATATAAAATAAAAACTGGTTTGGTCCTGTGATGGCTAATATTAGCCATATCAACTAACCCAGTCTAAGTCATAAGTAAATTGAAGACATCTGACTGAATATTTCATTCACAACCTGTGATTACAAAGAAAGTGCAACGTTCGACAGTCGTTGGAATTCTGAGTGTCAGGGAGCCCCTCCGTGCAAGTCCTCACCGATCTTCTAACTTCTGTTTCCTTTTGTTTTCATGTCCATTGACCATGTAAGGGATTTCCCTCAAAATCTCCCAATTTGAATCTCAGATTTAAAATCCCTAACTGGGATTTTAGTGTTGTAGGGAGGTAGTAGTGTCGTGTCTTGAACTGTCACTGGCCTCCCACTGGCATGGATCTATGTCCTTCTTCCAAGGATGTCGTGGAGCCGGCCTGTGCCTTTAGTTCAATTTTTCTCCTTAGGCATCCACTGTGCATTCCTGCCTTTTTTGATAGAAGCCTTGCATTTGGAAATGTTCCTTTAGCTACATCCAGGTTTCCAAACACTTAAATGATGTGCCAATGGGGGGAAATGGACCTAGATGTGGGGTTTAAAACCGGTCAGGAAATTGGTAAACATTTCTGAGGCCCCCTTGCCTCTCTGTGAGTTGGTCAAACCCAGTATAAAATTGAGGATGCCTATGCAACCATTCTTTTCTACAATTCACCATTCAAGTAAACTGTATAAAATCAGTCAACATTTATTAAACTGCTACTCTGAGCTGCAAAAATTAAGTGGATAAAGTCTCTACTCACAAAGAAGTCCCTCCTAGGGGGAGGGAAACAGGTAAAACTGGGTAAAGGATGGGAGCGTGGAGATGCTATAAGAAGGCACTCACTGCCAGGCACCGAAGTTTCCCAATGTGTAGTAGAACAGGGTCCTAGAAGAGAAGAAATAAGGATGTATCACCATGAGAAAGGCCTTTGAACTTATCTAAACATTAAGAAGGGAACCAAAGAGGAATAAGAAATACAAAATTTAAATGTAAACAAAGTGAGATATACGCCTTAGCAATTAACGAAGTGGATCACTTTAACTCAGTATGGTAGTCTGATTAGACTAAAATCGCCATTACTCCAACTCGGTTATTCAAAAAAAAAAATCAGAAACCTTTTGATTCACCTTTCACTATTTTTATAACATCAATGCGCTCTGTACCCAAAGGATGAAATATTGCAAGTTCATAAAGTATTTTTAAACTGAAGGAAGTAATTCTAAGAGAAAGACAAGCAGTATCCCATCAGTGAATAATGAGAGAATATATGATACACAACTTGGAAGTAAAGCTTAGGGGAACTATTCGGGGGATTCTGCTTAGTTTGCAATTTTTTTATGACCTAAAAGAATTACTTATTCTCAAATCACCATAGGAAAACCATGAACTTGTTTGAAAATGCAGAGCAGGAAGTCATGTGAAAAGCTATTCTTATCTACACAAATAAAAATAAAATTGGACTTAGTATGGTTAAAATAATGACTCCTAAATTCATCTGACTGAAGATACAGTTCGAAATTGGACTGTTTAAGATAGATCTTTTTATATCCTCGGTTTCTGCAAAGTCAATGTCCCATGTGGTAGCCATTTATTGAGCCCTCCTTATACGAAGATGTTCTATTTGAAGTTGTGAAGAATATAAATATGAGTAAGCCATAGCCTCTGACCTCAGAGTTTACGAAAAAGATTTCTTTATGGTATCTCCTGTTTTATCTTCCACATGTCAATCAAAACCAAAAAAGTTTCAGTTCCCAAATTACCTTCCCATGCCATCTGAGATCTGGCCCTTTATCTTCTTCACCTCCGAGTCTGACTACCATCCCCAACTCCAGCCCCAGCATTTCCCAAGAGCTAGGTTGTGCTGCAGCTTGAAAAATTCTGACTCAGAAAGTAGTTTATGCCCTCTGATTTGTATCTATGGCAGAGAGCCACAGGAGCAGCTAAGGGAAGAGAGCCAAGGGAATTGGGCAGAGACAACAGCTCCATCGTCCAGGTATGAAATGTGGTCAGAAACAAGACAGTAGGTGTGGGAGAGACACAGACCTTATCAGGCAGAGGATTAGGAAAAGACTGGAGGAGCTAAGCCTTGTCCTGGGCTCCCTAGGGTCTCTCTGAAGAACCTCCTCTTTGGTAGAGAAAATCTGAGAATGCTAGAGATGCTTTCTCCACAAAATTCGTCTGAAGTGCAGAAGAGGTGGGAGACTCCAAAAAAGTCCTATTACCTTCAATAAAGCAGACTTGCCTAAAAGGACAAGCCTCTCAATTAATTGTGCTTTTTCCTTTTTTTCCATTTAGATATTTATGTGCACAAAGGTCTTACTTTCTAGAATCCTTTTTATCAAATGTAGACTATCATTTTTCAATGTTTACAGCTAAAAGCATGTATGGAAACCTAACACCCTGGACTACTAAAACTAGATAATTTATGTCTGTTCTACAAAGGAATTTAATTGTATGCAAAGTAAAGAAAAAGTACATGGGGATTTTGTGGACTATAACTTATCTTTAAATTAATTATTGATCTTGAAATTATTACTAAGAGAATGACTAGATTATCTTTAGGGATCTATCATTATCATCAGACTTCTTCAGAGGAATAATGTCTATCAAAAAGATAGTTGTGACATTGCACATACATATATATAACTTTTAAAGTTGCAGTTGTTATACTTACTCTTTGTACCTTATGCACTTTAGCCAATAGATCTATGAGACCTAGAACCAGAGACCAAGTAATCAGAACACACTGCTGAGTCCATGCAAGCCTGTTACACTAATTTGTTTGAGTAGAGCATGGTGCCATATCTGATGATGACCTTCACCCTCCATGAATGTTTATAGCACAGGAGAACCCAGTCTCATTTGAAATGAGAATGACACAGCCTAGAGATTAGCCCTGTGGCTAAGTCAGGACCACCGCACCACTCTGGTAATACCACATCAGGTGGGTCGTTAACGCTGAGCACATATGGTTAAAAGGGCAAGTGCTACCAAGAAATATATGTTACTGTATGTGTCCTTTGGAAGCACCTTCATACACAAAGTTTTTACATGAACAAACTGTAAATGAAATACAGGTCCTAGAAAACTAATCTCATTTTCAGAAAAAGTATATAGGGAGTTTTATGGATTCAGAAGAGCACACAGAATCACTGATGTTTAACCCTTTCTTCACTTTCTAGTATACTGTATTCTATGTCAGTGCTTTCAACTACATTTCCAGGTAATAAAACTGACTTTTATGCCAGACAATATTATAAATCATTCCTAAATTCAAATAGACCATGGCATTTACAAAACTTCGAATATATGTTACCCCAGAAACATAAAAGGTTCATAGTCTCTCAACATTAAAAAATATTTTAATATAAATAAGAAGAATGACTCCCAAGACTGTTCAGATTCAGAAAACAAAATTTAAAGGCACTCAGAGTTTCACTCATCGGTTAAAGGAGCATCCTCCCAAAAAAAGGCTAAGACCCAAACAGACCTTGGATAATTTGATTCCTAGAAACACCTGTGAGTTTTTAGACAAAGTAACACTAAACTTATAATAATTGAAGAAATGTCTATCACTGTAACTTGAACATTAAAAGGAAATGGGTAGTCTCAGGGCTTACTCCTTGATAATATCCACATATGAATATGCATGAAAATCAAATTACTAACTCTACGTCAAAACCTTAAACTCTAGAGAAGATCTGAGATTTCTCCATGTTTAAATCATAGGATGAACAGGAATAAGTACCAGATGTGCCTCTTGGTTTTCAGTCCCTAAATAATCACTAAATGTTTCCATATTCCTCCTTCAGTAATAATAGCATTGCATTTTTTCTTTTTACATTTACCATCAACTTTAGGTCTCTTGCCATCTTCCATAAGCTCTAAACTGTAATACCACGGACACTCTATTAAAGAAATAATGGAGTGAAAATGAGTAGAGTCACATAAAATATTTTGATTTGGTAATGTTCCAAAAACACTTCATTTGCTATTTTCTATGTTTCTTAAAATACAGCCTTGCAAAGAAGTATTTTAAAAATCTAGATATTTCAGACACACCTTTTTTTATAATATGTATAAAACTAGATGGTTATGCCTATTTTAAGAAAGGCTAATATAAAATCTCCGGAAATTGAAAGTTAATTTAGGGATTAGCCACTTTTGCATCATAAGTCTATTTTTTCTCTTAACCACAGAAGCAGAACTTAAGGAAGTCTGGATCCAAGAGGTGCAGAAGAACTGGTAGTAAATAGACAGATGGTAGTAAACAGAGACCCTCGAAAAATCAAACTGAGAGGTTTCTGAAATTAGAGAATAAGCCAGTGGGAAAATATAACTGAATTCACAAGCATCTGTTTTATATATGGGTTTTCACAGACAAAGCTACTGGATATGTAGTTCATATGACAGGACAGTTAATACAACAATATTTTGTACTTTTTCTAAATAATATTTGTTATGCACTACAGAAGCATTCCAAGGAAATGTAAGGAAGGGTGTGTGCCAGTAGGTGACTTGAGCTTTTTAAGAGGGGGAGAAAGAATACCACCCCCACAACACACACAGATCTGTGTGTGTGCTGTTACCACAAAACACTGACTGACCAGTCCTGACCAGAATGTGTCACCTCAAAGTCTGAAGCCACTGTTCCAGGTCTCGGTAGGAGCTTATTGTCCGAGTGAAGAGTGAGATTGGCCCTTAGGAACAGTGATTCAATAGCCATCACTTTCTTCATATTGAAATTGAGAATAATTCTAAAACTGTTCTAGGAGAAGGAACAAAGGCTTGAGCTTTAAAAATTGAAGTTGGCTGCATCAAAAATATTGACAGCGCTAAAAGGCTCATTCCCTATCCCTGGTATTTTTTTTTCTTTCTTGTCCCTACCCCATTATTTATTGGTTTATTTATTTTTTTGGTAGGCTTGCTATTCTCATTTTGTTGCAAGGCTGCATTTTAACTTGTCTGATTCTGCAGTTTAACATGCCCTTTGACACCTGTGTTCATTTGTTCTCAGCTGGTGAATGAACAGCAAGAAAGCAGACCCCTCCTGAGTCCCTCCATCGATGACTTTCTCTGTGAAACCAAATCGGAGGCAATAGCAAGGCCAGTAACGTCCAACACAGCTGGTAATTCTTTCACTTGTAACTGATTCTCAAGTAGAGTTAATTTTCACTCTAGTAAAATAGATGGTTCTTTTCCATAATTCATTTTAAGTGGAGGATAATGTTTACAACCAACTTAAACTTTAGAACATACACCATTCACCCTAAGCCAATAAATCACTGTGCATTATACTATAAGAAACTGTGATATATAGTACACAACCAAATGTGCTGAACATTAGCCTGCCACCATTAGCAATGAATCATTTTTCTATGCATATATTTTCATATTTACACCTCATCTCAAGTCACATCATGTTAGGAAACCTTTAAAACAAAAGCATCTATTTCAAAGTAACATTTTCCAAGTTCTGGCTGGAAATTCTTTATATGACAAACAAAAGTCAAGTAATATAAAAATATAGGCAGCCCCTTCAAGTGGATTGAAATGACAATTAAAATGTCCCAGAGACTTGGGATATTGTACAGCCAATTTCATTTTCAGTCATGTAAATGAGTCACTCGCTCCCTCTTACAACAGTTTGTTTGTATGTTCTCCTGAAATTAAGCCTACTCAACCAGGAACGATCATCTGCCAGGCACTAACCAGTATTCACCCAATGGGCATTGTAGGATACCACAGGTATGAGTCACCCTTTCTTCAGTGCCCTCTGCACTTTCCAGTTCTCACAGATACTAAAACTAAGTCACTCAGGTAGGGCCCACCCTGGGGGAGCAACATAAGATTTGCCTCAAAAGCTAATTTTCCCCTTCTGTATCAGGGGCAGCCTTTCTGCATTGATCTCCTTCAGCTAACATTCATATTCAAAGGCATGTTGTTCAAATAGGAATGAAAAAATGATGTGCAGAATCAGAGAGTAAAGGTTTGTTGGATTGCAGGAGAAAATTTAATGGGGAAAGAATATGATAATCACATACCATCTTGTTAAATTAGTTCCATTTCCCCATTGTGTCCTCAGCTCGCTGTTGCCTGGAGTATTTTCATTATACTTTTAAGTGAAGAAAATCACAGATGAAGGAAATTATGATTTTTAAAGAGTGCTAAAAATTCCAACAAGAGTAATTAACATAAGAGAGAGGCACTTGATGTGGCAGTGTAGTCTACAGTCTCTGGGGTCAAAGTTTATGATTTCAAACCTCAGCTCTGCCACTTAGCAGCTGTGTCTTTGGGCAAGTTGCTTAACTAAATTAAGTCTGTTCCCTAATCTATCTAGTGATAGTAAGATCTAGATCTCATAGGCTACTTGGGAAAATTACAGGAAGCAATCTAGGCAAGTACTGAGCACCACGTGAGCTCTATCAGGTACTACCTTTCTCGTTAGCCATCAGCTGAAAAACAGTACCTCCAACACTTCCCTTTTTAAACGCATTAGTTTTCTGTACATCACACCAATGCAATCATTTTTCTGAACTGAGCTATCACTTTGAGTAATCAAACAAATAAAATTGTGCTTGTTACATTTCAGGGAGGAAATTAAGTAAATTCACACGCTGTCAGATCAGATTCATCCTCCTTATCTGTGAAACTGGATTTCTCCCCCTCCAAACCCGGAAAGCTACCCCCAGAAGAATGCAGAGGAGCCTTGTGTTTGTAACCACAGGGAACTCTCCGAGAACTGGGTGCACTAAGAAGTCCCACTGTTCTCAGAAAAGCTGTCAAGTGTAGAATTCTCAGGTCTTGATTCCAGTATCCTCTGCACTTGCCAGTTCTAACCGATGCTAAAACTGAGCCACTTAGGAAGAGCCCACCAGAAACAGCAACATGATATTTGACTCAAGAGCTACTTTCATGTTGGTTTTTCTAACATACAAAAGAGATACAGGTGAAATATTGGAGGAAAAAATCAAAAGTATATATAATTTCTTGCAATCCCCAAACCCACAGTATTGACTCTGTATCAGTTCCTAGCCCTGCCATGGCAAAGTGTCACAAACTGGAACCTAGTACAAAATCAAGGTCAGTAGAGCCATTCTCCCTCTGAAAGTGCTTGGGAAGGATCTATTCTAGGCATCTCTCCTAGTTCCTGGTAGTTCCTTAGCTTGAGGCAGCATAACTCTAGTCTTCACCTGACATCCTTCCCATGTGTACGTCTCCAAATTTCCCTTTTTTATAAGGCCTCCTACTCCAATATGATTCAACTGATTATATCTCTAATGACCCTCTTGCCAAATGAAGTCATATGCCGGTATACTGGCATACCAGTAGTGGGGGTTAAGACTTCAATAGATGAGGTTTTTCTGAGGGGACACAATTCAGTCCATAACACCCTTCAAAGAAGGGGGTCAGGAAAAGTGATATTTTGAGACTGGATTTTTCTTTTCTCAGCCTCAGCATTCAATACATCTGGGTCACACAGATTTTTATCCTGAAGGAAGATTCTTCTGTGATAGTGGTTTTTAATCTTAAAAGTATATCTTATGGCTGAAACACAATGTTTTTAATTCTCACCCAGAGATATGTTTATGGATTTTTCAGAGAGAGAGAGAGAGAGAAACATCGATCTGTTGGCTCGCATATGTGCCTCAGCTGGCAATCAAACCCACAAACTTTCAGTGCATGTGAGGACTCTCCAGCCACCTGAGCCACCTGGCCAGTGCAACACAATATGCTTTAATACCTAAGAAATATAGTTATTTTTTAATTATTACAAAGCCCACAATTTACATCTCAATATGCAACATCACATTATTACACGTCTTTGAAAAGGAAATGTTGTAGCATTCAAACACCTTGGAAAGAATTCTAATTTGTTCCAATAATTTTATAGTTAAAGGTTCTAGGAAGAAGATAGAGTTATCATTTACTACCCAAATTTTTAATAAAGTAGTAATTTTTAAATGAAACACTGTCATTTTATAGAAGAGTATGAAATTACATTGAGAAATCAGAATAGTCATTGAATGTTATCTATGGCATACCAGGTATTATGTATATCTTCATGCTTACAATGCATATTAAATAATCTTGGACTAAAATATGGAAAAAATCCTGCTTCATGTTTGTGCCAAGTCAATCAAGCTGAACTTTGAAGAACCTTATGTTAAAAAAAGAGGCATTTTTACTGGGTATTTTCTTCCAATGACAAATTAAAGTCAGGGTGCTGCCATCTTGACATTTACTTAAATGTTTAAGGAATATAGTTCTTATATAAATTAACACAAAGTAAAGAAATATTTATCTCTTCCAAAGGTCAGTTAGATGATGAGATTTATTTCTACTAACCCTAAAAGAACATATCGATCTTCTACCTCAAGAGAGTTTTAAATGATCATTTTGTCTCTGTATTTCAATTATCTTTTTTACTTTCTGCTTGCTTTTTGCACTAGAAGTAACTTCTTGTCATCCAATGATGATAACTTCAAGCTCATCTTTTTTTTGCTATTAACATCCAAGATTATCTTTAATTCATTTGTAATCTAGTATATAGCTAATTCATTGACCTCCGCACACTATAGTCATAGGTGATAGGTAGCTCAATGTCATTGCTAATATCCTTGATTTTAAAAAGGTAAATAAATATATATTATACACAGATGCATGTATCAAATGTTCTAAAAGTAACAACTCAATGGATATTTTAAGATAGTAATTATATCATAGGAAAAATAATTATTATAAAACTTGCAATAATAACTTATTGTCTGTATTCTCCAAAGAAAATCTAATATATGTCAGAGTATAGGAAAGACTCTTTTCTAAAACACAAGAAAAATAGGGCTTCTTGGTTTGCATTTACCAACCTACATAATCTAAAAGAATTGTATCCATAAACTTGAGCCATTAGGTGGAAAGTTACTGTACAAAGATTTTTCATGGTTTAAAAAATAATAATCTCACCTCTTGATAGGGGCCCCATGCACAGTACCTGTATAAGAGATCCCTGTATATATGGGAAGAGGCACTCTTAACAAAGTTCACAATTCCACCACAGCCACCTAATCAAACACCTTAACTGCAAAATTAGTGTAATATTTGCAAAATGCACATTTATGAAGCCCAAGTAGCCATGAGCCAAATGGCAGGCCTCTGGGTGAAGACTTAGAAATGTGGGAAGCAGCATTAATTACATATTCCAGTAAAAAGGCAAAAGTTGGTTGAATTATTTAAGTCTAATTTATCTGTTTCCCATCATTGGCAAAATCCTTCCTGAAAGGACTTTGCTTCACAGCCACTACATTGAAGAATATGATGTTTTCTGGTTGCCAGGGTAGCTTAGAAAACAGAACAGAGATCCTACAAGCTCCTTGTGGCATGTTCTGTGACTGCACCGGTCAGGCTTGTCCCAAGATTCATCCTCTCTTTTCATCCTCACAGTTCATAGCACTGTGTTTACCACCAAAGCATCAAAGCAGGGCTTCCTTACAGGTTCTGCTGTAAGCAGCCTCACCCCCCAGGGCCCGAGTAATCCAGAATGCACAAACACCTTCAGTGCCCGCAGGGAGCCCTCCAGTTCAGTAGGGGGTGATCCTCAATCAGGCATCCTTGAAATAGATGGAAACAAATACTTATGTATTCTGTCTTCAGGAATTTTACCCAATGAAAATAGGTTATCCAAAAAAAAAAAAACATTTCTGAAATCTCCAAGTACTTAAGCTATGCCTCAGACAGCCCAACCTGACAAAATATTGGGACCCAAACAAACAATAATTGAAGCCACATCAATAGAGTCCATTGTGGATGGTTCGGGTCAAGTCTAGCGAGGAGTACAAGAGCACTTGGGAGGAAGGGGCCCGTGTTTGAATCCTCCTGTGGACACCATCCTACCTGGTATGTTAGTTTCCTGTTCCTGCTGCAACAAATGGCCACAAGTTGAGTGTCTTGAAACAACACAGATTTATTATCCTACGGTTCTGGAAGTCAGCAGGCCTAAAATCAAGGTGTCGGCAGGGCTGCATCCTGCCTGGAGGCTCTGAAGGAGAATTCACTTCCTTGCCTTTTCCAGGCTTCTATAGGATATTCGGAACTCCTTGGCCAGTGGTCCCTTCCTCCATCTCCACAGAAGCCAACAGCATAAACTCTCCCTCTTTCTCTCTCTCTCTCTTTCTCTCTCTCTATCTCTCTCTCTCTCTCTCTCTCTCACACACACACCACCACCACCACACTTGGACACATACATTTTCACGTCCCACTATGAGAGGCAGTTAGCTTAATTTAAACACACATATTCTAGAACCCAAACCTTCATATGGCTAAGAGAATCTTTTAAATTGGGTTAAGAACATCAGCAGAGCAGACACCCTCATCTGTGGCAAGCAATGTTATCTTTGAAGCCCATGTGGAACAGTGAGACCCTTTATTTTTAATTCTTAGGTACACATGTGTGCGCGCACGCACACACACATGCACACACGCACACACTAAAATGTGATTTGTCTTCCTCCAAACGGTAAAAGTTGGCACCCATCCTTCTGTGCTTTTGAAACTGTGGTCCCTGGGGATTCTCCGGCTTCAAAGCTTTCTATACAACCTTCATGCCACCCCCTTCATCACCTGGGTAACAAGTTGGGCCTTTTCTGTGTGCCAAGCATGTGTTTTACATTTGCTGGGAAAGAACAAAGGAGTGAGAGCCCAGAACAAACACCGGAAGTGCTGAGGACAGTTTGAAAGGGGAAAGAATGTTACTGAGCCAAGTTTGAATCCACAATTCACTCTATAGTAATTCATTTATTCTGAATGGTGAGAAGCATTACAGAATTAAATGACTACTTACCTGTTATTATTTGTAACAAAAATATTTCCTATATAAAAGTAGATAAGTTCTATATAATTTGCTTCTTAAAGCAGAGTGGGTACAAGTGACTAATTCCTCATTGTTTTCAACAATGAATAAAAAGGACCTATAATGGCATTTCAGAGACGGTTTTTCTCTTTCTTCCCTCTATTATAAAGAAATCACAGTGGGCCTAGGATCACTACTGACATACAGTGGCTAGGAAACTTTTGTTTAAACATTTAAAGGACAGGAAATGTGTGGTGACCTAGCCTATCTCGGCTGCGTACCATGCTTAAATTGTAGCTATCAAGCCAGGTGCCTTCGCTCTGAACGCCACTTCTTTCCCCCCACATTCAAGTACTCGTCAGCCACAAAACAGTCCTCAGATCTCAGAGCAGCTCAGAGCAGCCCAGCATTGGGAAGTGCTCCCGTCTCCTCAGGAAGGCTCAGATGCAACGAGCTGACACTTTCAGGCCATCTTGTGATAAATTGACTTTATAACATCTTCTGTAGAGCCCTATCTTTGTCCCATCCTCCGTTTTATTCCCAGTGGTGTTTCCTCTTTCTGTCAGTGTGTGGAGCTGATTCTTGCCTGAAATAGAAAGGACCAAGGAAAATAGGAAGAGATTATAAGAGGGGAAAATAGAAGGACTGAAAGGAAAAGGAAAGAAAAGCATCATGAATTGGCCACCAAAGAATGGAAATAACATTTATCGAGTACTTATTGTATGCATGACATTGTACACGTTTGATTTACAAATCAGAAAATTGTATCTCTGTATCATACTTAAAAGATAGCCTAGTAATTCCACATTTTTCAGATGAGGAAACTAAAATTCAGAGAGGTCAAGAAACTCATTCCAAGTCACACAGCTAAACAGTGGTATAGGCAGGTCTTTCCACTTCATCATCAACATGCAGCCACTGTGATTTATAATTGAAATCAGAAGACAAGATCATGGAGAGTAAAGCATGACACACTATCTTAAGGATCCCGTAGGGATGCTTAGCTCACAAGGACAGTACAGTACTAAAGGAATTCTGGTTGTGAGCTCAGTAGAGCCCTGATCCTGCCTTCAGTGCAAGGGGGAAGCAGATGGAAGAGAGTTGAGACATCAACAAAAATCTGTTCCCTACCAAGAGGAAAAGTTGGCAGATCAAAAGGAGTGGTGCAGTTCCTGTAGACAGTGCCAGGAAGGGTTAACACGAGGGGTTTTGTTGTCACTTTGATGGTGTTTCTGAGCTAGCTGGGTGAAGAGGTCCTGGCCAGCCTCTCACAATGAGCTAGTCAAACACTGGTTACTTGCACTGGAAGAGCAAGAAGAATGAAGAGTTTCAAAGCTTGCCTTTTTAATTCTCATTTGCCTGGTTTGCATTTGAACAAATTACTATTTCCGTCTACATCATAGTATTTAATACAATGTAATCAACCTGCTAGGAGGTAAAAGCCTCATTAGACTTTTTTGATTTGCTACATTGAAATTTAAACTTGCATATTAAGCAGCAAAGACATTACCATGTGTACCCATTCATCAACTGTGTATTATAAAACACCTTTCTAGTTCAGCCCAAACAGCAAGCCATTTTCTGATTAAATCACTTAGTTAGATAAAAGGTAATTAACAACATTCCATTATACAATGTTTACTTGCGTGGTTTGAAATTAAAACACAAAGACAGTCAGAAATTTTACCAAATCATCCTCATAACTGTTTCACAAGCATATCCCTGAAAATGATAGATTGTCTCTTCTTTGAAAAAAACTGCATTCTAACATAAACCTCTCTGTAAATAAAGCAAAACAGTAAAGTAAATAGTACCTGAACTCAGATTCAATTTTATCGTTTTAATTTCATCCAAGCCTTCATCACTGGTGAGGCTGATCTAAATCCTGCCCTGCAGATTTGTACCATGCGGAAAAAGGACAGGCAGTGAACTTGCCCATGTAAATACAAACTGTCCTCACAAATCAATGACGACCTAACTTTAATTTGGTGCTTCCAACCTACACCACAAACACAAATTCCTTCTGCACCCAACCAAAATCTAGTTTTAAAGAATAACTTCAGAGCTCTGGCTGGGCTAATCTTAACCTCTTTGGTCTCTGTTAGTGTTGACCACAGGCTTAGACCTCCTGGACCTGAGCGAACCCGTCTCGCAAACCCAAACCAAAGTCAAGAGGTTGGAGGCCTCATCGAAAACCTCATCCCTCAAGAAGAAGGCTGATGGATCTGATCTCATCGGTGCGGATGCTGAGCAGAGAGGCCAGCCTCCTCGAGGCCCGGAGACGTCATCCTTAGATTTAGGTGAGGCAGTAGCTAGTGTCCGTTGCTGCTCTCCCTTGCCTTGAGAACAAGGAAGTTCCACAAGGGACATTAAAACCATGGGCAAAGGAGCAGGAAGGGTGAATTACATGTAGAAAACTGGGCATGACACATTTCTTTTGTGCTTGGACTTAATGACAGTTGGGGGCTCCACTTTGAGTAACTGATGGGGAGTCGCTCATGTATTTATTCAACCCACATGCACTGAGTTCCTGACAGGTGGCAGACACCACACTAGGCACTGGAGTTACAGGTAAAATCAGACATGAGTGTTGCTCTCTAGGAGCATTCAGTCTAAAGCAGGAGAGCCAGTCGACAGACAGAGACAGACAGACAGACAAACAACTATAACACAAAGTCCAGGAACAGCCAGATGGAATGGTAACTTGTAATAGGTGTGAAGATACATTCACTACAATCCCAGCTCCCATTTAGTGATGGCTTGTGATGTCCAGGACTGTGTTACATGTTTTATATATATCAGTCCTTTAATTCATTCCCAACTCTTTGAAAGGAAGTGAGAAATGAATATTTCAAATTTAAATAATTTGCCCAAGAGCTCAGTTAGTATGAAGAAGAGCTGAGATTGGAGGCTAGCTCTAATTAACTTTAAAGTCCATACTAATATCCACTGTACGTCTTCCTGAGAAACGAGACTTACCCTCAGCTCGTGGAACTAGTCATATTAAGCTCTTCCTTCTCAGGAGAAATAAAGGTGGCAGGTATTTTAGAAAGCTGAAGGTAACTCTTTTTTCTCCAGGCTGTGACTGACTGGTGTGCATGTGTATGCATATGTACATGGGTAAATATTCATAAAATTAGTATATTAGTAACTTATCCACAAGGTGGCAAATATTAAAGGGGATATATATGTGAAATCTCTTTGCACTGTAATGTGTACATGTTAGATGATCATGAATTAATTTATTCATTTGTTCAGTAAATGTTTCTCTGCATACCTACTGTGTTCCATACTATGTGCTAGAAATACACAGATAAATGATATAAGCTCTCTGCCTCAGTTAAGTTTATATTCTTTTTTAGTAAGCTTCCAGCCTAGCTGGGAGAGAGAAGAAAGATTCAGTGAGTATAATCAAATGTGCACTGCAGGAGTCCCCTGTGTTTGCACTTCCACTTTCTGAAGTTTCAGTTACCTGTGGCCTGAAAATGCTGAATGGAAAGTTTCAGAAGTAAACAATTTATAAGTTTTCAATGGTGTGCCATTCTGAGTAGCATGATGAAGTCTCAAGCTGCCTGGCCGCATCTCGCCCAGGATGTGAATCACCCCTGTGTGCGGCATCTCCACACTGTCTACACTACCTGCCCACTCATCACTTAGTAGCTGTCTCAGTGACCAGATTAACTGTGGTGTCCTGCAGTGCTTCCTTAATAATGGCCACGAAGGGCAAGAGAGTGATGCTGGCAATTCGGAGATGCCAAAAGGAATTCGTTAAGTTCTTCCTTGAAGTAAAAAGGTGAAAGTGCTCAATTTAATAAGGAAAGAAAAAATTCATATGCTGAGGTTGCAAAGTCCTATGGTAAGAATGAATCTTCTATCAATAGCATTGCCTAATTTTTAAATTAAACTTTATCTTAGGTGTGTATGTATAGGAAAAAATATGGTATATATAGGGTTCAGTACCACCCACAGTTTCAGCATCCACTGAGCGTGTTGGAAAGTATCCCTCGCAGATAGAGGAGCTACTGTATATGTTGCAGTAAAAGGAAACCCAGGTTCTTCCTACAAGAGCACCTTCATGGAGCCCCTGACCCTGCCAAAAGGTTGTAGAAGGCGTCTTATAGGAGGTGCTGTGTGAGCAGACTCTGGAGGGATGAATGGGAATTTTCCAGATGAAAAAATACAGATCAGAAAGAGGTGGAGAGGAAGGGACAGGGCATATTTTTGATGCAGAAGAGAAAGGGATTCACACACAAATAGACAAGCACAAAAAAATTATATCTTTTCAAGCAAATACAAGTATTGTAATAGGATTCAAATAGTGAAAAATAAGTCTGAGAATCTCTGGAGGTCAAGATAATGGGAGTTCTCGGAAGCCATGGCCTTGAGTTTGGCAGGGTTGAAGGGTTTTCCACATGAGAGTGACATCAACAAATTCTACCTTAAAATAAAAAAAAAACTTTTATCTGGTGGGTGTGTATAGAAAGGAGTGGGAATATAAAGACCAATACAAACATCTAAGATCGTGACAGAGAGGATGATTAGAGGAAGACACATTTGGAAAAAATTAACACAGGACTTGTGGACTGAGAAGACGTGTGTTTGCCAGCAAGGAAGACATCTAGATTGTGCCAAACTCTGTGATGAGGATACAGGAGGGGAAGGAGGGAGGGAGAAAGACAAGGTGGAAACCACTGAGTTCAGTTTTGAGCCTTTTGTGCAGGGTGGGGCAAAAGTAGGTTTACAGTTGTTCTTATGGAAAGTAATACAATAATTAATAAATAAGAAGAAGAAACTCCATGTTTTGCAAGCTTGCAACTGTAAACTTATTTTTTATTTGAGGAAACTGTGGGACTTCTCTGTGGAAATGTCCCAAAGACTCTTAAGTGTATACTTCTAGAACTCAGGAGAGAGAGCTGAGCAGGAAATGGAGATCTGAACGTCTGAAGCCTATGAATGGATATCACACTTACGGATGTAGATGGTGTCACCCAGAGACAGACCCTAGAGGAAGCGAGCAGAACAACACGCATTTCACACCAGCTGCACACCAGGATCCCTTCTCGCCCGCCCTACCCTGCTTTGAGGCCTGTCTCTTTGAGGAAAACTTTATAACTCTCTAGTACTTCCTCACCATCCATGTGTTCAAGGTTTATTCAACTACACAAATGAGTAAATGAAATTTATACATTTATGTAAAAATATATTATTAAACACATTACAATATAACACACTATCAATATAAAGAAACTTAAATTTCTCTGCTTTTGAGAAAATGTTTCTATAACAAGTTATAATAATATTTAGAGAACTTTGGAGGACACTAACGGCAAACCTATCTTTTCATAAGGAAAAAAATGGACCCCAAGATTGTCTCGATGGTTTATTTACAGTCACACACTTGTTAACAAGAAAGGACCCTCCAGGCTCTTCATCTGTAAGGATTAAGCCACAAGGAGAAAACGGTGCCGGCATTCTCTTGGCTTTCTCCATTGCCTCCTTTCTCTCCATCCCCTTTGTTAATTCCCTCCTTGGCGAGAAATTAAGCAGTCTGTGCAAAAGCTGTGAAAGGTGTTCTAGTTTATTCTCACCTCCTTTTAACAGGGAGCCTCTTTAAACAGAATTTCTGTCTAGAGACCTGCCAGCAGTGCCTCCCAGCCACTGCCTTCCATGGAGGTCCATAGGATACAGTACTCCACAGGCTCATTCCCACCAGAGTCCATGGACTCATGCACAGAATTCAGAATGCACACAGCTCTTGAAATAAATTCAGGTAAAACAACCTGATTGTTTGACTGTAAAAGCAATCTAATTTCATTAATAGGTTTCATTTTTATTTTGCTGCACATGCTTTAATTTTCACGTGATCTTAATGAAATGGTCTTAGGGTTTGAAAACATCAGTTGAGTAAAGTTCACTAGTATGACGCTTCTCAATCTTAACCAATCTCCCTTTTTCTCTCTGCTCCTCATATTCCCCCCCGTCTCCCTCACCCCCTTCCTGTCTCCTCACTAGACATTCAAACACAACTGGAAAAATGGGATGATGTTAAGTTTCATGGCGATCACAAGGGCCATCCAATGGCAGAGAGAAAATCATGCTCATCTAGGACTGGCTCAAAAGAACTATTGTGGTAAGATATTTTAAATCAGAAAATAACCATTTATGTGTCAATTGTGTAGGTTTTTCCTCTCATGTACTGAAATAGCCAATGAGTTAAGTCAATCCAAATACTTGGTGCCACATATAACCCCATATATATCAGTGTTAATTACTGTGGCTTCTAAAACTAAATTATTTCATCTAAACTGTCAAAAACCTGCCAATATTCATAATTCAATATTCATTACTTGTTGATAATTTTCTGAATGTATAATTGAGCTGATCAAAATAGGTACATGCATGTGTCTGCTGATGCGCATGTTCAATATATGACATGAATGACAGTTAAATTAAAGGTTTCTGGGTGCACAGGTAACCTTTTCTGACCTTCTTCGTCATCACTATCAGTTAATTTACTATTTAAGGGTAATCCTGGGAGGCCATGAGAAAAACTGGCTTCCTGAATTTTGCCATATTTTTAAATCTTCCTAAAGGACAGCCTGTTTTAGTCCCCTTTTGCCCCTCACTCACCTCCACTTGTTATGACATTTTATGTTCCATACGAGGATTATATCATGCCTGAGAGGCTTTGTGGAAATCTCTCTTGCCCTCAAAATAATACTTCTTAATAAAGCAGAACTTTGTTAGAGGAGCGGCGTTGCATTCATTTACTTTTTGCACATAATTGGACTGAATTCTAAATCACAGGCAATAACACCTAGCACATCGCAGCCGCTTAAATCCCAAAGATGGTCATTATAATAAAAACATATAAAAGTTACCTTTTTCATCAAAATCCTGGCGAGAGCTTTGTTCCCGTGACTCTCAATGATGCCAGTTACCTAGGTTTCTCGGCTGGGTTTCTAGCTAAATCTGCTTCTCGGTGTTCATTAGCTGCCTTCACTGATCCTGTGCAGGTCCTCAGAGCACAGGTCTCAACCAGAGCTGAGCGGCGGGAAAAGTGCGCTGAACTCCGAGTCGGCGGCCGAGTTGGAGTTAGTGCCTCCCACACAGGTAACACATCGATTCTTCCGTGAACCCGTCTTTTCTAAGAGATGGTTTATATCTTAAATATTTTACATAAATTTTCACAAAAATTTCTAAGTATGTTTTCTTTATTTTGTATTATAATGCGCTTTCTTACTCAGTATCTGTCTCTGTGCCTAGACTGGAAAATGAGTTAATGAAATCATGCGTCCGTAGCACTTTTTTCTGTCTCCAGCACTTGCTGTTGCATTATTTGGCAATACAAAATCTGTACTACTCCATTATTAGCACTACCATGCCGCAGAAACAAAGAAGAGGAAATTACATACTGAGTGCTCATTTCCATCCATGCCCGGTGGAACAGGGTGCTTATTATAAATCAGGAGCCTGACTGCCACATTGAAACAAATTTCAAAGAAGGGTTAAATAATTATAGTATTAGCAGGAGTGGTAACACTAAGAGCTACCGTTTGTGAGCGTGCCCACTAAGGATTAGGCACTTGACTCTGTGCCGTACATATGTTATATCTAATACTGAAATACTCCTGTGAACTATTATTAGCCTCACTTTAAAGATGCTTTAAAGGGTCTCAGTGAAGTAAAACTCCTTCTCCTGGACAACTCAGCTCACCCCCTGGCAGCAGCAGGGCGGAAACCTGACCACCAGTCTGCCCACTACTTGACTCTCGACTATAGTATAACTGACTTGTCTAGGACCGGTTATCTCCCGTGGTTACAACTGCCAAGAAGGCCAAAGTCAGTCTAAATCTTTTCATTCACTCAAATGCTTTACAAGGGTACAGCCTGGATCTAGAGCCACAAACATCTCTGAAGAAATGTGTCTACATTCATACACTCTACAATTTAGTTAAAAACAAGGGGTCGAATGAAGTAAGCCTGAAATATTCTCTTGAGCTTGCTAGATAAGATATTGAAACTAAGAAAAGAAATATATTATTTCAGGTAAAGAATAATTATAATAATAGCAAATATTATTAAATGCTATGATAAGGCCTGCCAATATATATTATAAATATCTATTTGATCCCGACCAATGGCACCATGAGTTAATTTATTACCCTCACTGTACAGATGGGGAAGCAAAGCACAGTGAGAGTTAGGAAGTTGTGCATGCATCACAACCAGTAAGTGACAGAGACTGGCTGTGTAAACCAACAGCACCTCCCTCGTGCACCTCACCCTCCGCAAGGAAGGGTGGACAGTACTGCCCCCAGAACTCTGCTGGAAAGCAACTCAACTAACATCCAGAACAAAGAATGCTGGGAAGCTTAATGAATTGTAAATGTAGCATGAAATATCTTTTCCTCCTCTGGGTTCATTCTAAATGTGTCTTTTTTAAAAGCAAAATAATAGCTTTTATTAGAGAAACATTTCTTAATAAAAGTGTTAGAAATTTAGACATGACTAATGTCATTGGTACTGTTTCGTGAAGTGGGATCCTTGGGACAATTTGAAGTGGAACTAGGACGTGTGTTTCTCAAGCTGGGGGAGACTTGGCTCTGTATGGAGCTGGAGGAGGGGAAGATCAGCTGGGGTCCTGGTTGCTGTGGAGACCCACGGTGCAGTATCTCATTATTCCAGTGACTGCTACTCTCCTGCTGGTTGTCTGATTTCATCCCACCACTGACCCAACAGTGTGCTTTTAAGCAAAAACAATGTGCTTTGGAAAATTTGTATGAGACTCCCAATATTTTCCTGCAAAACAATGGAAAATGCACTGTGCCCTGACTGGTGTAGTCCAGCCAGTGGGGCTTCGTGCCACAAAGAGAAAGGTCACCAGTTCGATTCCTGGTCAGGGCTCGTGTCTGAGCTGTGGGCCTGTGCCAGAGGCAACCAAGCAATGTTTCTCTCAAACACCAATGTTTCCCTCCCTCTCTTTCTCCCTTCCTTCCCCTCTCTCTAAAATTAAATCAATAAAATCTTTTTTAAAAAATAAATGAAAATAAAACAAAATGTGCTGCGACAGTTCTCTGTCTAGATGTACCAAAATGACTCCTCTGAGAGAGTTACTTATTTGTAAAGAATGTAACCATTTTTAAAAAATACTATGTGTTTATTTATCATGATTTCCCTTAACCAAGTAAATTCACAATCTTTTCATTTTAATTCCAGCTTATGGTTAAATTAAGAAAATTTCATGAACTTGAGATTTAATCATTTGAAATACTGTCATTCAAATGACAAAGGGTAGACTGACTAAACTACTTTTAATAAAAACCAAAAAGTGTTTTTACTATTAGAAGCAGATTGCTCTTAAATATAGGATCACTTTACATAGATAAAATGATGAAAGTAGTATAAACACTCAAAACTGACTTGCAAACCATTCAGTAAACAACTTTAGCTCCCCAAAACTTGTCACTGCTCCACCATCACTCTAAGAGCTCACAGAAAATCAAGAAAATTTTTTCTTCTCTTTCAGGACGACTTAAATAATCCTAGGCCCAACAGGTGAGGAGCTCTTTGCAAGCCTTGTTTAAAAAACATATTTCAGAATCAAAGAAAATGGAAGTTCACAATGAGAAGAATTCTTACATTAGCTCATTTCTTATCAAGACGGAGCAAAGGAAACACAGTACAGTCTCTTCCACACAGGGTTTCGAATACGCTAATCAGAGTGGCAAGAGATTATGATAAATTACATAACCTCTATATATTTAAAAATAAGGTTTTTGACACAATCAAACTATGTAATTAGTATGCCCTGGAGTTGAATGTTTAAAGAAATTATGCAATCTGAAAAAATTAGAAAACATTCGAAAAACTGAAGAAAAACACAGAAAGTAATGATGTAAAATTAGCTGTTTCCACAAATGGGTCGAGAGAGTGGTGAGGCAAAAGAAAAGACTCCAACTGCTGCTGGAGACTCATGGCTCAAGCGTTCCTTTTTCCAGTCTGGACACAGGAAGGAGAGCTCCAAGACGGGCTCTTTGCCCATCTAGTTGGGCTTCACGAAAATGTGCGATGTGTGGCAACCAGGTTCTCTGATACTTAATCCCAATCTTGTAAAATTTGTTGTTTTTTGCCAGCAACATCTCTGATGTTGCTGGCTTGGCACTGCAAATGAGTCCTTCTGCATATTATAATTCCATCAGGTTGGCAGTGTCCCAAAACTTAACAATGTAAACTTTAAGATGTAAGTGCAGATATGTTGTCTAAATTTTTAACCTAGTGGTGCAAAGGAAATACATTGAATAGCTGTCGTATTACACACTTCATGTGTATAATGTGAAAAAGTTCTAATATATTCTTTGACATGCTTACGGTAATCTTGGAAATTAATATCCCCATTTCTCAGATAAGTAATGCATCTTAGAAGGCAGAATCATTTTCCCAAGGTGACACTGCTGAGGAGCAGAGGAGCCAGAATTCAATTCACACCCATCAGCTTGGAAAGCCCTTGTTCTTAACCACACCCCACCTTGAATCAGCCACATCAAGCTTATCCACCTGAGAAAACTCCCAAATCATCTGTTTCCGTTCTCATTGCAAGCCTGATTGCTGTGTTTATAGGGTTAATATGAGTCAAGTGACTCTAAAAAATAGTTATCACTCACTTCCAGAAACTTTTTAAGATAGATTAGGATTGTCATCTGATCTGAAACTACGTACAATTTTGTGCCTCCTCTGCCAAATTCATTCTCAAACTCTTAGAAATGTGGATGGCTCCCATTTTATTCCACTTTGATTCAACAAATGTGATTGTCAACTATTCATAAAGCCATAGTGAGGTGGTGAAAAAATTAGAAAGAGGGATTCAACTGGAGGAAGTATCACTTAGAAACAGATAGTACACTATACATAGAGTTTTGCCTGTTGGAAGATGGTACCGGAGCCACACCCACATTCCCTTGCCCCTCCTGGACATACGCAGTGAGCTGCCAATGAGGAGGGAAGCAAGCAAAGGTGGAAGGAAGGAAATAAGGAAAGGAGGGCAAGAAAGGATAGAAGAAAGCCAAATGATCGTTTTTGGCATGGTAGGAAATCTGTACATAAGAAGTACTCAACAAATACTTGTTGAAGTAAAAAATTAGAGAATGCTAATGAAGAGAAGAAACAATACACACTTGTCAAATTTAATAATTTGTAAGTAGTGGTTAATGGGTAAAGGGTTGAAAAATAAAAAGAAAAAATTTCATTCTTGATCATGTTGAAGCTACTTTCAAAAATACCTGTGAGTTAGTCATGATAATAGACTGTCCATCTCTTTTCAAAATCAGCAGTGATTCACCTTGATGCTCTACAATACAGAATTTAATAGTTGGATGGAGATGGGAACCATGTACACCCTCCTCGCACAAGCTCAGAATTTGCTCTTTATACTTAAGTAGGGCTTATTTGTGAGCTTTCAATGATAAAAGTCTGCTGACTGATCAAGAAAAAAAATCTGAACATCTCACTGAAGCAAGTGTTTAAATTATCTGGTTTAGCTTAAGAATCCAACTAGTCTTCAGTAACCACTGAACAAAGGTGCTGTCAGCACAGATATTTTTAAGGTATTTCTAAAGCCACACCTGATTAAGTACTAACCAGAAAGATGAAAACAAAGGCCAAGTTTTATTGAACACTTACTATGTACTGAGCATTTTGTGTGTGTATTTACATGAATTATTGTTCTCAGTTCTTGTATTGATTCTGTAAGTGAATGCACATTGTGCAGACTGAGGATTATGCAACCGAGTCGTTTGTCCTGGGTCACCAGTTCCCAGTAAATAGGTCTGGCCCCAGGCAGTCTGACTCCAGAGGTTACGTTTTTCATGACTTTGTTATATTGTCACCTCAGGTCTGCTAGTTGTTACATTTTTCTATTCTACAGTTATGCAGATCCCTTTGCCCCTTCCATTTCTTTTGAAAAGATGCTGAGCTTTCTAAAAAAGTGTTCTGGTGGGAGATCTCAGCATAAAAGCGATGCACAAGAAGCGATAAGTGACCGGCAGCGAGAGGAGCCAACAAAGCTGTGCCAGCACAGCCTCAGCCACCAGTATGGCCAGTTTCAAATCACAATTTTGGTCATACTCACAATTTTGAATAAGGGAAATAAAACATAATAGTCTTTTTAAAGAATTAATTTCTTTCTTCTTCATCTCACCTAGTGCTTATAATTCCAAACAAAGCTGAAGGAACTAATGTCTCCTTCTTTGGAGAGTGCAAGACCCTAAAATCAATTAGCTTAGACCAATTAAAACGCTGTTTTTAATGCTAAGGCACTTCCAGTAGGTTGCTGTAAATGTGGAGCATTTTTTCAAAATCACTCAAAGAAGAAATGTCTCTGTCAGAGTACATGTATGAACTCCCGAGTTCCACCTGCACGTGCACCGTGCCAGTACCGAGACCCGAAGTTCTCCTAGTGTGGTCCCTCCACCAGCCTGATCTGCATCACCTGCGAACTTGTTAGAAAGGCAGATTCTGGGGCTTCACCCCACCTACTGAACCAGAAACCCTAGGGGTGGACCCAGTAACCTGCATTTGAGTCAGTCCTCCAGGGGATCCTGATGCCCACTAACGCAGGAGAGCTACTGATACAGAGCACTACTGTGCCCCTGGAACAGCTGTGGCCCAAACAAATGGGTGTCACAGTCTTGTTTGCCATTCCTCTAGGTCAACACTAAGCCACAGCCACAGTTTACAAGCCCTGCTCACACAGGCTTTCCCATTATCACGGGTTTGCCCATAATCTTTATTTGCACACAAACCTCAACTTGAAAACTGCTTTTTTACATTCAGTATTTCCCTGTATTTTATAACGTTCATCTCATGCTTCTCTGGGCAAAATATATGCCTTTCAAACATGAGGTAGATAACACTTGTTTAGTAATAATCCAAAGCCTTTCTAACAACATGGAAAATACCATTTACCTGAGTAGCAATTGTACTAGCAAAATATAATTTCATTTGCATGATAAGATTTTATACTTGCTGTTTCAGGTGGTAAAGAGAATGTGAACTGTTAAGTCTAGAATCCTGAGACAGAGATTTTCCTCTTCTCCCTTTGTCTCCTGTGACTCCTAATCCACTCGGGTCATGAAACATTGATGAAGGGAAGCTGGTGGCAGTAATGGAGTCCTGTGAGGTCAGGCTTCACGGGAAAGACAGATCGTATTTCACTGGTGAAAAGTGCCTGGGACAGAAGAAGGTGGCTTGGAACAAAAATACTGATGCTTTATTTTCCTTCTAATGCCGTTCACAGGTCATTCATGACATTATTACACAAACACACAAAGCTCAGGTCTTGCCATGCATCCACAGTTTAAAATTTACTTCTTTGTTTATTTCCTTAATGAAGGAACCAGCAGGAAGATGTAAGAGTAGGTTCCAAAAGCAATGAATTAAGAGATGGAGGCTCATATAACCAGCTGGGAAAGAAATGCCAAAATCAGTTTGCCAAGTTAGAGACAGGACTGGGTAACACTCGACAAGAAAAAAATATTCCATCACCTTTGGGGTTTACTTTTCTACCAGGCTATAACCCCCTCACATTTACAAATTTGAAAGGTTGTAAACCATCTGCATCCATATATTTGTTCATCAAACATTGTGACCCAAGAGTGTCAGACAAGGGCTGTGACGGGATGAAGGGTAGCCAGCAAAAAGCCATGTCTCCACCCTAACCCCCAGAACCCACGGTAGTTCGTTTCCCTGGTACGTTTGGGTCCCGTTCCCTCCCTGCCTCGGTTGTCTGCGGGCCTTTCACAGGCCTACAGAGAAAATAGTCTGGAGGTGCACCTCTTATTATCCACAATTAATTTTTCAAAAAGAAAGTATTCATTGTTTGTCAAATTGAAAATTAACATGTTTTAAAATTCCAGCAGACTCTTTGCTAAGCCTGTTAACTGTGACTGAGCAGTTGGTGTCACCAGCCCTGATTTCATCTACCTGACTGTTAGTTAACAGAGAACGGTGAACTCAGGAAATGGGACGTAAGGCAGATGTGCGCCAACAGAGGGAAGGCAAAGGAAAGATGGTGCAGCGTGCAGACCTGCTACCCACTTAAAGAGAAAGACCTTACCACCACCATTCATTTCTACAGCTTCCCCAGTTCTACCTGAGGCTGATCCTTCTAACAAGCTGACAGCTTGAGTATCAGCTTCTAGGTCTCATCTTCTGATGGAGATTCTCCATTCCAGCTGCCTGTTAGAACCATATGGGAGACTTACTAAAATATTAATGCCTACCACCAAGGCTAATTAAAGTAAGATCTTTGGTTTCAACGTGACCAGGGCTGAGACCCTGTGAGATGAATCATGCGTGCGTGTGCCCACACATTTTGGCGCCCTGCCAGTTTGGGCAATATCGTGCTTGCAAAGTACTCCAAAAATGACATCAGTTGCAGGTGCTACTTAAACTCTAGGGGAATATGGGAAAAGGAAAAATAATTGTACTTTTGTGTTATGGGATTCCAGTATTGTAACACCATGTGTCTGATTTATTTCAGGCTCGGCTGACCAAAGAGCAGCGCTGGGGAAGTGCATTACTCTCCAGAAACCACTCCTTAGAAGAGGAATTTGAAAGGGCAAAAGCAGCAGTGGAGGTAACTGTTCTAAAACTGTTTTTGTGTCATGTTTCCAAGACAGGAATTCCAAAAATACAATTTCAGCAGGAAACACATGAAATGAGTTTTACTTTGCAGACATGAAATAAACCTGACTATGACTGTTAAAATGAGACCCATTACCAGAGAACTTTTGACTTCCTACCAGGAGTGACTAATAGATGTCCCCTCTTATGCCGATTCTGTGGTGAATTTGCAGTGACTGTCTGGAGAACTCTGAGACTCACCTGGGTTCTAAGATGAGCCTATATTATGCATCTTCTCTGTGTCTCCGTGAGGCCAAGATCCATGCCTGACATTTTTAGCTCTCTGGCATATACACAAGGCCTGAAACATAGAAGGTCTTGCTGCCCGGGAATATTATACATTCTCCTAACTGAGAAGGCATGGCTGAAATATTCCAGCCAATGGAGGGCCTATCCTGATTCAAGCTGTAATTTTTTTGCTGTTAAGAATATCCAAAACAAATGTAAGATTTCATGCTTTTTATGTCCAAGTACTATTCCATTGTATATGTACATACCACATCTTCTTTATTCAGTTGTCTATTGATGGACACTTAGGTTGCGTCCATATCTTGTCTACTGCAAATAATGCTGCAGTAAACCTAAGGATGCACATATCCTTTCAAATCTAAAAAACAAAATGAACAAAAACACAAATTCATAGATACAGAGAACAAACTGATGGTTGTCAGGTGGGATGGGGGTTGAAGGGATAGATAGAAAGGTGAAGGAATTAAGAAATACAAATTGGTAGTTACCAAACAGTCATGGAGTATAAAGTGCAGATAGGGAATGTAGTCCATAATATTGTAATAACTATGAACAGTGCCAGGTGGGTCCTGGAATTATGGAGGGATCACCTCATGAGTTATACAAATGTCTAACCTCTACACTGTACACCTAAAACTAATATAATATTGAATGTCACCTGTAATTGAAAAATAAAAAAGAACATTCCAAACAATTACAGTGTTGATAAATCAAATGAGATACTTAATTCAAACAATAATTTGCTTACTTAGCCTTTCAATGAGGAAGGAGGAGGAGGAGGAAGAGGAAGGAAGGAAGAAAGAAGGGAAGCCAAACAAGGCACTCTTTGCTGTTTTTTTATCCACTTTCCTTCTGGTCAGAATCACAAAGAGTGCTTCAGAAACTCCGTGTGTGGGACCCATCACAGCTTTGCCACTTCACCGTCTGAGAGTGGAGCTTTCCCCGAACCCAATTAGGAACTTGTCAGAATCTCCATTTTTATTGCTGATAGGAAGTCTCGAAAACTTAAAGTATTCTTGTAATATGGTTCGTTTATGTAGCTGTCTTATTGCTAAAATTTGGGTAAAATTGTTATGCTAAAAGCAGTCTTTCAGTAACTCCATGCTTGTAATACAATTAAATCATATTTTCAGTTTTGTAGTAAAAGGATTCTTTGTATTCTAGGAAATAATTCCAGCCATAATTTCACATCATCATTCAGAAACCCAGTAAGAGAACACTTTTATCTCATCACAACACAATCTACCCAAATTTCTTTTTTAATTTTAACCTTTTTTATTTAAAAAAATAATCTGTATTTAGAGCTCTTCAATGTGATCAACATATATATTTGATTGAGACCACACTATCCAACTGCATGGAGCCCATAGCTCAATTTATCTTAAAGGTAGATTTTTTCAGACTTAAGAACTAATTTAAATTTATCTTTTGATCTCCTGCTGCATGTAGTGCACTGAATTAGCACTAAAGAGAAAATTATTGGCCCTGGCTGGCGTAGCTCAGTGGATTGAGCGTGGGCTGTGAACCAAAGTATCGCAGGTTCAATTCCCAGCCAGGGCACATTCCTGGGTTGCAGGCCACGGCCCCAGAAACACTGATGTCTTTCTATCTCTCTCTCTCTCTCTCTCTCTCTCTCTTTCTCTCTCTCTCTCTTTCTCCCTCCCTTCCCTCTCTAAAAATAAATAAATAAATCTTTTAAAAAAAGAGAGAAAATTATTTAAAACCATAACATCTTGGATCACTACAGACAGAATTTATCTGTTCCTATTTATAATGAGGAAGACAGTAAGTTCACACTTTGAAGTAACATATCAACAAGACAAAAATTATCCATCTATCTCTATGTGATATATAGGTGTAGATATACTGATGTACAGATATACATACTCACAAAATCATTTCATCTCAGTTTTGGTAGACACCTTAGAAGTCATGTATCCCAACCAGGCACAGAAACCAATTATTTTCTATTCAGCCATACTTGGCAAGTTATTTATTCCAAAGTACCCTGTTTCTACTTCAACATCTCTAATTAGGGACAACTCACTTCTCTTCAGGAAAACCTATTTTAGTTTTTGACAGTCTCGACTGTTAAAAAGCCCTTCCCCGTATCCTGCTGAAATTGGCCTACCAGCAGCTTCCAGTTCTGCTTCGTCTGGGCCTCACCCTCCCTGGAACAAGGCAGAATCAGCCCGATCCCTGCTCTACGGTGACGCCCACCTCACCCCCCCACCCCCGGGCTTATCTTCTCCTGTCTCCTCCTTGTCTCTCCTCAGTTGTTATTTCAGTCTCCCTCTGAGAGCTTCATTTCATCAACAGTGCGGGCCTCAGTTTCCATACCTGTATGGTCCTTTCCAGTTACAAAATCCTAGGAGGCTGTAAGTTACTTCAAGTAGTCATTCATTCGACAAACATTACTGGCCCTCTATATGTGCGGGCTGCTGAACTAGGAACTAGGGATAATGAGCCAGCCTTAATTAGCTCACAGTAGCATGGGCCAGAGGACCAATGTGGACAAATCACTTGTTCCGTCTACTTTCCTTTCCTTATCTGTAAGGTGAGGGAATTGGGCTTCTAACAGACTAAAATCCTATAAATAGAAAGTACAAAATTTCCAGCAAATCAGAAAATTGTAAGCAAATTTGCTTGGCTGGAAGCCTGGAACTGAGAAGCTTCCTGAAGGAATAAGGGAGGATGATTGCTGATCAGAAGGTGAGAACAGGTGTGAACAAAAAAAGGTGAGAGATGGGGAGTGTTTCACTAAGCTAATGGTACATCAGACCACAAAGCCACACACACACACGGGGTCTGTACTTCCTGCCATTATTCATATCCAGGGCATAATCTAAGTGCATAGCAGAAGACATACTAAAATGCATCAGAGGCTTGGAAATATACACACCCTTGACCCAGCCACTTCTTAGAATTTACCTTAGAGAAATAATTGTGAAAGTTGATGATATTTTATCTATAGAATTGTTTCAAGTGGTAAAAATGGTAAAAATTTGGAAACAGCCTAAATGTCTCATGATACAGATTAAACTAAAATATATCTCTATTATCTCTAAAATCTCTCTCTATAATATAGTTTTACAAAACTATATTACAGAAAAATAAGATCATGTAAAAATAGTGATAATTAGAATAATAATTTATACACTGACAGTTTTAAAATAGGATCCCAACTTTATAAAACAAAAATAGCGTAACACCTAACATGTTCAAGTACGTGCTATGAGCCAGGCACTACATCGAGAGCGTTATGTGGATTCTCATTCACCTCTCACAGTCCTATAAGGGATGTGATACTACTAGTCTCACTTTGCAGGTGAGAGACAGAGGCTTAAACAGATTGCAGTTATGTGTCATTGTATAATCAATTAAGATAGATTGACAAAGGAACAACCCTAATTTAGCAAGCTACAAACACATGGTTTTCACCCAGACCCCGAATCACCACACTCTACAGTAAAGGATAAAGAGCGTGTGTCGAAACGGATGGCTGGATTTGGGATATTTTATTTTGTCTCGTAGTTTATCTGTATTTTCCAAATGTTCCATCAGAAACATGTGTTATGTTGGTAATTGAGGAAAAAGTGGTAAGTTATAGACATTACAGAGGACATAAGATTCTTACAAGAACCGGAAGTGCCCCTTTCTTCATTCTTAGACCAATAAGGAACAGTACCGCAGATCGACTTCGGCAGACAGACAGTTCCTAATAATAGTTGAGAACGAGATAAAAATCATTTTCTAAACTGAATTTTTCCAAAGTCTCCATTTTATATTTTGTATCATCTGATTTTGATAGTCTTTCTATTTCACAGTCTATTTCCATTCTTAGGTGCTAACTTCTTTATTTTATTTATGTATATATTTTTTCCACCATCATGCCTAATGACCTGGCAGCTGGCCCCCAGTCCAGCGTCTGCCCCCCAGTCCCCTCCTGAGCCCTGGGGCGCTGATGTCCTCCTCCTCTTCTCGCGCAGCAACCTCGCTGCCCACCGTCTCTGTCTTTCCCCGACAGAGGAAACTCTCTGCCCTCATCCCCACGTGGCTGGATCCTTCTCCTCGTCTGAGTTTTAGCTTGAGCGTCAGGGCTTCAGGAAAGCTGACCCTGACCACCCGTTGCTAGCACAGCACCTAGAGCTTTGTTTTTCCTCCTCATATTTATCACTGGTTTGTTTTGATTTATTTGTCCATTTGTTGTCTTTCTGCTTTCAAATGTACCTCCCGTGAGAAAGGGGTCCTTCTCTCTTATTTACCACTGTACCTCAATATCTAGGACAACATCTGGTACCTAGTAAGTATTCAGTAAATATTTGTTAATTAATAGATGGATAACTGATTGTTAATCACCTAATGTAGGCAATTCGTTCTATCATCCATAGATATCATTGCATGTAAAGTGCCATATCACCTCAATAAAATTTAGTACCTACATTTTCAAAGCTAGTATAAACAAGCAGTTCTCTCTCTGGCATACAGGTTCCTGCCAGGGACTGTGCTGAAGCGTCATCCCCTGGGTTTGTCTTGGTCTCAGTGTCAGTCAGTGAGACACATATAAGAATGCAGGAAGCAGCAACCAATTTTCTGTGGAGCAACACTGGGCACGTCTTGTTTCCTGCATGGTACAAACTAGTTTTTACTTATACTAAGTAGCACCTGGCAACATACAATGCATAACATTTGAGTTAAAATATCCTAAAATGCAGTATCTTCTACTGGAGAAAAGATGGCTGATGCACATGCATATTTATTGCATATCATAAATGACCTGGGAACTATTCTGTGCAAAGGCTGACATGGCTCAAGCTCAAGGTGGTCTCGTGAGGCTTTTTGCCTCCATAGGCTTTTTGCCTTCATTAAAGAAAAATCACTGCGAATTTATCTCTGTTCAAAGTTTTGTAATTTTAGGACAAAGAGCCAAAAATTCCTATTTGGGGCTTTTTTTTTAATGCATCTTCCCTCAATAAGAATGGAGAAGACCTTCCTCCCAGGTATTTTCCCTAGCCAGCAGCCTAAATGCACTGTCAGCAACAACAGGTCCCTGGTAAGGAGCACAGGGAGGAACAGAAGTGCAAAGCAGAGAAGGAGCCCTAAGAGCTCAGTGAAGCCTGAAGCTGCCTTCAGGAAGGGAGATCTCTAGAGAGAACTGTGTGGCATCTGCAGAGGAGGAAGGGCATGCGGGCAGTCGGCAAGCCTGCAGCCACACCAGAAATACTGCCTTAGCAGGGAGGGGAAGAGCCAGCCAGCACCTAGAATTGTGTTTAGCTGGTTAGTCTCACCAGGTGCCTCTGCCTTCAAATTCATTAGACATGTTTCAGCTTCTTCTATGGGCCAGGCACTGTGCTGGGTGCTACAAATAGAAAATTGAGTAAGATTGTCTCTTAGAGTTAGAAGAATTGCAGGTATGAGCAGCTCAGGAGATTGCTCAAGTATAGCTTATCACGTGGTATAGTTATTATAGGTTTACATTTCCATCTCCACACTGGACTCTGGCCTCTTACAGACAGGACTGTGTCTCATCTGTCATTAGAATGCATCTCCATACTGCTTTCCACAGTGGCTGCACCAGTCTGCATTCCCAACAGGGCAAAAAGGTTTCCACATCCTCACCATCACTTGTTTATTGTTCATGTATTGATGATAGCCATTCTGACAGGTGTGAGGTGATATCTCACTGTGGTTTTAATTTGCGTTTCTCTGACAATTACTGATGTTGAGCCTCTTTTCCTAAGTCTATTGGCCATCTGTATGTCCTCCTTGGAGAAGTATCTACTCAGATCCTTTGCCCATTTTTTAATTGGATTATTTGGGGGATTTTGGTGTTGAGTGTTGTAAGTTCTTTATAAATTTTAGATATTAACACCTTATCAGATTTATCAGCAAATGTGCTCTCCCAATCCATGGGTTCTTTTTTATTTTGTTGATGTTTTCCTTTGCTGTACAGAAACTTTCCAATTTGTTGTAGTCCCATTAGTTTATTTTTTATTTTGTTTCCCTTGCCTGAGAAGAGATATCTGATAAAAGATTGCTATGAGCAATGTCTGAGATTTTACTGTCTGTGTTTTCTTCTAGGATTTTCATGGTTGCAGGTCTAATACTTAAGTCTTTAGTCCATTTTTAATTTATTGTTGTGTGTAGTATAAGAAGGTGGCCTGTTTTCATTTTTCTGCACTTATCTGTCCAATTTTCCCAACACTATTTATTGAATAGACTATCTTTAGCCCATTGTACATGCTTGCTTCCTCTGTGAAATATTAATTGCCTATAAAGTTATGGGTTTATTTCTCGGCCCTCTATTCTCTTCAGCTGATCTGTGTCTGTTTTTATGCTCGTACCATGCTGTTTTGATTAATATGTCCTAATAGTATAGTTTGATAACAGGTAGCATGATTCCTCCAACTTTGTTCTTCTTTCTCGGGATTTCTGTCACTATGTGAGGTCTTTTGTGGTTCTGTATCAATTTTTGAAATATCTGTTCTAGTTCTGTGAGATATGATATTGAGATCTTGATAGGAATTGCATTGAATCTATATATTGCTTTGGGAAGCATGGAGATTGACTATGACCATCAGATTTAAGAGTCACCTCACAAATTAGGTTTTAGGTTTAACTGGTCAGGTGGCAATAATACAATTTTGTCTTCAAAAGTGAGATTGAATTATTTCTTTTATTAATGAGGTTTGATTTTATGAGTTGACCACATTACAGTGATCATTTGGATCAATAATAAAGCTATACCCCATTCAAAATAATAGTTTAGCACCCTTCAGGTTGGTTGGGATGGGTGAGAACACACACCCATCCTGTACACACACACATACACACACATAATTATAGACTGCTATGAATTTAGGTAGAGCTCTTGACTTAGTCAGGCAAGGATCCCTAGTATAATGGAAGGGGCCACATGAGAGAAAGCAGTGCAGCTTCTCAATCTAGCTTCCCCCGGAGTCCCTATTATGTGTGTGCAGCTGTTGTTGACACTAACTCCCCAAGGCAGGCCTTTTCCACTTGGGCTTTGCATCATTACTCAGGACTTAACATAGCCCATCCTGAACCCACTTGGTTCTCAGGCTAAATGCAGACATCAGGAAAGATGAGGCCTCGTGCTGTGTGTCCATCACAGAAGGGGGAGAAAAAAGGCAGAGGTGTGGCCCAAGCACCATCTGCACCTCTAGCTCCCTGGCTTTCCAAAAAGCCTACCACCATTCTCAAAGGGAGGAGCCTAACTTTTACAAAAATTTACTTCTTTTGCATGTTTTTATTGTTGTTCAAGTACAATCATCTCCATTTTCCCACTACCACTTTCTCAAATTTAAAAGCACCTGTGGACTATGAGAAAAGAGTACAAGGAAATGAAAGGGTGTTAATTTATCTCTGGGTGGAGGGATTGAGAGATTGTTAATTTTTATTGACAATTTCAATGTTTTTTTTAATTATTTATAATGATAATGTATTACTTTCATAAACATTTGTATCAGATCAAGGTTAAGAGACCTGGGCCTGGCTGATGTAGGTCAGTGGCTTGAGTGTGGGCCCGCGAACCAAAGGGTCAAGGTTTGATTCCCAGTCTAGGGCATATGCCTGGGTTGCAGGCCAGGTCCCCAGTAGGGGGCATGAAAGAGGCAACCACACATTGATGTTTCTCTCCCTCTCTTTCTCCCTCCCTTCTCCACTCTCTAAAAATAAATAAATAAAATATTTTTAAAAAAAAGGTTAAGAGACCTGGGCCTTGATTCTCCTCTGTCACTCCCTGCTCTGGCAAGCTTGGGAACATCCTTTTCCCTCTCTGAGCCTCAACTCTTTCACCCATAACTTGAGACCATTAGACTATATCCATGCCACCCTAACGTGGCTACCCATTGGAACTACCTTGGGAGTTTCCAAAAATCCTGATGCCTGTGTCCCACCTCCAGAGACTGTGATTTCATTGGGCCTGACCCTGGCCTGGGTCTTGGAATTTTGAACACACTTCCCAGGTCATTTGATGTGCAGACAAGTTTGGGAACCTCCTGGTTCAATGATTTTTAAGGTGGCCTTCTGCTGTGCCAGTCTGTGACTATATGATGCTTCACTTTTGCCTAGGGCCATCCTTAAGTACCAGTTCTGTTTTTAGCAATTGCTAGGAAGGAATATTCTAAATCTTTCCTAGGTGACCCATTTCAATGTCTTGCAATCATTTCAATCAGAGTACATTTTCTTTATGTCTAATCTAAATTCCTGCTGCAGCAATTTAAGCCCTGATATGAAAAGGGAGCATCTAGTTATGATCGGATCTGTTGCTGAATTCCTTGCACAGACTTACATCACCAGCTTCAGTCATTTTTTTCAATCCCAACTGAATTCTCTCATTACCCAGTCTTTACCTAACAAGTTCCTTGTCAAGGTCCCCATTGTGAAGGGGAATTGTGAGATTTCTTGCTACCGTATTGCCCAAAATATATTTTCCAGTTTCTTCCAAAATCATTTCTAGATCTGTGTTCTTATAAAGTTCTTAATTCTTTCATTTTTTATTGCTTTCTTTAGCCTTCTTTCCAGATTTCCTCCATCATTCTTTGGTGTTTTTTTCCTTTATTTGTGTGTTTATTAAAGTTAACAAATTTCAACAAAACTAATTACAGGGGACATGTCACATGTCTGGGCCGATGCCCAAGTTTCAACAATAGTGACTGAAAAGACTGTGGCATTCACAAAATTATTATTTCCCACACTGAAAAACTATAGTTTGACATTCTTTACAGTTGTGCCAGGAATTGGAATGGATGAATGACGTGAACACGAGTCCTCTTTTTAAATCTTTCTTAGATAAGTTCAGATTTTATCTATGAACACCCCAAGGCTGAATTTGCTCTCTGTATATTTATGAACCCGTCTCACATCTCGCTGTGGCCCTTCATCTGCAAACAGCCCCGGCTTCGGCACTCTGGTTGCAGGGCCCTTGTGAAACCTGACCTGCATGGAGGGGCTTGGTTCCTCCTCGCAGCTGTGTCACATCTGCCTGGGCAGCGGTAGGCAGGAATGCAGCAGCTTTGAAAAGTTTTGCCTCGTTGCTAAGCATGACATCAGTTGAGCAACATTGTGATCCAGTAAAATTATTCCGGTTCTTCAGTATTTTTACAGGATCTCTGAAATATTTTCAAAAGAACAGGAGCATTTTGCATAAACCCACTGAGCTATGCTGACTGCTAAGAAACCTGTGTGACATGACTTGAACCGAGCCGTATGCTTTTATCCCCTCTACGCCAGCGATATCTAAATTGTTTCTGCGATGAAATGGTTATGTTCCTAAAGCCCTGTCAAAGGAGGCTTCTCTGCATAAAATATGGATGTGATATGTACAGACAGAAGGCCTTTTCTGCTTCAGGAAAATAAGCACAAAGCAGAAAGCTCTCAGGTGTTGTGCCACCTGGTCCTGTGGGTTTGGTGATCTAAACAGAAGCCTGCTCGTGGGATTTTAGGGTAGCACACAAGTGAGGAGGAGCAACTTAAAGTTGATTAGGAAGTTGAATTAATCCTCATAAATTGAATCCTGTGGTCATTTATTGGATTAAAATAACATTACTCTTGTTAAGTGACTGTTCCAGTCAGACCCTACACTAGGTAAGAGAGAGAGTGAAATGAGAGACACCATCCCTGCCCTCAAGTGGCTCAAAATCTGGTGAAAGATGAAGGGAAGTAAGAACCCTAACACAGCGTCACAGGTGCCACAGTACAAGCGAGCCCCTGCTCCCCCTTCCACTCGTAGTTGTCTTCGTGACCTCACAGAGCCCCAGGACACAGCCCTTGCTCCTGTCTCCTCCTACATTGTCCCTTCACCGTCTCTTTCAGTTCCATGAATTTAAAGGCTGACTAGACCTTGATGGCTCTCAATCTGACTTTTCAAACATACTTCTCCCCAGAGATCCCAAGTGAATATCCAATTGCCTACTGATGCTGCCACTTGGGTTCTAGTATTCATTGTGTACTTAACATACCTAACGCCTAACTCTTCATCCCAAAACAGTCCTCACCCCGCTTCAATAATAGTGCCACTATCTGCTCAGAACAAAACCCTGAAACCCTTTCTTCCTCTACAGCCTCACATCTAATCCAACAGAAGGTCCTATTGGAGTAACATCCAAACCAAAGGCATTCAACCAAATCTATTGCCAACCCTGTGCAAACTTTCCTCCACACCAGCAACATCCCTCGCCCCAACCACTGCCACAGCCTCCTTCCTTGCTGCCTGTCTTCCAGCCTTGCTCCCTAGAGAATTCCAAGCTCTCTTCTCAAAGGGCACATAAGATCCTATCCCTTCCCTGCTAGTAATGGCAGTTAAAAGCTGCCCATAGTTTCCCATCACAAATAAAATGAGAAATAACATCCTTTCTTATGGTCCGTCGGACGTGATCTGGCCCCTGTTATCATTCCCTCTTGTCCCTTGTCCCCACCCCAGTGAGACATTCCAGCCACACTGGTTTTTCTGCCCATTCATTCCAGGCTTAGTTCCATCTCTGTACTCTGTGCCTGGAATGCTCTTACCTGGATTATTCAGATCTTAGACCCCTTTAAGAGGTCTTCCTTAATGGCCTTTTCTAAAAGAAGTCCTCCATAATTGTCCTATGTAATTATTTATTTTTCTTTCCACTCACAAAATGTATATTATCTACATAATTATTTCTTAAAGTGCTAACCATTATTTGAAATTATAGTATTTACTTATCCATATATTTTTTTACTCTTTATCTGCTCCCTCTACACTGGAAACTCCATGACAGCAGGGACTTTGTCTTCTTTACTGTCGTACCCCACTCCCTCGAATGACACACAGCTAGATAATCACAAACCATACGAGTGCAAATGAAGGCAAAGTACAGAAGTTATGTGAGTTTGGATGGCACTGAGAAGTAACATTCAACCTTCTCTTGAATGCACCCAAATAATCCTCTTTGTTTCCTGCAGTATAGGACAACAGTGCCATGAGCACAATGTCCTAATCTGACAGTCTGGCATTCATGTGGACATTTGTGCCCTATTTTCTTTAGGAAAGCTTAACCAGCATCAGTGTTTATGATTTTGCAAAAAATTGATTGAAGGGTGTGTCCCACTTTTATTTTTAATGTAATTTTGAGCTAACGAACACAACCAGTATTGTTAACATTTGAAAAACATTGTGCTTAATTACAGTATATTCAAAGAAAAAAATACAAAAGTCTAGGAACAATTAAGTCTTTACTCAAAAACCATAATTTATGTCAAATGCTTTCTAATCTACACCTGGTTTTGTAAAAAAAATTTAATAATCTTCTGGAAATTGAAACTTATCCTCAATCTTTATTTAGAGTCAAATCTTTGTGTTTCCTTACCTCAAGGCCAAAGGAAAGAGAAAAATTAGTAGTATCACATCATCACATATGACCTATCAGAATGAATCCCCACGTTTTCTACCAGGAAGAGTAGATTTTCCATTCTCAGAGGAGAAAGCCTCTTCCTTCAACAAGATTATCAGATTCTAGATTTGCTGATTAGTTTACAGACTGTGGTCACCATAGCAACCAATAGCTTGAACAGCCTGTGTTGGAAATTTTTTTTCTTCTTAAACACCTATCATTAGGAAGCAAGCTACATCAGAACACTGAGGGGGTGAGAGGATAATCTTAAAATATATATAGTTTTCTTCTTAGTGAAAAGAATCAATACATTGGTTAAATTATTTATGTTTCTTTTTAAATAATACTTCATTTTCCAGTTACAACTGCCATGCAATATTATATTAGTTTCAGGTATACAGCATAATAATTAGACATTTATATAATTTATGAAGTGGTCACCCCAATAAATCTAGTACACATGTGACACCATACATAGTTAGTATTGACTACATGCCCTATGCTGTACTGGATATTCCCATGACTATCTTCAACTACCAACCTGTACATCTTAATCCATTCCCCTTTTTCATCCATGCCCCTTCCTCCCTCCCATCTGTCAACCGTCAAAATGTTCCCTGTATATACATTTGTTTCTGTTTCATTTGTTTGTTCATTTTTTAGATTCCACGTATAAGTGAAATCATATGGTACTTGCCTTTCCTTAAGTCCATCCATGTTGTTGTAAATGGTAAGGTTTCATTCTTTTTAGGGCTAATATTCTATTGTATATATGCACCACTTCTTCTTTATCCATTCATCTACTGATGGACACTTAGATGTCTTCCATATCTTGGCTCTAATAAATAACACTGCAGTGAACATATGGATGTTCATGTCTTTTTTTAAAATTTTTTAAAAGATTTTATTTATTTATTTTTAGAGAGGGAAGGGAGGGAGAAAGAGAGAGAGAGAGAAACATCAATGTGCGGTTGCCAGGGGTCGTGGCCTGCAACCCAGGCATGTATCCTGACTGGGAATCGAACCTACAACACTTGTTCATGTCTTTTTGAATTAATGTTTTGGGTTTCTTCAGGTGAATACCAGAAGTGGAATTGCTGGGTCCTTCTTTGTCTCTTTATAGCTTTTGTTTTAGTCTATTTATTGTATACTTATTGCTACCACAGCTTTTTTTTCTGTTTCCATTTTCATGAAATATCTTTCATCCCTTTGCCTTCAGTTTATGTGTGACTTTCGATCTAAAGTGAGTCTCTTACAGACAGCCTATGTAAGGGTCTTGTTTTCTTATCCATTCTGCCTCCCTATGTTTTTTTATTGGAGCACTCAATCCATTTACATTTAAAGTGATTGTTGATAGATATGTAATTATTGCTATTTTATTATTCCTATATTTTATCTTTTTTCTTTTTCTTCTTAAAGAAGTTCCTTTAATATTTCTTGTAACACTGGTTTAGTGATGATGAACTCCTTTAGCTTTTTCTTGTTTAGGAAGATCTTTGTCTGTCCTTCAATTCTTAATAATAGCTTTGTTGGATAATCTTGGTTATAGGTTCTTATGCTCCGTCACTGTGAATATTGTGTGCCAATTTATTCTGGCCTGCAATGTTTCTGTTGAGAAATCAGCTAATAGTCTTATGAGAGCTCCCTTGTAGGTAACTAATTGTTTTTTTCATGCTACTTTTAGGATCCTTTGTTTTTAACATTTGGCATTGTAATTATGATGTTCAATTTCTTGATGTGGGCCTCGTTGGGTTCATCTTGTTTGAGACTCTCTGTGCCTCCTAGGCTTATATTTCTATTTCTTTCATCAGGAAAATTTTCTTTAAATAGGTGTTTAATTTCTTGCTCTCTCTCTCCCTTCTTCTGGTACCCCTATGGTACAGATGTTGTTTTTTTTAATGTTGTTCCATCAATAAATTAGCCTCATTTTTTTAGATTCTTCTTTCTTTTTGCTGATCTGACTTAGTGTTTTCTGCTACCTTATCTTCCAGATCATTAATTTGATCTTCTTCCTCATCTAATTTACTCTTCATTCCTTCTGTATTCTTCATTTGTAATAGGTTTTTTCTTCATATTTTCTATCTCCATTTTTATGTCTCCTATCTCTTCATTGAAGTTTTCACTGAGATCACTAAGCATCTTTATAACCAAGTGTTTTTAACTCTGCATCTGATAGATTGCTTATCTCCATTTTGTTTACTTCTTTCTCTGGAGTTTTGTTCTGTTCTTTCATTTGGAACATGTTTCTTTATGTCTTCATTTTGGCTGCCTCCCTGTATTTGTCTCCACCTATTAGGTTTAACTGCTATGTCTCCCAGCCTTGATAGAGTGGCCTCATGTAGGGGCCCAGTGGCACAGTCTCTCTGGTCACCTGAGCCAAGTGCTCAAGGTGTGACCCTTGTGCGGGTTATTTGTGCCCTCCTGTTGTAGTTGAGTCTTGATTGTTGCTGGAACATCAGTGGGAGAGATTGACCCTCAGGTTAATTGGCTGTGAGAACTGGTTATGACTACAATGGAGGAGCTGCTTTGCAGTGGCTGACCCTGTGGAGCAAGATTCACCTTAGCAGTTTTCTGGCGCTGGTCAAGTCTGCCTTTTGGGTGTGTCATTTGTATAGGTGGTTGAGTGGTGCTCTGGTATCACCTGAAGCTGGCCAGTGGGTATGTTGGTTCTGGGACTCCTTGGGAGAGGTTCTGATCATGCCAAGGTCATCTGGGCCTGTGCCCTGCCCAGGACTACTTGGTATGAGCTAAAAAGTGATCTGCAGATGGGTGTTGCTTATGCTGGACTTAGAGGTACCTGGGAGAGGCTAAGCTGCAAACCAAGGCTGGATGCCACTAATGCAAGGTTGGGATGGCTTATCAAGAGGTATGAGGCATGCCAAGGCTAGATGCTCTTTGGGATTTGTGAACCTTTGAAAGATTTTAGGAAAGTTCCAAGCTGAGTCAAGACAGGACATTCATACAAAAAAGCCACTGGAAGCAGCTTGGGTGGACCCAAAAGTTGGGTGGAGTCTCAGGGAATCACCAGAGCAGGGCAAAAGGTTTTAGCTAGGCTGATGGAGATTCCGATATGGAGCCTGCCTCAGAATAATTCTTTTAGGAATATAATTTACTAGTACTGACTCAAAAAGAAATATGCAACTTGAATTATCCTATTACCATTAAATAAATTGAATCATTAAAATCTTCCCACCAGCCAAAGATGTTTTAGGAAGCTTCTAATAACCAAGAATATGTATGTGGAAAACAGCTTCATTATTGCCTCTGAAGCAAAGAATTTTTTTTAATGATAATAGTCAGCACCAGTGGAAAAATAGACTTGTAAAATATCTTAAAATGTAATTTCACAATATATATCAAAAACTTCAAAATGTTTGTACCCTTTAACCCAGCTATTTTTTAATAATCTTTGAGAAATAATCACTCATGTGCATAGAGATACATGCCCCAGGATACTTGATGCAAATTTTATAATAGCAATAATAGAAGATGAACCATATTAAGATAAATCTATAAATGGGATACTACAGGATCCTTGAAATGATGTAATGGTTGTACATTACTAGCATGTAAACACATCCCTGATAAAAAGTTAAACAACCACATGTACAGAAAGGTTCCATTTTCACGAGGCAGCTCAGTTGGTTAGAGCATTGTCCTAATATGCCAGGGTTGTAGGTTCAATCCCCAGTCAGGGTACATATAAGAATCAACCAATGAATGCATAAATAAGTGGAACTACAAATTGATGTTCCTCTTTTCTTTCCCCTCTCTCTAAAAATCAATAAATGAAATAAGTAAATAATGAAATAATTGGTTGAGCATGATTATATTCCAGCTACTTGGCTAAATATTTCATAATTATTATGAAATTTAATCCTCACAACTGCCCTATGGTGTTAGTATTTTTAACTCTTTTCTAAAGATAAGAAAACTGGAACTCAAGAAGGAAGTAACTGGCCCTAAGACTGAGAGTTTATGAGCAATCATTTTTATATGTAAACATATGGGGAAAACCTAGACTAAGATATACCAATGTGCTCCCAGTTATTATATCTAGGTAGTAAAATTAATGGGGTTATTTTTTCTTGTTGCTCATCTATTTTTGCTACTGTGTATGCAAGGAAAGACTATTACATAACTTATATGCTTTTAAAGTATTTTATCAAAAAAAATCACCCAGAAACAAACACTTTAATGAAATAAAAGTCCTTGTCTTCTCACATTTAGAAAATCTCCAAAATATGCTTTTAACACCCATTCTAGTTTAAAAGATTTGGATGATCCCTAATTTACATACCTTTCAATCCTTCTAGTCCCTGCCATCTGGACAGTTAATAGGCTCTGTGGATTCCCCATATGAAAACAGAGCTTGTTTATAGTTTACTGTCAGTAAATACGTAGTTAAAATGTGGGAGTACAATTATCTCTGAAGACGATCTTTTCATTATTTAAGCGTTATGGCAGCACAGCTTAGGTGTGACAATTGACCTTTGCATTTCTCTTGAGTCAGCGATGTTCTTCAGATTCTAAATATCATTTTAAAAAATAAATCACAAGGTCTGCCTTCATGAAAAAAAAGTCGCTAATACAGTTTTGTCTTGACAGCACGTAAATAAGGTTGGTTGTGCCTGAATATTTAACAGCGTCCATTACGGGCTGATATATTGTATAGCATCTCTTTGGACATTTAAGTCAGATAAGAAAGGTGGTTGTATAAAATATTTCAATAATAATAATAATTAATAATAATAATGTCACCTGAGTCTAGTATAACTTTTCATGGTTTACAGAAGAATTTCCCAAAAATTTGGGAATGAAAAAGGTTATTTGACTTGTCTGAGACCACATCGCTAAGGAGTGGTTGCACCAGGACAAGCACCCCATATTTTCTGACTTCTGCTTAAAATATTTTCAACGCCCCCCAAAAAATTCCTTCCTGGTGACTGTGCAGTCTTTGAGGTCAAGAACTGTCTGTTTCAGCTTCCTAGTCCAAAAACATAGGCCTAGAGTTAAGGGTTTAAGACAAATTAAATTTATTTAAGTTATACAACCTACTCTCTGCCTGTTTTCCTATAGACAGACTTTTGACTTGGTCTTTTTAAGAACCAAAATTGCCACGAAAATATATCCCTGCATTCAGATTCCAAAAAATCATTTCATATGAGGCATCATTCTCTGAACTACAAGGACACAAGCCATTGAACATCTGCCCAATTTTTTGGACTAATTTGGTGACAGTGGAGTGGAAAAGCACAGAGTGGTGTCAGGAAGACCTAGATTTAAATCTCAGTTTTTGCCCTATGAGCCACTTTCCCTGGGCAAGGTATTTAATCTCTGTGACATCTGCTTCCTCATTTGTAAAAATGGAAATGATGCATGGAAGCTCCTTTGACCAGTCGAGGGAAAGAGTACAAGAAGCAATACCTCTCCGTCAGCTCGGGAAACCGCACGGTCACAACAGGTGTTTGTGGAGCATGTGTCATGCACCAGGATTCATGGCTGTCATTGTGTTTAGTGGGCAGAACTTGATAGGGTGAAAGTCAAAGCAAGCTTCACTTTATCATCTACTGCCCATTCGAACCCCATTTGTGAGCTAGTTTTATCCCAACCTCTGGCTGAAATCACAGGTTGGTCCCTTATATTAACTTCCCGTGGCTGTTGTAACAAAGCACCACAAAACAGGTGGCTGTCCCACAGTCTGGAGGCCGGAAGTGTGAAATCGGGGTGCTGGCAGGGCCAGGCTCTCTCCAAAGCCCTAGAGTCAGGTCTTCCCTTGCCTCTTCCCACTTCCGGTAGCTGCAGGTGCTCCCCGGGCTGTGGCAGCATCACTCCAGCCTCCCTCCCACCTTCACGTGGCCCGTGTTCCCTTTGTGTCTGTGTCCAGACTCCCTTCCTCTTAAAAGGACACCAGTGATGCTGGATCAAGGGTCCACCGTAAGAACCTCATCTGAACTTGATTACATAGCAAAGACTCTATTTCTCAAGAAGATCGTATTCAAATATATCAGAGGGGGGACTTTACCATATCTTTTAAGGGAACATAATTCAGCCCATAAAAGTCCCATAGCTTTCTTAGCATTCTAAGATAATGAAAAATCCTCCAGATACTTTTGGTCTCGAGAACAGTGCTAAGTCAATAACTGAGATATGCATTCCTCTGTAATAATTAAATGGCTTCTTCTATGTTCACAATCTAGAGCTTCTTGCCTCCCCAAACTAGGAGTGCTCCTGGGCCTGATCCTCTGTAGTGGGGAAGCTGCCAGGCAAACCTTCTGTCTGCTGGCTTCACTTCCTCCCCCTCCATTCACTTGTCAGTCTCTGAGCCCCCCAGGGTGGGGCCAGAACAGTGAGGAGCAGGGGAAGGGGCCCAGCCTCACATGGCAGGTACACCATGGCCTGGCCCAGGTGCTCTGTGGGCTCAGTGGGTGTTTTACAGGAATACATTCTCTCGTGTTCTGCTTTTGTGGATCTCGCAGAGACTCCTACTGGGAATAGCCATCTGCAGCCCCACTGAGAAGGGCACCATCCTCACCCTTCGAGGAAGTCCTCTTGGAATTCATGACAGCTCCAGGATGGCGTGCCCCTTCGTGGCCCAAACCTGGTCATGAGAAACACCCATCCCTGACCATTCACATCATGGAAATAGTCTCCCCTGCTCCCTTCAATGGTAGCTGAATTGTGAGCTAAATGTTGGGGGACACATGAGAGAGAGATATATGATATATATGTATATAAGTGATATATCATATATATCTCATGTGTCCCCTATATACACACACATATATCGTGTGTGTGTGTGTGTGTGTAATGTATATAAAACCATTCCTTTTGCAAATCCTACATAGGTAATAGGCACCAATTGTTTCATTATATATATTTTTTGGAATCATAGCCAAAACTTAGGCTGAAAAAGTTCTGTTTTAACATTCCACTGTAGTTTCCTTCACTCCTGATAGAAAAGAAGCTGAGTACAGAACCTGTGACCTTGTAGTTCTAAACAGAATGAACTTGGTTTGTCTCAGAAAATTAAGTGACAAGAGACAAGCAGAAGGGCTCTGCTCTGCTCTTTCCTTCAACCTGGATGATACTGCCCAGCACTGACTGATCCTACAAACCCGGGACAGGCTAGCACGGCAGGGCAGAACGAGGGACACGAGGGTGCAGCAACGAAAAGGGTACAGAACAGGGATTATGAGATATGGGTCTGGCCCTGGTTCAGTTATTCACTAGCTAGTGGCATTGGACAAATCATTTCTAAAGGTCAAATGAGTTAATGCACTTGAAAGCTCTTTAAAAATTATATACATTCAAGGTGACAACATTGTTGCTCTTAGTAGGAAGCAATGCAGTTTTATCACTAAATCCTCTTACTTGTTCACTTAGAAAATCTCTGATTAGCTCTTTCCTCCCTGTTCCTGTTGCAATCACCCTGGTCTCATCCCAGATTACTGCAATAGCCTCCTAATTCATCTCTCTTCTGCTCCCCGACACCACCCTTCCCCACAGGGAGGGAGCGAACCATATGTTCCTACGGGTTCTTACTTCCTGTTGTGATGCTCAGATTCTATGAGACCAAAAAGAAAGAAAGAAAGAAAACATCTCTGTTCCTTCCCCGACCCCATTTTCATCCTTAGCCTTGGCCGTGATTCAAATGTGGCATTTGGTTTAACAGTTAAGGATTAGCTAGATAGATAAGAAGATGGATGGGGGTGGAGGGAGGGGTGGGTAGGTATAAATGTATAAAATTGAAGATGGGGGAAGCTGGTTAAGAGAAGATCAGGATTTTTCAGCTATTTCACACTTTTCGGTAACTCCACAAGCACTCCAAAGACGGTTTTATTTACTGTTACAATGTACGACAATGTGTGTCTTTTCATTTGCCATCAATACGGGGTGTTCTGGCTTGCTTGGATGAAACCATTGCTTGTTCATTAGTAGTCACACTCACAGGCACACTCGAGCTCAGCTTAAAGCTTGGGGAGCATTGGGCACTGTTATACACTTCCTCCACTTAAGGATTCTCTTCTGTTGGATTTTCTGACCCCACACTCTTCCTCCCTCTGTAGTAAGTTCTTCCTCCTCTGCCTGTTCCTTGTTCCTGGGAGTGCAAAGCCCACAGCCTGCTCTCCGATCCTAACACAATCCCACTGGTTGGACACATCCCCTTCTGTGATTCCCGTCAACGTTCACGTGCCGGTGACTCCAAGTTCCAGATCTCTGGCCCTGATTTCCCTCTTGAGACCAAACCCATGAAGCACACAGCCTTTTCAACATCTATGCTCCGGCATTCCAAAGGCACCATATCCAGATCTGAGCTCATCCCTGTAACCCTGCATTACCTTCTCTGTTCTTTGACTCAGGGAATGGGATCCTCCAGGAAAAAGCTTCCTCTCTCTCTCCTCAACACCCCCCAGTTTCTGTCCCCTTCCCACCTTCCAACATGTATCTCTCCCCTAACATCTAATGAAACACCAAGTCCTATTCATTCTACTAAATATCTCTGAAATCCGCTCGTTTTTCTCCATCTCCACTGCCAATGCCCTACTCTAATGTGTCTTGTAGAGACCACTATAACAGCCTTGTAACTGGTCTCACTGCCTCCTGGGTGTCCAGTGGAATGCTCCACTTAGTCCATTCTCTTCACATCAGCCAGAGATATTTCTAACACAGAGATGTGCATAGTGACTCTCCACTTGTCCTCAGAGTCCAAACCCATTGACCTAGCTCTCTAAGGTTCTTCATGACATGGACCATTCTTGCTTCTACCTCCTCTTGTCTACACTGGCATCATTATAAATCATCAGTTCCTAGAAGAGGCCGTCTAATCTTTCTCCTAGCTTTTGCACATGTTCTTCCTCCTATCAGAAATGTTCTTCATCGCACCATTACCTGCCTAATTGCTGTTCACTCTTAGAGTCTCAGTTGGCTTCCATTGCTTCTGGGAGGATCCTTAGCAGTTCTGGGAGGAACTCCTAAGTCTAAGTTGGGTTCCCCTCCTCCTTGCTCCTAGAATACCTTTTCTCCCCAGCCTTACAGCACTGTATCGCATTTGTCTCTGCCCCACCAGACTGCACACTCCAGGGGCAGGATTAGCATGGGTCTTGCTCGTTACTATACCCAGGTGACTAGAACATGGCCTGCTACATATTGTCAATCATTTGGCTAAATGAGTGAATTAAATGTGTAAGTATATATAATAAATTACATCAATGAAAATGTTATGTATGAAAAAGTCCCTTTAATAGACATTAGAAAAGCACTACTATCTTGTACATCTAAGCATTTCTTTTTAAAAAGGGTATGTCTGACCCTTCAAAATGCATTCCTGATGACATCGTAGCTCCTGAGACTAATGCAGGGATATATCATTTGTTAAAATCCAGCAGATCTTGCCAATACAGCCTAACACCGTAAGTGAAACTACAGGAATGTCAGTCCGTCCATAGCTCCTCTGCACTGTTTGTCAGGCTCTGTAGGAAGGTGCTGCTGTGACGGCCCATTTTCTCCCAGGCTGAGGAGTCACAGACCTGGCGTTTCATGCAGCTTCTCTTCTGTGTTTTGATGCTGGATGTGAGTCAGTTGCTGCCAAAAAAAAAGCTAGATGCAATGCCTAGTATCCTTGGCAGAGAAAATATTTCTCGAGTTCTATCCAAATTAATCCTCACAGGCCAATAAATCAATACACAAAAAGAACATGTGATAATTTTGGCCATCTGGAATCTTTTTAAGGCATTGGTGGGTGTCACAGAAACAACCTAGCTCCACAGTAGTTAGTTATGAACAGCTCCATGTAGCACAAACATGACCCCCTTCCCCCATAAGACCACCACCCTGGTCCAACTCGAGGGGGCTCCTGGTGGCTTTCCAGAGTCCTTGCCTTGACCTTGAGTCAGCTGGTTGATTTCAGTGTCAAAGAACGCAGCTTATGCCACTTTCTTTCCCAACACCTTCATAACAAACTGTACTGAGGCTCCATCTTCCCACCTGGTCCACTGCTATGACAATCACATAGTCAAAAAGAAAAAGGGCGAAACTCAAAATACCAGTACAATATGTTCAAAACAATGTGAGTGATTTTTTAATCTACCATTTCCATCAAAATGACTGGCCCAATTTTTTTTTCCAAAGATAACCCTAAAGGATGGTAGAGGGGGCAGGATTTCCACGGCGGAAGATTGTGTCAACATGGGTGTTAGACAGAAGGTAAAAAAAAAAATCTTTATCACCAGGATTGATGTTGCAAAGGAAACTGCCTCCAAACCACTCTCTCTGGTGGCCTTGCCCAGCAGCAGAGGAAAGGGGAGGAGCAGGGAGCCTGTTTACATGCACAGACATCCTAAATTTGAAGGACAGCCTAAGCTCGTTTTAGTCGTAGCTGTACCTGCTGCCCCCGGTAGGCAGCCCGGTGCTTTACAGCAGCCATGCCCTATGTTAACGTGAGAAAATTGGAACATAGGCTCAGTAACTGGTGCAAGGCTACACCACAGTCCAGTGATGGAACTGGAATTCCAACCTGTCTAGCTCCAAAACTCCTGCCCGTAATCACTACTCCCAATATAAAGAATCTTTGCATGTTTTTCAGGCCCTAAAACAATTATAGAACTTAAAACTTGATTACCAAAAAATAATTTTTTATCAGTAGTCTCTCTTAGGTTATTTTAAAAGCAAGGACAATAAGGGAAATCAAGAGGTTGGGGGACGGAAGGTTAGGAACTACCCAGAAACCCCAGTACACTAATAAATTCACTGTTTTCATTTTCTTGTGTTTCATCCAGTCTTTGTCCAATCTGTATACATTATCATATGTAGTTTCAAAGACTAGTTAGTATTAAAAAGATAAACACTTCAAATGAGTTGTCTTCCCAAAAACATACAAAAATTATTTTAATTCTCCCCTCTACACCCTGGGTTTCATTTCCTTTTCTGGAACAATAACAACAACAAATCTTGAAGAAGTCTGATTCACACAGCAGATGTGAGGATTAGGGAACCTGCTGGCTAATTGGAAATCAGTCTCACTGGAAACAATCACATCAAAACAAACCATGTGTGGTAAATTCCTATTTCTCATGGTTTCTCAGGATACACTAAGTTTATCCCACCAATGATCTCTGTTTCTTTGGAATTTTAGATGCTTATATGCTGGGACTCGACCCCAGCATTTTACAAACTGTGTCCTGGAGAACCCTAAATCGCTGTCTCTCTCTCTCTCACCCCCACACACACACTCATTTAAGGTCACCCCGCCCTTAGATACTTAACATGTATATTAGCATCTGAAGATTCTGGGAAGTCACACAGCAAAGAGCCTGTTCACTGTTGTCCAGAAGGGAACAGCTCAGCTACCTCCAGGAGCCAGGCAGATGAAGGTGATGGTCTGGTAGTGACCACAGCGACGTGGAAAACCACACGGACCACCCAGTAGTGGCTCCTTCTATGGGCCTAAGGTTAACAGACCTTCGTGAAGGTTCTGAAGTCTGGGTTTTGAGGTGAAATTTCCTACCCAGGATTAGGAGAAAAAATGTTTCTTGGCTAGATCTGTCCTCTAGGTTTAACCTGATGTTCCTCAAGCTCATGTGCCCACAGGACTCTGCAAGAGGGTAGCCATTTGGAATTTGCAATCTGCCATAAAAGGAAAGATGCAATATCTTGAATTCTGGTTCTGTTACTTACCAGAATAGTGTGACTCTGAGCAAGTAACTTTGTTTCTCTTCGCATTGTTTGTTCACCCTATCCCGAATCATAGTTATCTCTGTTTTTATTTGATCATTGGACAGTGAGCGTCTAGAGAGCAGCATCCCATCTAGGTGTTTTGTTTTGTTTTTTAATAGTCCTGTAAGCCAAAGCATAAGCACATAGTTTGGGTTTAGTAAATATTTCTAATACTTTATTTTTTGAAACTACTGGAGCATTTCCCAGGAGCTTTTCACTACCTATAGACATGGCTAAACAAGAAAAAAATCCCCTCTGGAACCGAGTGACACTGCTTGTAGCTCACAATCCACAGGCCAATCCTTTATCACATGACTTATTGTCACATGAAACATAAGAAAAGGCTCACACCCCAGGATCCCCCACCCACAATTTCCTCACACCCAAGGTACAGCACCCCTAAAACATGCTGCCAGTCACTCAAACAGAGGTCAGGAGGCCTGCGAGAAACCAACAGCCTCTGAGATGCTGACCCCACAAAACCTTACTCCCTATGTGGCAGCAAAGCCAGGCTTGGTCTCCAAACCTGCGGTTTCCGGTGCAGCTTAAGAGCAGTTCTTTGTTGTGAATACAAATACCTGCTGGAACCACACACATAGATACAATCAGGTGAAACTCGGCTTCTGGAGAGGCATTTGTTTGCTAATGAATAGGCTAATGACATCTGCCCCTTTGGTCAAACAGTTTTGCTCACTGTGCTTTAATACTCCAATTCTCTTTACCACCTCCCCAGAAGAGGAAGAATGGAAAGGAAAGAACAGAAAAGTCTCTTAGATTCCCCATTAGAAACGGCTCTTGGCTGCCTTCTGACATCCTGCTCAAGCCTTGTGTTGCATTATTGCCAGCCTCCTGCGCCCTTTTCTCTCCTGCTCATCATTTCCAATTTTTCTGCCCCACATTTCTGCAGCTGATCTGCTGGCACATTGTTTGGTGAGAGCCTCAGGCTATTTGCCCAGGTGCCTGCTGACGTCTGCAGTGATGGTCGGCTCCATTAAACAAGGAAGCATGTCTAACCCAGAGGCAACCGGAAAATCTGTATTCAGTGCTAGTACCAATTTTTTTTGTTTCTCAACACTTCTGAACCACACAGTTTACAGTTTGTCAGATTGCATCTTCTCTCTATCCTGGGAGACATTCCTCTTCATTTACAAATATAAAATAGCATTAAACTGCCAATTCCTGAGTTCTTAATGTTACAAGTTCTAAGCACTTTGCATACATTGTTCCACTTAATGTGCACAACCATCCTCAGAGACTTTTTACATTTTACAGGTGAGGAAACTAAATTAAAGAGGTCATGTGACAGGGGGCATGGCCAGGATCCACACTGTTCTGCCCAAAGCCAAAGGCCTTGTGTTTTCCTCCCCATTCTGTTTAGACTGAGAAAGGAACACGCATGACAGATCCATTTCTTACCTCATTGAGATTTTACTCATTTTGAGCTTTCCTGTTTCACTCAATAAATCAATTCATTAATGGTGTTACACCACCAGAGACCCTCACTCGGTGTTGTAAGAGACTGAAGAGTTTGTTGGGTCACACCTCCACCCGATCTCTGAAGCATCTTTACAACACTCCTGACATGGGTCGTTCTGTCTATGCTGGAAGACTTCTAATGTTGGAGAACACATCCTTCTGTGGAGGAAGTAGCCCATCCCATTTTCAGGCAGCTTCACGGCATGTTTGACAGGAGGTCGCCCCCCCTGGAACTGCCACACACTCATCTTAGTTGTCTTATCTGCAACTAGGTGCTTGCCCAGCACATTCTGTGCTGTTTGCCATCATATCAAGAAACGTCATAACCCAAAGGCTATTCCATGTTGCAATGAACTCTCTGTAAATACCATGTTTGCTATAATATTCTCAACTTTCCTCCTATTGTTGAACAACTTATGAGGTGAATCACCTCATAAACAGGGTGGCTCTTGCACTTTCACCCCCGCCCGTGTCAACTCAATTTGTCAATGACCCCTCACGCCGTGGGACACCCAGAACTGCATCTAGAGCTCAGATTAATTCTGACCAATCCAAATTCTCTCCCATCCTCCATCAGGGTGCTGCACATCTATGACTGCAGCCACGGGTTAAATATGTCCTTTGGGCAGGCACATGGAATCCTCAACTAGTACTGAGCTCCTAGTCAACAAAAGATGTGGGGAATGAGGACAGCTCAGCCGCTCTTCGCCAGCCTGGGCTACTGGATCTTCAGGTGATGAGGTCCCAAGCTGACTGCACATAATTTCACTTCAACAAAATTTGTGGTGGCAAACACTTTACCCAGGCTTGCGTAGTGACTTTTCATCCCTCACTGTGCAAGTGCAGCTCTCTTTTCTTTTGCATATATAGAATGGGTTGGTTGGTTGGTTGGTTGGTTGGTTGTTTTTTAAAGTGTTGGTCCAGCAACAGCTAATCAATAGATGTCTAAAGAGGCAAATAGAAAGCCAGACTCCTAACAGGCAGAACTGGCATGTAGTCCCACATCCATCAGTTCCTTCACAACGTAACCCCAGGATCTTTCTAATCAATAGTTATGTTTGATTACAGAGTTAAAATTTTAACTCAAGGATGACCAAAATAGACTGGTAAATGGGAGCTGATGGTATGTTGCTATCCTGAAAATTTCTTGGTTCTAGTTTAAATTACTTATTTTCTTATTCTTTATAGTTTAATATAATGAATTTTATTGTCATGATTTTAATAAAAAATTTTATTTGCTAGTTTTACAATCAAAAAGTGAAGGGAAAATGTCAAGAATAATTTTGGGAAAGTGCTTTAAAGTATAACTTTTGGAGATCAGTGAACAGGCCTCCTTTACCCTTGTTCTGATCTTCTGGATCGATCTGCGTAGACGAAGAAGCCTGAGCTATTTGTCTAACAACCCCAGTCTCCTCACTTTACAAATAAGGAAAAATAATGTGCAACGGGGTTAAAACGACTTGCTCAGCTCACAGGGGTAATGGCACTGGCTGGCACACACCTCTCCCATTCCAGACCACTAACGCAGAATGTCTGTGTTGAAGGAATTCAGGGAAGCAAGAAATTGCTCTAGTGTGGGATCACTGGAGAAAGTAAAACTGAAAAGAAGTCAGCATTTTTAAACCAAATCTTACCTTTTCTCCAAAATAACACACGCTAGTAATAGAAAACTTGGGAAATGATGCAAAGTACAAGGAGAGGTGCTGGGGCAAATTACTCATGACCTCAGCCCCCGAAAGCAGTGCTGCCGGTGCTTCCCCAGCACATTCTGTGCCGTTTGCTATCATATCAAGAAACGTCATAACCCAAAGGCCATTCCATGTTGCAATGAACTCTCTGTAAATACCATGTTTGCTATAATATTCTCAACTTTCCTCCTATTGTGGAACAGTTAGTTAGAAGGGAAAGATTTAAATGGCAAAAGGAAAGCTAGCTGGAAGAGTTCATGTATTCACCGCAAATTAAAACACCAAATATTCACTGATGTGTATTTGAGCCTTGAGGCTGTGGGTGATTTTTGGTCATCTTTTATATTTTCCAGTGCTGCAAAAACACTAATGAGAACAGCTACTTTTATTGAGCAGGTATCATGTGCTTAATGCCACGGATACATTTCCTCACGTAGCCCTCCTAACGACCAGCCAAGGTCACTGTTGTAGATCTTCATTTCAAAGGTGAGGACGATGTGCCCCAGAGAGGGGAAGGCTCTTGCAGAAGGTCAGTAAAGGAGCCAGGAGTTGCTCCCAGGTTCGTCTGAGGAGAAAGCTGCTGTTCTAAACCATCGTACTGCAGATCCCACGTTCTTTTTTAATGACTACCTACCATTATGATCATCAGAAAGCTATTTTTAAAAATGAAAATAGTTTGCAAGCAATAGATCATTTCTGGTGTAAGCAGATCACTAACCTGTAGGATATAAAAAAACAATCTACCCAAATCCCAGAACAACTAAGAAAATCATCAATATGTCAAATCCCCGCAGTCCTGTCTAAAGTATTTAAAATTCAAATATGCCTCAGGTTTCTGTGAAATTGATTAAAAATTTTAAAAAGAAGCAGTGTTAATTGCAGTTACGTGAATGAAGTCTAGATTTTGAGACAGCATGAAAATTGATTGTGCTAAAAGTAGTCTTCTGTAATTAAATGAAGCTGTGCTGTGCACTTTAATTAGTCAGAACTTAGGCTAGGTGGTAGCAGTGGGTCCGGGTGCACCTCATCAACCGAGAGCCTGGCAGCCCCGCTCAGCGGCAGCAGGCCCGTTTTCCCCAGCGGTCTTATTTAAGCACCTACTGCTCTAACCTAAAACCGCAGGAAAGGCGACATGACCTTTTGTAACCCAGATGCACACGCTACAACACCCTTCTCACTCTTTCATTCAGAAGACTTGTAATAGCTTTAAATTTTAGGGACTCTCACTGCCTTACAAAGTACTGGACGTCACCGGCATTTCACATGACCTACCAGGGACCTTGGGAAAGTCGGCGAACACTGTGAAATGCACTCGACGTATTTGTCTCGGCGTCTGTGAAGGCGACTTGAACCTGCATCTTTGAAACGCTAGTCAGGACAATGAGTCTCCAAAAATTGTCTCTGAACTCCTCAGTATCTAAATGTTCAGGTTTCACAGTACTTAAAAAGAAAAGCTAATTTATTTCTTTACTCTTGCTTTTAACCTTTATTATTACAAAATCAATGCAAAATCAGAAAACTCAGGAAGTACAGAAAACTGTAAAGAAGCAAGAAAAACATCACCCATCATCCCTTCATTCAAAGAGATTATTACTCCTAACGTGGCAGCATATTTCTTTCTAGCCTTTTATCCAGCCTTCACTCTGTGCACCTGAGATCCTTCGGTTTGCCTAATTTGATATTCTACTAGAAAGACTCATTGAAAAGGAAATTTTATTCCTAACGTTAGCCTGGATACGTGGTCGCCGTCATCAAGGGGAGGCCCCTGCTGAAGGGACAGGACCCATTTCAGTGGTAGGACTGGGTACAGTGGATGTAGCAAAGGAAGAGAACAGACCTTGATTTATTTCATAGTCCAGGGTTAATCACACTGGGCTGCCTTTATTTCCTGAACATTTGTATGCAGAAGAAATAAGGTTACATTTATCATTCAAAGCAACTCTGAAGAAAAGTTCCCACCATGGCACACCCGCCACCCAGCCATGAGGCTGCAGTGGAGGGCAAGGCTGGGAGGACTAAACGGGGAAGGGCAACCTCAAGTGAAGTTGATGGTGTGTCAACAAGTCTCAGGATTGAGAATCACAGACATGGTATTTGCAGGTAGAATATGAATGTCAGTCCCAGACTCAGGTGTTCGAGAAATACTGATTTCTTTGTTTTCTCTAGAGAAGACAAATTGGTTTCCAAGCATCTCTCTTACCACACTGGCAAGGTAAACGTAGTCTCGGACACCTGATCTGGAAAGCCTGTGTGCTGCCAGAAAGCAAGGGCCGAGTCTGCACCCTCCTCTTTGTCGTGCTGACTGCAAACAGCCGACCAAACCCCACATTTTTCACTATTTCCCTGACACATGAGCATCAGAGCCCACAGCAGCCCCACTCTCCCAGTCACACCCTCTGTCATCCCCTAGGAGATCCGTCTAATGTGCCAGAGAAATACCCGACAACTAAGCACCAGTCTCCCACTCACCTCAGAACCTACCACCTTCTTCTTTCTCCACCCCTAGAAAGTTCCCCTTCCTCTCTTCAGCTCTTTAAGATACTTCCCCCTTTTCCTTTCCCCAGGACACCTAAACCACCCTTTTCTGGCTTAGAAGCCAGATAGAAGCCAATGTGGGACAGATCTTGCAGAAAAATTCTGCTTCCATCTAGGATACAAACCTCCTCTGAAGTAAAGAACAAATGGCCAGGTTTCCCTTTTGAAAGATATAAAAGAAGATTGTAAGGAAAACAAGTAATACTTTTCAAACAAAAAAACACCCTGTCAGAGAAAAGACCTTGAAGAAGACTCAGTCAAGTTCACACTCAAAGCCAGGATCCTTCATTCTTTAGCACCAGGAGGCTAAGTTTGCCATAAGGTGACAAGCGTGGCCTTGGAAGCCAGCCCAGGGATCAGATCCTGTGCGCCCCTCACTACGTGACCGTCACCATCTAGGCTCAGTTTTCTCCCAGCACAGTGCTTGCCACAGAGTGGGACCGACTAATATTACTTTCCCCTGTGCACAGCCCACTGCACCCCCCCCCCATCACTGCCCAGCCAGCCCCAAAGCTGTGGTTCCACCTGCTCAGATCCCTGGAGCAACTGCAGGAAAGGCCACCCTTCCTCAAGTGTGTGTCTGGCACCCCTACTTGAAACTGTTCACGTAATGGACTTTTTTTTTTTAATACAGATTATTTTTTTTAAGATTTTTATTTATTTATTTTTAGGGAGAGAAGGGAGGGGGAGGGAGAGAGAATGAGAGAGAGAGAAACATCAATGTGCGGTTGCTGGGGCTTATGGCCTGCAACCCAGGAATGTACCCTGGCTGGGAATCGAACCTGGGACACTCTGGTTCCCAGCCCGCGCTCAATCCACTGAGCTATACCAGCCAGGGCATGTAATGGACTTTTTAGCTGAATTTGGTATATGTGATCCAGGTCCTTTACATGGTAGCAACGTTCCTGCTGCAGAAAGTGCAATTGACCCAGTTCAGCACCCTGACCACTGAACACTCTCTGAAAGCTCTGCAGCCATGAGCATCATTGGAGATGGCCGGTGTCAGCATTTCATTCTTCCTCGGGACTCATTCTGATCTATAAGGAAAACTGTCTTTCTGAAAATAAACCAAATGCTATAGCCTGTTCTTAAATCCATCTCACTTCCTTTTTCCTATCTCTTAGTCAGATACAGAGTTTTGGGATAAAATGCAAGCAGAATGGGAGGAAATGGCCCGGAGGAACTGGATATCTGAGAACCAAGAAGCCCAGAACCAAGTCACCATCTCAGCTAGCGAGAAGGTAACCAATTCTCTTCTTATTCATGTGGATCGATTTTCTCAACCACATTGGATCATATGATTATAAATTAGTCGATAATTATTTTGTGAAAAATCCAAGAATCAGACAATTTAATATCAATAGGACTTAGCAGAAATTCTAGTAAAAGAAAACAATATAATTAACCAATGTATGAAAGCAGCAAAGCTAGAATGGAATACCCTTCTCTTTAATCACGTAAATACAGATGTTTGGCAGCTGGCCAGAGCTTGGATCCTGACTGCTGGCAAGTTACCTGAATAAGTGACCTTGAGGGTGGGTTGGAGAAAGATACGGGCTAACCCCACGATGCCTTTTGTCAGTCAGACAGGTGAGCCATGTCGATGAGCTGACAGAGGTGAGATCAGTGGGCAGGGGCGTGAGGCAGGGCTTAGGGCTGTATTTCACAGGTGATCACTAGACAGCTGGCGCAGAAATACAACGGCAAAGAGAGCCTTCCCACAGCCAGGCCGAGTCCCAAGAGGATTCCTCAGAGCTATTTCCTTGACAGGCGCCCTAGCCAATGTGAGTGCCGCGGACGACCAGCCAAATTACCCATGAAGTCCCAGTTGCCTGTGGATTTATGCTTTTAAAAACAGTTAGGGGACAAAATTACCTTGAGAAATAAGTTTGAATGACTTGAAAGATAAGAAAAGATGTGGATTTTCTACACTGGGGAGGGGGTATGATATATAGTTTATGCTTATATTATGGTTTTTGTGGAGGAACTATCAATAACATTTAGTTATGGATAATTTAATCTACATAGTCATAAAAATGTCTTTCTCTTCCTAATAATAGTCCATGTCCCTCAGTAGGCCAGAACAACCATTTCCTTAAAAATAACTGTCTTTAAAAAGGAAAAAAGAACTAGGTAAGAAGAAAGAACATGGATGGAGATCACCAGGCTCCGGACTCATCCTTGGCCTGAGGCCTGGTTAGGGCCCTGAGCTCCTCACTCCCAGGTCCCCATACCTGCACACCACTGCATGAGCTCAGTGGCTTTTGATAAGGGCTTTTGTCTTTTTTATTATTATTATTTTATTGTTGTTCAATTTCAGTTTGCATTTTCTCCCCACCCCTAAAATGGCCATACTACCCAAAGCAATTTTTAGATTCAATACAATCCCTATTAAAGTACCCATGACATATTTCACAGATACAGAACAAACATTTCAGAAATTTATATGCCTTTTGTCTTTCTGAAGGTCTCCGTTGGATCTATTTTAAAACCTAAGTAGCATCCTCAACAGACTAGCTTAATTGTATCTATCAAATTAGAAAGCTTTTATGATAATCTATGCTACCTCATGTTGCAAAAAATTATGTCTCTCAGGTATTTCTGATGAGAGTTTAAAGTGGTACATACTTTCTCAATAGCAATTCAACCTCGCCTATCAAGGGCCTCACAATAGATCAGAGCTTTTAGCCTAACAAACCCCTCCAGAAGTCAAAGGTAATAATCAATGCAGACGAAGATTTGAGCGTGAGGCTTTCACTATCTTTATCTGTGAACACACAAAAAAACAAAAGTAATCGAAAAGTCCATTGATACAGGTCTGATTAAGTAAATTTTAATATAAATAATTATAATAACTAAACTAAATGGGGCTTACGCTACAAAACTGCCCATTTGAGCCTATTTGTTTAATTTATATAGTCATAGAAAAATACTGGGAGATTATTTGCACATTCTGCATTTTTTAAATTTTTACAATAAAAAAATCTATAAATTTAAAACACATTCTCAGTGGGCGATGCAACCACTAGTGGGGCAAACACCGGTTTGAAGAGCGGGAAGGCCAACAGTGTCCTAGCTATTCCAGTGCTTTGTAGCCCCTAGAGGGCCACAGCCCGTAAGCAGATTTGCAGAGCATCGTGGTAACACTTCAGGGCGCAGGGGGCAGCACAGAGCCAAAGTATGTGCAAAAACTCAGTATCTTTAAAATCTTGGGTGGGGGCTACAGGGAGTGTCTGAAACAAAGTGAACAAACAAAATATCAGAAAGACGACAAACTCCAAAATATTAGCAGTGATCATACTTAAGTTGTGCCATTATGGGCAACTTTTTGTTTCTTTATATATTATTCAATAACAAAATCTAAAATTCATACAGCAAGAATGTATATCCATAATAAGGGAAAAACAGTAACTGAAGTGTTTTTTAATGTTGACACTATTACAGATGGCCCCCATTTCCCTCTCCTTTGCCCTCCCCTTTGCCCTCCTCCACCCAACCCCCAGCCCCCATTTACATTATGTATATAAAACAAAATCTCACCACAATAAAAAACATTTGTTAAAAATTTTTTTTTAAATTAATGGCAATTAAATTAATCTATTATCTTAAATAAATTAAGTAATTTAATTAAAATTCCAAAGGAACTGACTGAGTGTGAGAATAACCCAGTGGACCTGTGCTGGCCCTTCTGTGTTGCAGGGCTACTACTTCCACACTGAGAACCCCTTCAAGGACTGGCCTGGCGCATTTGAAGAAGGTTTGAAAAGGCTGAAGGAAGGGGACCTCCCAGTCACCATCCTGTTCATGGAGGCAGCCATTCTTCAGGACCCCGGGGATGCAGAGGTGTCGTTTCCCCTTCATCCTGCCAGGCTCAGAGTGTGGCTGTGCGTGCTAAGGAGGGACAGAGGGCTTCTCAGACCTCTGCTGAGTGGCATTTTCATCAAGCAATGGTTCTCAAAGCAGTTACCCTGGGTTAGAGTGGTATATAGCCTGTTGTCTAACCAAATCTGCAGTATCTGTCTATGGTGCCCCAAACTGGAGGGTGGGGACAGGGAATGGAAAGCTAAAACGGCCCACCTGGAAGTGCAGCAGCAGCTTGCAGGGGGCAGTGTGTGGTCTCGTCTGGGTCCAGAGCCACCCCGTATGTCGCCACCGATTTATTCAGTCCACATTTATTGAACACGTATGACGTCCCAGGACTTGAGCCACACATGGGCTAAGCACACTGAAGAGCTGGAAAATGGAACCAAGAAAAAGGCACATTTAGTGGTCTGTGTGGAGGGACAAGTAAATCAATCAGTGCAGTGGAATACACACAAATGCACAAGGGGCTAGGACAGCAGAGAGCGAGACTACTGACGCAGCCTTCCCCTGCAAGGGGGTCCAAAGCTGAGTGTTCCAGGACAGAGGGTTAATCAAAGACAGTAGGGGAGCTGAGAGGGACCGTCCCCGGTGGGCAGAGGGACCTGAAACATTGGGTCTGTCAAAGACAGAGGGGAGAACAGCAGGAGTGCAAGGTGAGAGGAGGTAGGCAAGCATGCGCACTTCATGCTGAAACCAGGAAAGCGCATGTCATAAAAACCTCTTTCTCTGAGGTGTGATGGGTGATTGGAAACAAGGCTGGGAGACCACCCAAGAGACTTCTGCACCCCAACCTTGGTCCACTACACTTCCAAACCTGTGAAAGCCTGTCATAAGATAGTGACGGCTCTGAAGCCTTCTTCTGTAGTTTGTCATTTCCAGAAAACATAAGGGCTATTCCGAGAGGAGCTACAGAAATTTTAGGAAGGGGCATGTGTGGTGCTGAGAAGGCAGTACAGAATAGTGTTTCCACTTCCAGTCTGCTGTCCTGGGTGGGTTTTCTCGACTGCTGGTTCGCCCGCCAGGAGCCATGTGATCTGGAACAAGTCAATTAAACACCCTCGACTTCCGTTCCCTTACGTGTAAAGTGGAAATCACAATTATAATAACTTTCTCATTGGGTTTTGTAAGGATTAAATTAGTTCATACAAATAAAGTGCTCAGTTCAGTGTCTGGCACATCAATACTTAGGCTTTATTACTACTATTGGTTAGTTTGTGATGAAAGAACAAGTAAACTGATCACTAAAGCCACTGGTATCTTGTTAGTGGAAATATTGATAATGAAATTGAACTAAGAGCTGGAGTTCTGAACCAAAATATTAGAATTTTAAAAAAGATACTTGCATCTCTGTAGAAGAGGAAATCATTGCATTAACAGAAACATACAGGCCCCCACACACACGCATGCGTGCACAAATAATAATGTCATCTTACATTTCTGAATGATGTGTGTTTTCACGTGTATTATATCATTCAACACAACAACTCTGGGGGGGTTTTAGAAAAGCATATGTTATTACCCCAGATTCATAAATAAGGAAATGTGGATACTTGGTTACTAATGGATCCCAGACCAGGACCCAGGGCTCCTGAATCTGCGTGGACCCCAGTGCTGAGATGATGGATGGCCCATGGGCAGGGCAAGTGATGTGACGCCCAGAGCCCAGAAAGAGGCCCTCAGAGAAAGGCTGCTTCTTCAGGCTTTTCTTAAGAAGCATTCTATATACGGAAGGTGAAATAAAAATAGGGGCTGCTGTGTGTACTTTTGAAAGATTTGAAAGAATCACTGATACTGTGGGGAGAAATAACTAGTACTTTTATGAGTTTGTATGGAGTGTGTAATAATTACCCATGAGGGAAAAAACTGATACAATTTTATAGCACTTTAATGTGACTCCGTATGTTTTTATACAGTTTGTTCTAAAAAAGTGGGAAAGTTATGCACTGCCCAAACCTTTATATTTTTTAAATGTTTTTATTTATTTTATTTTTTTTTAGCAAGAAGGGAGGGGAGGGAGAAAGAGAAAGAGAAACGTCAATGTGTGGTTGCCTCTTGTATGTCCCCCACTGGGGACCTGGCCCACAACCCAGGCCTGTGCCTGACTGGGGATCAAACCAGCAACCCTTTGATTCACAGGTTGGTGCTCAATCCACTGAGCCACACCAGCTGGGGCTGCCCAAACTTTTTTAAATCCCTAAAACTTGGATGCACCCTCACCCCCAGCAAATCTGAGGAAATGTGTACAATGAGAGGTGTTTTTGACATGCATTGCTCTTATAATCATGTGAGAATTATTGTTCTAATAAGCACATACATAGAAATTTGTTATATTTTGAAAATGTCATTCTAGATATGAAAAACAGTATCTGCTTGAAGATATTCTTCACATAGTCACAATAGCAAAAGATTGCAAACAACCTCAGAACAATAAGGGAATTGGTTGAGTAAATAATGCAATGTTTATTCAACAAAATTTAAATTAAAAATTATAAGTAGGAAAATTTTGTAAAAACACAAAAAAGTGCTTAGGACACAATATAGAGTATAAGTGTAGGCTTTAAAATTATATATACACTATATTGCATTTCATATGTTTTGTGTGTTTTAACAGTGATTATACAGGGTGGAGCAATAGTAGGTTTATAGTTGTTCATATGGAAAATAATACAATTAGTAGTAACACAAGAATAAACTCTGTATATCACGTGCTCGGAACGGTAACCCTACTTTTGCCCCACCCTCTATTAGAGCTGCACACACGTCCTAAGGGGTTTTGTCCGGTTTTCCTTAGGTCCCAAATTTCCTGTTGCATCTTTAATAACTGCTTGCCTTTCACTTATACAAGCTGATTTTGTTTTGTGCATCTGGGGATTTCTTATTGTAAACTTTAGACTATTTAGCTACATTTCTGGGCTCTTTTTATACCTTTTTTTCCTCACAAATGCATACTTTCATCTTTTGGTTTTCAGATACCTAATAGCTCAGAAACTCAGAGGTTTCCATGGGTCACAGGAGACAATAAATACTGAGAGTCTGTAAATTAAGACAGAGGATCTTGACCCAGATGTCACAAGAGATTTTGAATGAGGAAATGAATGTAGTATTTTTTTCTTACACAAAACTCTCGCATCTGAGACAGGCTGCTCTGCATAGAGGGATCTGCTGTAGGTAAACACACCCACTACTGCACAGGAGTGATTCTGCTTCCTCTGGCGATGTTGACATCAGTTGTTTTTTGTAGGCATGGCAATTCCTCGGGATAACCCAGGCGGAGAATGAAAATGAGCAAGCAGCTATTGTCGCCCTCCAGAGGTACATGAAGCTAAGTGCAAAATCACAGGACTGGTGGACACTTGCTAATGGACTGCCTCTTGTTTGAGATTTATCTTGTGACCTTTAAATACATTGCAAAGAATTTGGCCAGAAGAAGTGCTGAGATGCCACATATGACTTACACTTAGCTCTGAAAATAAGAACTTACAAAGACATGATGTCCCTAAACCACAATGTTCGGCCAAAATCAACTGACTTTCGTTCGCACAGAAGAGTCTGTGTTAAAAAGCAATCATGGAATACTCATTCAATAAATAAGTTCTCTTAAGTTCCTATCTGAAGCATCTGAAAGTTTACTTCAGAAAAAAATATATACTCAAAATTATTTCGGTGCAATTTTAGCTCCTGGGTCTACAGAGACTCTCCTGAGATAGTTTCAGCAACCTGCAAGTGTAACCCCTGAACCCCTGAAGAAAGCCCTAGACTACTTTGGGTGGGTGTGGCATCACACCAGACTTGATTAGAGCCCCTAGTTAACCCCTGATGTGCCGGGGGGGGGGGCGGCGGCAGGGGGGACGGACCCTACCAAACAGGCTTCCACTTTCTCTACTATTTCTTATGTATCAAACCTCTTCCTAAAGCACTGATGTCAGTGCCACGTAGGACTTGCTGCGCAGTCTTATCCAGGGGCTACCAGCATGGTCATCACCTGGGAGCTTGTGAGGCCTGCACAGCCTTGGGCCCACCCAGGCTCTCTCCATCAAGATCTGCACTGAGCAGATCCTGGCAGATGCCCATGCACATCAAAGCCTGAAAAGCCCTTGCTAGAGGCCAGGGGAGTAGCATAAGGGAGAGAGCAGCTGTAGCCCAGGTCTCCTGTAAACCCACATCAATAGCCTGGAAACACAGGATCTTCCTCTCCTTTGTGAAAGACTGTTTAATCTTTCATCTCTGGTTGTCCACATTTAATTCAAGTCAGTTTGCTTTGCAGATAAGGTGCATTTAATGGAGTGGCAGTAGAGCACCATTGAAATGATACCCCTACTTCTCATTAGATTAGCTACTGATAAATTATATGCAAGGATTAGCCACGTTTTCTCTAGTTTTAAAATCATTTATTAAAATTACCAAACCTAACGTGCATCAGGATGAGTTTTAACTTTCTTAAACATATGCTTAGGTCCCTCGATGGACCTGGAGAGCTTTATGCTCAGTGAAATAAACCAGTCAGAGAAAGGCAAATACAGTATGATTTCACTTGTGTGTGGAATCTAATGAACAAAACAAACAAGCAAAATTGAAACAGACCCATAGATACAGAGAACAGACTGACGACTTCCAGAGGGGAAGGGGGCTGGGGGTGGGGTGAGAGAAGTGAAGGGATTAAGCTTGCACAGCAGTGTGGTGATTACCAGAGGGAAAGGGGGTGGGGGAGGCAGAAGAGGATATGAGGGGACACATGGCGAGGAAGGAGACTTGACTTGGGGTGGTGAACACACAAAGAATACACAGATGCTGTATTGTAGAATCGTACACCTGAAACCTATATAAATTTATTAACCCATGTCACCCCAATAAATTCAATAAAAAAGAAAAATTATATGCCTGGGTCCCAATTTGCACATAGATAATAAATGTGATATTCTTCAGGGGCTTAACATAAACTTAGCAATGCTTTTGTACCATTTAATTAATAAATCCCCCAAATTTTCTAAAGGACTATTCAGACTGTCTTGAAAACAAATCTGAAGTTGGCTTCCCCCCTCTTCTTTCAGGTGCTTAGAATTGCAGCCCAATAACTTGAAAGCTCTGATGGCTTTGGCTGTGAGTTACACTAACACCGGCCATCAGCAGGATGCCTGCGAAGCTCTAAAGAACTGGATTAAGCAAAATCCAAAGTACAAATACCTTGTGAAGAGCAAGAAGGGATCTCCAGGCCTCACGCGGAGGATGTCTAAGTCTCCAGTTGATAGGTATCCTTCTCACTAATTATAGGCTTATACACACTTAACCACTATAACTGTAATTAAGGAGCCTCAGGCCCCCGCCACCACCCATTCCAGGTGGCTTGTGGGGAAGTGCTCTGCCAGAGGGGCAGCGCTGGTCTAAAAGGTTGAGCCGAGATCGGAGCCAATGTTGGGACACCTGGTTCACATCACGGGCACTCACAGACATTTATCTGAGTGCCATACTTTAAAGCCAAATGCTTTGGGCATATAATTAACCCAAAATAAATTATAGTAAGTATCAATGTGCCAGGTGTTATAAAGCCTGAGAATTAGGTATGAGGAAAAATGGAAGTCCGTTCTTCTAGAATTTTGTTTCTATCAGCAACTAATCACGATATGTTCAATTCTTCCTCACGGAGGCCTGGGGACCGGCAGCCCCAGGGTGCTCTGCACTGGCACTCGGAGGGCCGGCGGAACTCTCCTTACCTAGCACTGTTCGTGCAGGACACGATACTTCATAACCACCAGCAGCTGTTTTTACTGTGCAGTAGTCATCGTCCGCTCATTACGCTGTGATATTTTAAGCAAGATTTTTCTATTCTGTAATGTTTTCTCGGAACAGAGAACATAATAGTAAATCATGTGTGTCATGCTGTTTGGATTACAAATCTAATATTTCCCCTGATAGCTCTGTTCTGGAAGGAGTGAAGGAATTATATCTGGAAGCTGCCCACCAAAATGGAGACATGATCGACCCAGACCTGCAGACAGGTCTGGGGGTGCTGTTCCACCTGAGTGGGGAATTTAATAGAGCAATTGATGCATTTAATGCTGCCTTAACCGTTCGACCTGAGGTAAGTGTACAGCAAGAAACCGTAAGGTTCTCTGTTTTAAAAAAAAATTTTTTTTCACAGGATGTACTTTGTACATTATTGCTACATTTTATTTCCCTGCTTCCAATGGTTTGAAGTGATCAGTACTAACGAGATGCTACTGTGGCTGTTAACGCTTAAGTACCTAAAATAGAAACGTTAACTGCCTGACAGCATCAAATGGTCCTGCTCCCTGACGAATGAGAGTCATTTCATAAAGCAGCCATAAATATTTCTGAGTCATTCACCACGTCATGGTCCCTGTCTGTGAGCACTGGGTAAATTTTTAGCCATCACCTTTCTTCCGTGGGGAATCTGAGAGTATTCCATCACTGCGGTTTGTGCTGGTTGTTAGAGCACTCCCCTTTCCTCACCAGGACTATTCACTATGGAACCGTCTGGGGGCCACGTTGGCCAATGGAGACCGCAGCGAGGAAGCCGTGGAGGCCTACACGCGTGCGCTGGAGATCCAGCCCGGCTTCATCCGCTCCAGATACAATCTGGGCATAAGCTGCATCAACCTGGGCGCCTACAGGTGAAGTATGGCCGCAAGCGGGGGGCCAAGAGCCCCGCTCAGGGCTGAGGTTGAATAACCTGAAAGGTTGTTTGCCACTGAAAAGTGTCTGCTTTGTAGGAGGAACCCTCCTCCTCCTATTAAGGTTAAGCTCGGAAACTTGCGACCCTGAGGCCTGTTGAAGCATGAAGCAGGAATGATTGGCTTTAGTGCTTCTCTGTCTGTACAGAGCATCCTGGGAAATGCAGATTCCCGGGCCCCTCCTGTAGATTTTCATTCAGTCACCTTCGTTGGGACAAGTTAGCTGGTCTTTTAACACCCCGCCAAGAGCAACTCTTTGGGAAACTTGAATAGTGCAGACCATCTTCCAGGGAAGGAAAGGAAAACCTGGGCATGAGGGCACAGGAGAGCCCAGCAACATGACTTAAGAAGAGTCCAGGGCCAGTTTTTGGCAAAGCACAACCAAGAATCCGGGTTTTCTAAATCTAATTTACTAATAAAGGGAGCAATAAACAATTCTTAAGGGAAGTAGTTTTAAATGGTGGTTTTATGATGTGCAATGTCGCTCTTCTCTCCAGATTCCTCACTGTCACTCAGGTCCACGTCCTCTCGTATATTTTCCCTGTCAGTGGGTCCACAGGGACCACAGGTGACCTTTGTTTCTCTTGTGTAATGAAAGTGCGACTTTTTTTCTTCTTTCTTCTTTCTCTTTTTTTCTTAATTTTCTAAGTAAGTAGGCATTGCTTTCATAACTGGGAGAAAGAAAACTAAATGTTGGTTTTAAACCCCACCAAAAAAAATGTCAAACCCTTTCTCATTCTCAGGAAGAGCCAAACTTTTAGAATCAGACACGCTTGGGTTCAAATCATGCATAGTTCTGCCATTTATTGCTTTATGACACTGAGCACACAGCTTTGAGCCTCAGTTTCTTCGCCTGCTTAAAAAAAGCAGGCATTAATAATGTCGATCTCGCTGGATTATTGTGCAGTTTAAGTGTAATTGCCTGGCACAGAGCAGATGCTCGATGCCGAGCAGGAGTTAGCGTGTGATTGTCACTGCCATCAGCATCGGCATCATTATCATTATCCCTATTATTTGGATGAGTCATCAGAGGGCTACATAACTGAATTGCATTCTTTTGACATCTGAAGAATTGCCGTCTCTGACCTGCATTAAGACATCGTGCCTTTGGCAAATATTGAGGCTTTAGAAACTAGTTGCTTCACTTATAACAAAGGGATCTTAGAAAGAACATTCATTAGTCACTGGATTACACTCTGTCCCCCAGAAGGATCTTGCTCAGGTCACAGCCAGGAGAAGTGAGCCGCCTGTGAGCAGCTGGTCTGTTTTGTGTTATGAACAACGTGGTGGAGTGGGCGGCTTGCTGAGGCGCTCGTTTGCATCAGCTGTGCAGAGGGCCGGAGGGGACCGGTCTCCAAGGCCTGACAGGGTCTCTTTTGTATGTTAACTTCATTCCTGACTCCATCTGATTTCCCCAACCCAATTTTATCTTTACCCCTTTTATGCACTTACATTTTATGAAACACCTTAGGTCTTTTTTTTTTTTTTTGGAACAAGGAGAGATGTCAGTACATATACATACATACATACATACGGGCATATTGAATTCAATTAAAGGAGGCTTTTATAAAACTTCTGGATGAGTTTTTTTCTTAATTGTAACTTCTTAGTGTAGAAAACATACTTGAGGGACCAAGGAAACACTTTCTTGGAGTTCGAAGATATAAGCCTCAGCAGGGCAACTATTTGCCGGAGGCCGTGAAGGTCCCTGACAGGTGGGAACCTTTTATCCTCAAGCAGACAGTATCCTGTACAAAAGCAAGTTGATGTGAGGGTACTGCATAAAATGCAAATGCCTGGTTAAATCTGAATTTCATATAAACAGTGACTAATTTTTTAGGGTAAGTATTTTCCAAGTATTGCATGGGGCATACTTATCCTGAAAATCGTTTGTTTTTTATCTTAAACTCAAATGTGTCTGTGCATCCTGTATTCTTTGTGACTAAATCTGTCCATCTGGATCAAATGGCAGCTTTGGAACACCTCAGCTAAGCTTGGTGGGTCTTAAATTGTCATGCTGGGTATGGGAAATCTGGTGAAGTGATAAACATCTTGCATTTTTTCCTGACAAAAAGAGGCCAAGTGAGACCTAAACCTTAAATGAATTCTGAAAATAAGTTTGACTTGAGGTGTAAACATGTGCGTACAAATAACAACCCTCAATAGAAATGTGACTCGGAAGAGAGCCAGGAGCTGGTACAAACACTTCGGTACCCACCGAAGAGAAGTCTGGGACCTCTCGCCCAAGAGCTGCAGGCGACTGTGTATGAGCTGTAACACTCACCGTGTGTCATCCACACTTCCCATAAAGCATCCAAGCCAAGCCTTGCCCTAGTGCTGTATACAGTTGAAATAAGGAGAGAACACTGTTGCCCCGAAACTTGGGTATAGCTTAAAACGCTACCCTTCTGTCCATCGGAGCTCCAGGGTAGGGCTTAGATCAATGAGTCTTAATCATTTCAAAAGTGAGGGCCCCTTCTCAATGAAAAAAGAAATCTCATCCTCCTTGACAGTAATACAGAGTGGGGCAAATGTAGGTTTACAGTTGTTTCTATGGGAAATAATTGAAAAATTAATAATTCAATAATTAACAAAAATAATACAAGAATAAACTGTTTCGTGTAGTCACGGCTGTAAACCTAGGGATTCCAGCCTCGGGGCTCTGATGACAAACTCAGCTGAACCCGGCTGCGTTTCCTATTTCTATCGCCAATAGGAAAAGTTAGGCCACTTACTTTCTGAGAGAGGCCAGATGCTTCCTTTCAACCCTAGTTATATAAACCGCATCTGCACACGGATTACATCTTCAAGTCATTCCTGCAGTAGGGGAAAAGTGAATGCATTAAAGAGTTAGCAACGGTTTGGCCATTATTCTTCCTCTCCCACATGACATTCCTAAAATAAAAATTGCTTTGCTCTCTTCTTTCTGATTTCACTACATTTAACAATGACTCTTCATGAAAGAATCACGACAGAATCGGAAAGTTGCTCATCTGATGATGCAAGACACCGTAGAAAGGTGGTTTAGGGTTTTAGGCTAAAATAACTTCATCCATTATTATTGTCTTGTTTGCTCATTCTGAAACCTGTCATATGCTTAAGTGTCTCTTTTTCTACCCTCTTAGAGAAGCAGTCAGCAATTTTCTCACTGCCCTCAGCCTGCAGAGGAAGAGCCGGAATCAACAGCAAGTTCCCCACCCTGCCATCTCCGGGAACATCTGGGCTGCCCTCCGAATCGCACTTTCTCTGATGGACCAGCCGGAACTCTTCCAGGCGGCTAATCTCGGCGACCTGGATGTCCTCCTGAGAGCTTTCAACTTGGATCCTTGAAGGAAAAGAAAAATAATAATAATAACCCTTTGTCTGTATACATCATTGAGAAATGCAAACCTGTTTTATTTTTAATTCTGAAAAGGTGAAACCAGATGTTCGAAATGCCGTGGTGATAAAACCCAAGGGAATTCCTACAGACAATGCCCAGATCTGTTCAGATCCAAAAGCACAACATGTTGTCTTAGAGAGTCAAGGTCAGCTCGAAAGAAGAACGAAGAGACTCAAGACAAACCAAAATTAAATAACTATGTGAATACCCTTTTCACAAACTGCAAGTTTATCACAAAACATCTTTGGGTTTTTGTCCCCACTTGTGGCTGATGACACATCTAAGGAGCTTGCTCGTGGGACACCTGGAGAAAGCACTGCCTCAGATCAGGGAATTCTGACGATTTCTGAACTGTCCTCTGAAATTCCCCCTTTTAGAAAGACTGAACATAGTTTGGGCCGAGGTGCATGCACAAATATTAACTCAACTAAGGAGAGGCATTGCTTAAATCTATTCCAATGTTAACTTCTACTGTAGCTTTTGATTCCAGAGAAGGAGCTTTGCTGTCAAAAGCAGTTTTTGCACTAGAAATTTTTGCTGTTCCCAATCAAAACTTTTTTGGGACTGTATATATGCACTTTAATATCTTATTTATGCCTTGCTGGAGTTTTGTTTGGTTGCTCCAATTTTTAACGTGGGGGTAAAAGATTTGAGAACTCAGCCTTGTTAGATCAATGGACCAAATAAAAATTCCTGAAAATAGTTTTTTCATAGGGTAGGGTTTTGATGGAGTGTTTTTCTTAAAGCAGGTATGACATAGGGTATAAATATGCAAACGCAGATCTCATTCACTTGTTGTCTGGGACTGTGTGAACTTAAACAGGAGATAAGATACTGTCCCTTCATGCATTGTCTGCAGGGCAAAAGTGTGATGATACCATGATTTCTACTGAGTTAACATTAACTTGCTTAAATATCATATTTTCCTCGCTCACTAACTGTCCTGCACACTGATATTCCTTTTAAATTGTTAACATTTTAAATAGTATTTCTTAAGAGTGATAAATACATTTTTCCTAACAATGGTGTTTTTTTTTAGTTCTATAATAATCTGCATTGCTCACCCTTTTGCATTCTAAGTGAGAAAGACCAGTATTTCCAGCTGAATCTCACTGGATGGCAGAGGTGTCCTAGGAAAGATGCGTGCCCCTCAGGCTCCCGTTTTGAACACTTATCAAGTACCAGGGCACCCTGTTGGCAGTGGTGTTTTATTTCATTGATTGCATTCCAGTCGGTTCTTCGGAGTGTTTTGTGCTTGTTGGGGGCTTAGTGATTGTTTGGACAGACATCACTTTTTAAAGGATTAAAAAGGTTGTTTGTAAAATGCTAACTACAATATAGTTTCACCAATACCCAGTTCTGGTAATTTGTCCCAGTCAGTTGTCTCATTCTTCTTCAGTTTGTCTCCCTCCTTCCTCCAAGCCTTCCCCAAGGCACTCCGATCCCAGCTTTCTTCACGTTCTTTGGTCAGTAACAGCTGGTTATACTAATGACTATAGCTACCAAGCAAAACAGCATTCGCATCAGGACAGTTCAGTTGAGGGGGAGGGAGCTTCTCCTTGTGTGGGGGGATGTACACCCACACTGAACCGGAGGTGCAGGTAGAAGTTGTCTCCTCTGTTCCATTCGAGATTCTTGGCATAGGGGAGGGGTCTCAGGTGAACATGAAACCACGAATCCTTGAGGCTTACACATATAGGGTGTCCAACCCGTGGTCCACAGGCCGTGTGTGGCCCAGGATGGCTATGAATGTGGCCCAACACAAAATCGTAAATTTACTTAAAACATTGTGAGATGTTTTTGTTTTCATTAGTGTTTGTGTATTTAATGTGTGGCCCAAGACAACTCTTCTTCTTCCTGTGTGGCCCAAAGATGCCACAAGGTTGGACCCCTGCTCCAGAGTCAAGGGCGCTGAGGCAGAAGCTTGGACACTCTCAGTGGAAGCTCACTTGGGCCGGGGCACCTCCAGCTGGATGGACATCAGGAGGCAGAGGCCGTAAGGCGCTCACTGCTGGGCAGTGGTGACTCTGCGGTCACCGCCTACTTCCCTAAAGCTCAGCAATATTTGCAAGAACGGTATTCTTGACAATTTTAGAATCCTAGAAACTTGGCGGAGGAAGGACTCGGGGCCAGCCTCCAACTCATGGTAGCTGCCTGTTTGAGTATCCCTGATAGAATAGCTCCCCGTCTTGGCATGCCGCTTCCTCCTCCCCATCTCTGTGCATTCAGCTGGCCAGCTGACTCACATCCATTACAAAGCAACTTTCACAAATGCTCTGTTTGTGATAGCGTTCTATACTTTCAATGGTAACTGAATTCGCACTAATAATTATAGGCTGCTTTCTTAGCTCTGCAGCCACTATGCACATGAGATCAGTAACAATTTAACATCTGACAGTGGGGTGGATGTGCAATACTTTGATGTAACTTGATGGTTGCCAAGTGGTGACAGATTCAAGGGCCCGTTTTAATTTGCTCTTTGAATACAAAGCAACGTCAAACTCCAAGGAGTTGTTTTAGGGGAGAGTAAACAATTTTCTGTTCTCATCATAATTTGGTAATTTGCAGAGCATTTGGGAGGACTTTCTCCGATATATCTAGTGTTCATCAGAACTAAGATTTCCATAAGCTGTTTCCTGTTAAGAAGTGCAGAATTATTGCCCAGGACATTTTTAAATGATATTTTTAATAAAATTAAATTAAAAGAGTTACTAAAAAGCAAGTCAGAGCACCACCCAAAATTAAGTAGCTAAATTTTAGAAGTCTTTATTACGTACATCTTTTTTTTTAAGTGTATACACATTTTTTAAGGCAAAACTTTTTCGGTATCTTATTGTCATGGCATAAAATTGTCATTTATATTACTCTTTTCACTTGAAAGATTAGAATGACTTTGGTTCCCTCTGAGGCACTCTGGGAAGGCTTTGAGTTTCTTTTTTCTTTTATTACTCAGTAACAGCCCAGGATCTCCTAGACGATAATACAATTTTACAAGAGTGGCCGCTCAGTTGCATAGGTGTGACTTGCAAGGACTGATTTCACCAGCAGACTGAATGAAAATGCAGAGAAGGCCAGTGATCGTTGCTGAATTCCAGATACATTATATCTGTGTCTGGTGGGCTATCTGTGCTGCTACGCCTTGATGTGAGGAGGAGTTGGAGGAATGGAGAAAGGGGGGAAGGAGTAAAGCGCTTACTTCCTGGGCCATTCATTGAGTCATCATTCCCTTTGCTTTCTCCCAAGATCACACTCCCTGTGACTCCGTGAAAGAAAGGCAGCTCTTGTCCACAAAGACACTTCCATAGAAAACTGTGAGCTGTGCTTTCTCAGCCAGAGTTTCAACTAAAACAGCAAATTAATGATATTTAACTGTGTTGGAATGTCCAGGACACACTTACTTTCACGGTTTTATGCCATTTCTTCATTCTTTTTCTTTAAAGACAGCTAGTGTATTGAATCTTGGGTCCATGTTTAGATACTCCTACTAGATAAATCTTTCGAATATATTCTTGCTACCCAAGCAAAACTTAAACGCAATTGTCCTAGTCCCACTTGTAACAGGAGCTCCCAAACTGTTTACCATAAACTTTGCGAGCTCCTTTGGAATATAAAAAGCAAGATGGGCTTTTTGTGTCCTTTCTCCATTTGTCCCTGAATCAGTTCCACAGCAGTGGGCTGTACTTTCACTGGTTGCTGCTGTTCTCTTCTGCCTTGAAATGCTTCTGGAAGCATTCTAGAAACAGGGTATTCTGAAGGCTTAATTCACATGCCATCTTTTTCAGGCCTTCTATTATAGAAATTATTGCACATACGTAATTTAATGCACATACATCATTTTAACTTTGTAAAATAATTTCAAGTTCACTCCCTCTCTGGATTTTGCTACACAGTTTCTCTATCTTCTCAGTATTTACAGAACTGGTTGAACTATAAACTGTTTTGAATTAAGAAGTAGATACATATTTTTTTGAAGAGTGTTGGGAGATGAACTCTGGCATAAGGTTTGTAAAAAGGGAATTTTGAAAAAATAAAACATTTAACCTCAGGTACAAAAATAATGCATGCATTAGTACTTGCAAATCTGCCTACTTAAATTATTAACCAAAGCATGCAATATAACTTTACTGAATGTAAATTTACCCAGAGCATGATTAAGTTTCATAGGTTAGCTTATTCTCCCTTGCTTCTGAACAAGGAAGCATTTTCATGACCTTTGTGTTACAGTTTTTGTATTTGTTTTTAATATCCTGTCCTTGAGATTGTTTACAGGCCCTCACACCGAACTGGGCAGATATTCATGTGTCTGTTTGAGCAGAGTTGCAGCCAGTGCCAAACTAACCCGCTGAGGAATCCAGGTACTTGGACATCCAGATGATTTTAACAACCAGTAGAGGCAAACAGATCTAAACTTAAGCAAAATCCATGTTATCTGAAAGCTCCTAAACACAATCGTGTTGATGGCTTCAGCTCAGCTTTGGGTTCTAAATGCTGAATAGTGCATTTGAAATTGTTTTCTAAAAGTTTTAGGAATTAGAAATACTGACATTCTAAATAAGGTGAGGGGTTAGGGTAACGCCAGGCACATGAAAACCACTACAAAGCGAAGTGAACATGGGGCCTTAATGGATATCCACAAGTGTCACGTAGCTAGTGTGCAGATGCCGCCCCGTTGTCCTCAGCACAGCCCTGTCCAGACAGTAGGCCGGCTACTTGGGTCCATAACCCTAAAGAAGCTGGACTTGGTCAATATGTCTAAAAACATTGAAATTCAGGGGTGATGAGGTGATTTCAGGGTCACTCAGAACAACTCTGAAATCTTCTCACTGCCTTTTTTTTTGGTCATCCCTGATGTATGAAAAAATGAGGACAAGGAAACTAGAATTGGAAGGAGCAAAGCTCAGTAAGGCAGTAAGGGCTCTTACCACAGAGCAGCTCTGTCACCATTTCACACCCCTCCAGCCCCCACACATACACATGAGCTCCAAGACAGAACCCCCAAACACACAGCAAAAACCCTTGCATAGAGGCATTAAACAGTTAAGAGGAGAAAAAAAAAAAACTGAAGTGTGAGGTTTAACAAACTCACCTATGGTATTTTGCCTTGAGTTAAGTTTCCGCTACTTGCAACCTTCGCAGAATGACCAAAACGACACGCTCTGCAAACAAGGGCCCCAGTCTCGGAATAGGTTTCTCAGGACCTTCTCTGCGAGAGCGAGCTAACTTGCAATGTCGCGGAGTGTCGTAGCAAAGCCCTGACAGGCTCCGCGGGACCCGTTTAGAAAGCTGCTCTCAAAATAATATTAAGATGAAAAAAAGGACATTTGTTCAACCATAAAATGTGTTTTTTTTCTTCGAGGCCCTTGGAGAGGGCAATGGCGTGACACAGAAAGGATCAGGAGATAGACCCACTCAGCCAGGTAGGTGGTGAGGCACGCTCACTGAGGCACAGGGGACGCGCGCACAGACACTGCACGGGAATCGCGCCGTGTGAGCGAGTGCTCACGGCTGGGAAGGTTTCCGGTAGTTAAAGGAGATATAGCAAGCCTAAATTTTTACCAACTTCCTTTCAATTTTCCCCATACCGTCTAACCTGAACCCTCTTCAATTTTCATTGCCCAAGTTTGTTTACATCGGTTGAAGAATAAAACCTGATTAATTTAATAAACTTTTTACAAACTATAACAGCATTTATTAACTATTTAGAAAAGACATTTCTATATATTTTGTATATCTATGAATACTGTACATCTGGTCTAACCTAAAAATATTGTTTTGAGACATTCTTCTGTGATGCTTCCTTATTATGCTCAGTAATGTTTAAAATCTTGCAATTTCATTTTTAAGCTAAAATAGATATCAAAGAGGAATTTAACTTAAATGTTTACATTGAGTTGCTAAATACCCCAAATTAAGTGACCCATAGTAAATTAATGGCAATGCGGGGGAGGGGTGTAAAAGTTACTGGCATACTACATGGTAATATGTCTGTGTATTTAGTGAAATATTATGTATTGTAGCACAACTCTGTTGGGTATTAAAGCTTCTTCTTAGTAGTTCTGTGTTGTTCTTTGAAATAAAATTACCACCATAAAAATAATCTATTATATTGATGTGTTTAATTTACTCAGTTGGCTTATAATATACAAAGTATCAAGATTAAGGTAGTATTTTTGTACTATTATTGGAAGCATGCCTTCCTTTTCACATTATTAAATTGTATTTATATTTGTGCAATTTTAAACTACGTTTTCAAATAAACTTTGTGGCTTCAAGATCTTTTCAAAAACATTTCAAAATGAGATTTGGGGGTCAGAATTACTTCAACCCAAATAGAATCCAATTTGTACTACTGGTTAAAAGGTCCTTTTATTCAATATCACTACACATGATTTTGCATGAGTTAACTGGAAATCAGGAATGCATTTTTAGAGATAAAACAGAACTTTAAATTCTTCCTCTTTTGTTAATTTTTTAAGACTAAAATATCATTTAACCTAAAATTGGATTTTGTGATTTTTTTCAGAATAAAAGTGTTAAAATATATTTCAGTTTTAGGGTCTTTTTTTTTTCTTTTTTCTTTTTGGTTAGTCAATAAATATTTGAGCACCTACTATGTGCAGGTGCTGTTCTAGTTCACCAAAGTGGTTAAGTAAATTAAATCAAACATGCCCTTGAAGAGCTTTGATTTCTGTAAGAGATCAAATTCTGTAACAAAAAACAATGTCATGTGCTATGAAGTACTTGAAGAACAAGGCGAATAAGGCATTGTCTGTAGGTAGTCAGGACATGTTCCTCTTAGGTGACATTTGGGCTAAGATTTGAACAACACAAAGAAGCTGGCCAAGTGGGGTTGGGGACAAGCATTCCTGGCAGGACAGCTAGTGCAAGATGCCAAGGCAGGAATGAGCTTGTATGTGTTCAGGGAGAAAGGACCTCCGGGTAGTGAAGGCTGGGAGCCAGGGAGACCACAGGAGGCCTTCTTAGATCCGGGAGATCAAGGGCAGACTCGCCCCCGAGCAGGGAGAAGACACTGAATCAGAAATTTCCGAGTGTCTGAAACATTTGCTAAGAGTCCTTGAGCAGTCAGGTTGGTGATGGAGGCAACAGCAGGCTTGGATGAAGACTGATGACATCAGGAGACTGGAGCACCCCCCTTCTCCCTCTTCACTGCCTGCTCTCCTGATTTGATGCAGCACTTGACCTTGGTGGAATTCCATTTTCTCCCATGTAAAATCAAGCTGGGCATCTTTCTTTCCTGCTTCACTGTTATTCTACATAAAGTAAAAAAAAAAAAATATTGTGGTTTCTCTCCCAAGCTCTTGCATAATTCAAAAATTTTTATGTCTCCCACCCCCACTGGGAAAAGTCTGTGCCAGGCCGAGGAAATTTCACTCAAGATCCAGAGCAGTACATTCAGCTTCCTACTCGACATCAAATAGAGGTCTAATAGGCATTTCAAACTCAACACGTCCCACTCCGGGCTCCTGATCACCTTTCCTACCATCCCCCAACCCCATCAAGCCTTCCCTACCTTAACTGATTGCAACCACCTCCTTCGGTTGCTCAGAACAAAAACTTTGAGGCCAGCCTCAGCTATTCTCATTCCCTCACATTCCTCATCCTACCCTTCAGGAAATCCTACTGGCCTTACCTTCCAGCGTAGCCAGAATCTGACCAACCTTACTATATGTATACACCCACCACTACCACCCCACCCGTCTGAGCCATCTTCCTCTCTCACCTTGCTCACCACAGTAGCTCCTGCCTCCATCCATCCTCGCCCTTCTATCATCTAACCTAAAAAAAGGACAAACTTCCTGAAACTGGTCAGATCAGGCATTGCTCTGCGTAGGTCCTTCCAATGGCTCCCCTTTAGCACACAAAAGCCACACCTTCCAACAGCCCCTCTGTCCTCCTCTCCCACTACTCTTCCCCCACATTTCCTTCTTTCAAACCCCTGGCCTCTGTGCGGCTGCTCTGACAAACCAGTATGTTCCCACACGGGAGCCTCTGCTGCAGCAGGGCCCTCTGACGAGCATATCCTTCCCCCAGACATCTGTTGGAACAATTCCTTCATTGCCTTCAAGTCTTGGTTCCAATCTCACCTGTCTTCGCTGAGTGTTCTATTTAGGACCACGATCTGAAGCTCCACACCCTGATCTACGTGGGTTGGTTTTTTTTTCATAGCACTTAATATCTTTCAACATTATATATAATTTACTTACTTTTATTTAGTATCAGTCACTCCTTGCTAGATAATAAACTCAACGAGAGCAGAGATCCTTGTCTATTTTCTTTACCGATACATCTAAGAAAAATAATGCCTAGCACATAGTAGATGTTTAGTATTTATTGAATGATGAACCACACTACATAGATTAACAGAATAAACTGGCTTAAAGGAACTATCTCTAGAAAAATACTTTTGAAAAAAGTTAATGTTGATATAATTTTTTAAATGGTTTTAGACGGACACAAAAGGTCAAAACCTCCATAGGGTCAAAATACTGATGCATATGGGTTAAAATGGTAATGTGAAGGAGCCCAGTAAAAATTATCCCGTGTCCACTAGACTGTCAGATGCTTTACATAACTCATCCCAAGGATCATCATGCCCACTGCACAGATAAGACAACGGAGTCTCAAGATACGAAGTGCTTACCAAAGCACATAGCTAGTCTGTTGGGGACAGGATTTGAACTCACCTATATGCCTCTGTTCTCACCATTATTCTACCCTGCTTCCCTGCGTCCCCGACTCTCCCTCGTAGATCTTCAAATAACTGTGTGTATGAAGATGAGAACAACTCACCATTTTCTTATCAAATTTTCCACCGAGTGAAGTTTGTTGTGACTCCATTTGAAAAGCAGGACAGTAAATTCAAACAGAGCATACGCACTGGGCACCATGGAATACGGCAAATGTGTGTGACAGTTCTGAGTCCCAGATAACCCCTCACCATCTCAGTCATTTCTCCTCTTACTCTCTCACCAAAACATATGGCACAATGCTATTGCTGGTCATTTTACTTGGCTTTTTAAACATATATAGGTTCAGCCCTGGCTAGTGTATCTCAGGTGGTTGGAGCATCATCCCGTGAACAGAAGGGTTCAATTCCCGGTCAGGGCACCTACCTAGGTTGTGGGTTCCATCCTCCCCAGTCAGTGTGCATACGGGAGGCAACCAACTGGTGTTTCTCATGTTGATTATTTTCTTTCTGTCTCTCCTCCTCACGCCCCCACCCAATCCCTTCCTAAAAGCAATGAAAAATGTCCTTGGGTGAGGATTAAAATATATATATACATTCTCCTTAAAATTGTAAGCATTAAAATAAACACGTTTTGGCATACCCCATATGGCAGGTAAAATAATGCCTCCCAAAGGTGTCCACCTCCTAATCCCTAAAACCTGAATGTGTTATGTACATGCAAAAGGAACACTGCAGGTGATTGAGGATCTTGAGATAAGATTATTCTGGACTCTCTGGGTGGGCCCAATGTAATCTTAAGCATTCTCGTAAGCCCGAGGCAGGAGAGCCAATCAGCGATGTGACAATGGATGCAGACAAGGGACTGATGGCCATGCTGTCGGGAAGCCATAAGCCAATGCAAGCAGCTTCTTGCAGCTGAAAAAGGCAAGGAATAGACACCCTCCCTGCTGACACCTTGATGTTAGCCCTATAAGATCCATTTTCAGATTTCTGACCTACCAAATGTATTGTGTTAAGTCACTCACTTTGTGGTAACTTGTCACAGCAGCCATAGGGAATTTATTCATCCTGGAAACGTGGTATCACAGAAATGCTGAAATACCCTGATACAACCAGTGTCTATTCTGCTGGTCCCTGCATTAAGGTAGCCACCAGCAAACTGAAAGGGAACCACAGAGAGGTCTCAGTGGACTCCAATATTTCACTTGAGATCCAGTAGAGAAAGTCTAGGACATCAGACTTCTCCCTGCCTTGGCCCCTCCCTCCACAGGTGTCATCTGTCGTGGCTGATGTTCCGCTGCTGATGAGACTAGGCAGCCTTGGTACCCACACAAAGATACCCTGAAAGGAAATAAAATTAGTCCCTGTCTCGTGTTACCTGTTCCGCTGATAGATGAGAACCTACAAGGAAAAATGGTTTACTTGCCATTTTGCAAAAGAAAAAAAAATAATCATAAAGGGACCTCAGATTGTGAGAATAGCTTTTAATTTTAAAACAATTGAAGCAATAAATCATCCATCTCTCTTTCCATCCCAGGGAAATGCTCTCCCAAAACATTTGAAATATTTCAAACACCAACTGTGACTAGTGCAAAATCAAATAAATACAAACGCTTTCAGGAGCCAACATCGAAACCTGCTGGGCAGGAGGGCACAGGCCACAAGCTCAGCCTCTGCCGAGGCCAAGAGGAGCGGCGCGTCTGGAGCAGCAAGACTGACACGGTTCTCAACACACCGGCTCTGAACAGACTGACCACCACCTGGGGAGGGGAAACGGCAAGACAGTTGCCTGAAGTGAAACCCATACATCCGGCACCCTCATGGGGCTGACATCCTTGGCACCCGGAGGTTGCTCGAAAAATCTCAAGTCAGCAGCTTCTAGGCAAAGCTGAAGGAAGAGAGTTTGGGCTCATTTGCTTTTGTCTTTTAATTGGAGTCTTATACATATTGTCTTTTACATAGGAAAATCTTCTGTTTTCTGGAAGGTATCCTGTGCCTCACAGTGCTCCCGACTCCAGCAAAAACATTTCTGTTGCTTCTTCTATCGAGATGCTTCGGAGAATTGCTGTCCACACCCAAGGCATCCTCCTGCCTGCCCCCACGTCTGCGTCTAGATTAGCACTGCCCAATGAGAGTCGCATGTCTAACATTAAACTTTTTGGTAGCCACATTAAAAAAAGATAAAAAGGAGTAAGTTTAATTTTTGTATCTTGTTTAATATATCTAAAATATTGTCATTTCAGCATGTAATCGCTATAAAATAGATAAAATATTTTACATTCCTTTTTTTATTATTTTTTTGGTACCAAGGCTTCACAATCTCAGTTAGGACCAGCCAAATTTCAAGAGGCCATTCATCAGCCATGTGTGGCTACTGACTACTGTGTTGAGTAGCTCAGGTCTAGAGAATCTTAATATAAACTCTCAGGATGATTTACCAAGTAGGGAATCTCTGTGGCATGGCGTAGGTGATCTTATACACCAACTTCTACAACCTTATACAGACCCTTGTTTTGCAACCTAGGATTTCTGGCCTGGGGTGAAGGCCAGAACCAGACTTTATCCACTCCAATCCCTGGTCCCACAGATGAGATGATTCCGCCACCATGATCCTACAAGATGAAAAGACATCTTTCTGTGACAGACAACTGTCTCCGTATCTGTTTGGGGAACATGGCTAGAACTGAATTAGAATAAGAAAATAATCTATAAACATGACAGATTTGGCAGAAGGTGGTTCTGAGGTTTTTCAGAGCGGGAGGTACTTTAATGGATTTTTTTCATTTTTGAGGGGGATGGTAACAAAGTACCTCACGAACTGGAAAGTGGCGAGTTTCAACAGCGGTGGGAAAATGGGAAAATTAGCAAAGAAAGTGGGAACAGAAGTCAGGGTGGGGGCATTTAGCGATACAGGTCCTGAACTAGGGTGGGTAAACTGTAATGAACCGAAAGCATAACATCTAATCTACGTGATCCATCCCATCTCGCACGGCTGACCCCCACAGTAACCACGGGAAAAAACCAAAATGGACTGCTAGTACAAGAAGGGACTTCTGTCTGGGCTTGTCTGGTCTAACCCACTCATTTTAAAGAAAAAGGCTCAGAGAGGTGGAATGTCTGGGCCCCATCAGACTCCAGGGCGGAAACTGGCTGCAAAGCCAGGTGCGCCCACCACCATCTGCAAGGGAGGCTCTGGGGAATCGATGCTGTTGGGAGTCCCAGAGCCCAGCTGCTCACACTAGACCTCCTGCAGCCCCAGGCGAGTACAGGGAGTGACAGGCACATCCTCTTGTTCGTGGGAGAAAACAGCTAAGTCAAAATATTGAAGCAATGTTGATGTAACATGGCATTAAAATGTGATTCTTCCAATAGTCCTTTCTGTATACTTCTTTACCTTAAAAAAAAAAATCCCAATTTGAACCAAACTGGATTTCTGATTAGTTAGTTATATGGGCATCTAGGTCAATTGACAAAATAAAAACTTTGATACACTGTATTTTCCAAAGACACATTCATTGGGATTTTACACAAATGGGTATCAAAAGATATTTACAGGAAAAGGGGCTCTCTTTCCCATGCACACCCACACGCAGTAAGAATTTCACGATGACACCGCCATGCCTCACACAGACGGCTCCTGACTGGCTGATAATCCACTGACGAAATCCACACATTAGTCCAGTTTTCAGTTACAAATAATCTCATCCACATACGTGTGTAAAGTTAAGCGGTATGTTCCAGACATTTATTCCAGGGAAACCTGCCTTGTATATACTAAGGAATACATACAAATACATTTTTAAGCAAGAAAGAAACTCATTATTTGCTCCAGTTTTTCTCCAATTGTCCATCTGAGATAGAGAATAGCACATATACAAAACTTTGCCGTGTAGAAATAGCCCTTTGTTTTTTGAGGCAGGAAAAGAAGGCAGCCGTGTTACACTTTTTTACAAATCGTTTAGGCATCAAAAGGGCTAAATTAATTTTTCTATTTAATTAAATATTGTATAGTCTATAATTTTCTATACTGACTTTATACCATTCATTATGCAAAGTTTTATTATAAAATTTTTATTTTGTTCAAAATACACCTGTTATCTTTGTCCACAGTTCAATCCAAATCCCCAATCACCTCCCCACATCCCCCCAAAAAGGCCTTTGCTTTGTAATAGCATTGAAAACCGGTCATTTTCGATGTGTGTTTGGAGTCATTATTCTAGGGTACTCATTCCACCCTAAGGACACTAGATTTTGTAAGGCTGCTTAGCGTGGGGGTTTCTACGGGAGCCAAGGACCCATGTAAAGGGGTGGGCTGCTTCAGGATCTCCGAGTCGGCGTTCACATGTGACACTGGTGGGCAGAGTTTAGTAGAGAATTACTGCACCATGAGCTCCCCAATACACCTATCTCACTTGTTCCCAAATTGAAGAAAACATCAGATGAGAAAAGGAAGGGAGCACACTCTACTAGGACCCACCAGGGCATACCACCTGCTACTCTTCAAAGGTTCGTCATATCACATGTCACCATGTCTCTGGAGCAGAGTTGGAAAAAGAGCAGGTGTCCCCACTCCATCGTGCAGACAATGGAAGTGAGGCACAGGGAGGCTGGGGGACGTGCCCAGCTAGGAGAAGCAGCCCGGGCTCCGGCACGACCCTGGGCTCCGGGCCCTGTGCTCGCTGCTCTCCTGTGCGACAGGCCCCGTCTCAGCCAGACAATTCACAACTCACCAGGGCCTAACCCACTGCCTGTGCTGCATTTCACCCAACTGCTTCTATTTTATTCTCCTATAGTTTCTAGCAAGGTCCTTTTTACCACTCATATGCATGTTCAGCAGACAGCAACAAATCCTTCTACATTTGACTGAATAATCTGTAACAGAAACTCCAGAGAGACTGAATTCGGTACAGGGCAGTAGGAAAATTCTACAGCACTACCATTCCACGTTTTCATCACATTTGAAATTCTGATCTAATCCTAGGTTGCAACTAATACGCTGAAATACCAGATGGAAATGATGGCCTTTCATAACGGCAAACCAAGTGTCTTTGCCTCTGAAACCCTTCAAGTGCCCAAGATCACATTGTTGGTAGCAGCAGATACCCAGTGAAGGCAAGGCAGCCAAGACAGGACACAGATGAGACTCTGCCCTCAGAAAATGTAGAAATGGAGGCAGGCAAAGAGCTCTGGGACAAGAAAATTACAGACGAATTTGGGGCACTTAACATGATTCCAAGGAGTTGTCATGCGTTATAGGAAGAAGTGATCAGCTAAAAATACACATTATGCCTTGGGGGAGAGCTGCTAGGAAACAGAATTCATCTACCTTTGGCCAAGAATACTGCTGGGCTGCTGTGGGCATTTGGCGTGGTTACGCCACCAAATGTCACAAACCCAAGTGAATCCTTGACAGCACTTAAAGGGACACTTTAGTTCTTTTTATGCCAAAAATGTTAAGTGGGGAACTAATTTTTTAAACTGTTCCTGAGTTATAGTTTCTTTAAAATATTTACTTGCTCTGTTCCAGCTATGCTGAATGCCAACCGTTTTAGCCTTTAAAAACCAACCCGCCACAGAGTTCCTCCTTGACTGTAAAGGTCTCCACACTCTCGGTCTCATTCTCTCACACAGTCTCACAATTGTATTCTGAATCTCGAATTGATTAAATTAAAAATATTTCATTACAGATGCTCTAATCTACTATACATGGATAGGTCAGAAATTATTGTGTTGAATGAAAAAATTATGTCACAAACAAAGTCCAGCCCAGTTACTGATTTTGGATGTGAAACCACAGTGGGCTTTTCATTTGTTGTGGGTGAGGCCACACCACTGGCCCCCAAAGCAAAACAGAGGGCTAGTGGCACATTCCTGTCTTTGATGTGCTGCTGGCAGGTTCCCCTCCAGCAATAGGAATACTTTTCTTTTTTAATCATTCTCTCCTTGAACATTTATAAAAAGAAAAATTATCTACAGTAGTGTATCATCGCTAATAGAAATGTCTTCCCAGTCTTATTTCAGAAGGCGTCACATGATGTTCTTTAAATAAACTATAAATACCCCCGTGTATTCCTTCATGTCTGGCTGTCCCAACCTCCGTTTTTCCTTTTTTTTTTTTTTTTTGGCAAATTAAAAAGGCGTATGGCTTGTCGCCGATCACACATCTGAGGTCTAGCTCGGTATCCTGCGGTAAAAGTACATGTAGCCCAGGTCTTTAGGGGGCCGTTCTGAGGCGCAGACTCTGTGGTCGTTGTAGATCACCCATCTGAAAATAAAAGGCAGAAGCATTTGAGGGATTTGAGTCGACTCCAGGAAACTTTGCAGAAAAAAGTTACCATGCCACACTTAACAAGAATCAAGATGCTTTAAGATAACCAAACTCAAGTGTGTTGTATAAAAAGGAACAGAATGACAGTGGGAAATTATAGTTGCTTTTTTATTCTCAAGTTCAATCAAAAAGTAGTTACTAAAAGAGCCTCCTAACATTTCAAACACTTTGATCTCTTAATTCTTTTTGCAGAAATCCATAAATAACTTCAGAAATTGAATTAAAGAATTATGTAATACACTGTTTCAGGACTTGGTAAAAAACTAACTGAAAATCAGAAGTAAGCAGTCATGCAGTGAACTGTTATACAACTATTAAGGTGTCCCAAAGAATATTTGGTAGCTTGAGAAAATAATCACAGTATAATCCAAAGTGAGAAAAAGCAGGCTACAAAATTATATGAATATATTAAGCTTTTTGAAAAGTTATACATACAAATTTACATTTATATTTAAAGTACATTTACATATAGTATATGCATAGATAGACTTACACGCTCTCTCCCAATGAAAACAATAAAGAGAAATACACCCAAATATAGACAATTATTACCACTAGGCCTCCAGATGACATTTTTATATGCTTTTATATTATACCAAAGTGATGAATTTTGTGGCTTTTGAATTATAATTAAACTATTTCTCTTAAGTATTTTTAAAAGAGCTATCAAGTTTGATAATAAAAAGAATTCAGTATAAATCAAGTCCCTATGCTCAACTATTTTATGAATTAAGCCAAGGTAAGACTAAAAGATACACCAAAGAGGAACACAATCGAGGGTTGAGTGAGAACTGGCCACTCGTGCAATTCGAGGCATGTGGTGAGAAGTCAGCATGCTAGAGCAGAGGCCAAGGTCACGTGCTTCCACAGGGTTCCTGTGGTCTGAGCGCTGCCTCAAGCAGGAGTGCCGACCCACAGGCCACTGGGTGGGGAGCTCCAGGACGGGGAAAACAGTGGGGCCTATGGGGGTCTGGCCCCAGGGGAAGGTTCTGAAGATGGGTGCAGCTTACACCCACATCTGTCTCATTCCCAGCTCACCACACACCTGACAATTCCACTTAAGCAGCCAGGGAGCCTACTGCAAGGCTGCAATAAAGCCCAACACTGACTGCTCAGGGCTGCCGGATAAATCACAGGACACCCCATCAAACTGAGTAACAGGTAAGCAACAAATAATTGTTTAGTATAAGTATGTCCCATGCAATATTTGAGACATAATTATACTAAAAAGTTATTCACTGTTTATCTGAGATTCAAATTTAATAGGGCATCTGGTTTTCTTTTGTTGGCTTAATCTGGCAATCCTATGGAGATTCCAAATATGACATACACTCTGCTGTAGCATGCATCTTTATTTGGGAAAGTTACCTTGATGTGCAACCATGATGGTCGAAGGTGGCTTTGAACACCAGTTCTGACACAGCTACTTCCTAGCTAAGACCAAGCTATTCAGCCTCCCTGAGCCTCAGTGTCTCGGGATATAAAATGGCCTTAAGAGTAAATCCTACAAGGCCACTGTGAAAACCAAATGAAGTAACAACACATGAGCCCCTAGTACAGGGCCTAACACACAGGAGTCACTCAATAAAACAGACACCATTTACCTTCTGAAAAAGACTCACCTTCCTTCCTTTTTGATATGGCAAACGTAATGACCGCTCATCGTGGATGTTCCCATGTGACTGATGAAGGCAAACAGTTCGTACACTGCGGAAGAGGAGACAACTCAGTGACAAGGCAGCATTTCTAGAAACCAACAGCACTTCTGACCAGAATTTAAAGCCAGTAAGTGTGCAATCCAGCAACTGTTTAAATTGAAAGACAAAGTCTACTTACCTTGCTACACCAAGAACACACCCACTCAAAGTGACACCAAATTCAACCTTCCAATTCATAACAAAGCGGGACATAATCAACATAGAGCTGACATTAAATTCACATCTGGCAGGGTTTTAAAAATCCTGCAGCCTGACCTGGTGCAGCAAGTTCGTGGGTTTCCCAGGATAGTCCTGGCTCTCTCACATTCAAGCAGCGTACGGGCAGAGAGGCTGCTTCATGTCTCTGGGCTCACGTCTTCACAAAGATGAAAATCCACCCACTTCATGAGGTTGGATGAGGCTTCAATGAGCAATTCAGAATAAAATACCATACAAATAGTGTGGTAAGACAGCAGATAGCTGTCTGCTATATTCATGGAAAGAGACACTGCTTCAGAATATGCTGCTTGTAATTTCTGACTTGCTCATGATTATGAACTATATGAGCCAAATTCAGGCTTCATGCTTTCTGAACAAGGAGATACACAGCCTCTTTGAGGGTCGTTTATTCTCTAACAAGTACCTCCTGCCATAAAGCACAGGACTGTGTATCAAATCCATGCTGACAATGAATTTCAGCTCCTGCTGTCGTGGCCAAACCCAGACCAACACAACACAAAGTGGGCTCCACGGACAAGTACCAATCTGCTCTGCAAACTTATAGATCACAGCAAAACAGGTACAGAAACTGACTGTTTACAAACTTTTATAATAATCTGAGAATAATATTCATGTCTGTTGAATTTAATAAGGAAAAATAGGCTTGCCTATTCATTTTTCTAGTACTCAATCTTGATTGCATTTTTTAAAGTACTGGTTCTAGACAGACCTTTTCCCTTTCCCCGCCCTCTCCCACTCTCTCTCTCTGCTATTCAGCCACCCTCACCCCTTACTGAGCTGTGGTCCCCCTCCTCATCTTACACATCCTTCAGCCCATTACACACTGTTGACCACTTCCTTCTTCCTCAGGCATGTGCCCCAGGTCACAACCCTCACTTGGTGGTCCAGCCACCCCACTGGCTGCTCCTCATCTCCCTGGCCTTTCCATGCTGATGGCCTGGGGCTCGGACCTCAGACCTCTTTTTCCACTGTCCTGACTGACCTCATCCAGTCTCATGGCATGAATGGAATTATTTTCTTAATTTCTAGAATGTTCATTGCCAATGTATGTTATACAACTAAATTTCATATATTGATCTTGTTCCTACAAACTTGCCGAACCTGCTTATTAGTTCTAATAGTTTTTTAGTGGATTCCTTAGGATTTTCTACATACAAAATTGTTACCTGCAAATACAGATAGTTTTACTTCTTCCTGGTTAATCTGGATGCTCTTTACTCCTTTTTCTGGCCTCACTGCCCTGGCTGGAACCTCCTGTTACAATGCTAAACAGAAGTGGCAAGAGTGGACATCCAGTCTTGTTCCTGATCCTAGGAGCAAAGCGTTCAATCTCTCACCAGTAAGTAGGACATGACCTATAGATGCTTTTTGCCAAGTTGAGGAAGTTCCCTTTTGTTCCCAGTTTGCCAAACATTCTCTTCTCAGCCTTACTTGTCTCAGTCAGTGGTGGTGCCACTCTTCCAATATCTGAGGACAGAATCTTGACTTCTCTCACACTCTTCACACACAGCCAATCCATCAGCAATCCTGTCAGCATTTCCTTGCAAATAGAATCCAGAATCCAACCACTTCTTACCACCTCCACTAGTAACCGCTGATCCAAGTGGCCATCACCTCTTGTCTGAATTTTAAAACAGCCTCCTAGCTGGAGTCCCTGCTTCCTTCCTTGCCCCCTCCCAACTATTCTCAGTAGGACTATCAGAGTGGTCCTCCACTCCCCTCCCCTTGAAAGGGGAGTCGACTTGGGTTATTACTGTCAGAAAACCCTCCAGGGGTGTTCTCTATCCGAGTGAAATCTGTTACAGTAGCCTGTGACGCCCCCCACAGCTCCTCGCACTCTCTCACTCACTCCACTCAGCTACTCCGGACCCCCGGCTGCTCCACAGACACACCCAGCATGCTCTGTCCCTCCAGTCTCTATACCTACTAGTCCTTCCCTCTGAAACTCCCCTTTTGGCTGTCACATGGCTCACCCCTCACACCCTCAAGGTCTCAGATGAAATGTCATGTCAGAGAGGCCTTCCTGAGCCAACTTTCAAAAGAGCAACCCTCCCTTCTACTCCCACCCTGACCTCGCTTCACTGTTGTCCATATGGCATGAGGTAACACCCGCCATGTCACGCAGTTACGTGTGCATTTGTTACTGTCCATCCTCTTTTATCCCAGGCTAGAATACAGCTCCAGGATGACAAGAAGTACATCGGTTTTGTTTACTGAAATATTCTAGGCACGTGAGCAGTGCTTAGTATGCAGAAAGCACTCGGTAAGTATTTGTTGAATAAATACATGAGTGAAGGAAGGAATGACTCCCTTGTTTCCTTGTTGTTTATATCATCTCCTACTGTATGTATTTGTATAAACTACTACCAAAGTATAAACTGGAGTATACATTAGTAAAATAATGACTTCAAAAAGAAATGAATCAGAGGCAATTGCCCTTCAATAGCATTAACTAGCTATTACATCAACTAATAACCAAAAATCTCCCAGGTTTGACAGCAGAAAGCAGGCAAAGACAGTCGTGAATGACATCATCCTGCCTGGCACAAATCTTCTGAAGTAGCCATTAAAGGGCCCTACCCGCTCTGCCTGTCCTTTCACCCCCCAGCACTAAGAACCCACCCACCCAGGTGAGCAAGAGGGTGTGGGCTCAGACCCACTCATGTTTCTCGACAATGGCTGATTTTTAAAGCTCTTTTTGAATCACTCTATATCAAATTCCAAATCTCCAGTTTAAGAAATACAATACTGGTCTCCCCAAATGCAGCTGCTGTCTTAGAATTTTCATGAAATAAAGAAAGAGTATGGAAACTAACAAGCAAAATAGAACCAGAGGCACAGAAACAAGGAACAGACTGACAGCGACCAGAGGGGGCAAAGGAGGGGGAATGGTGCAAAGAAGGGAAAGGGACTAGACAAAGAACATGTACAAATGGCCCATGGACATGGGCAATGGTGTGGGGACTGACTGTGGGAAGGGGGGTGGGCTGGGTGGAGGAGGGCAAAGGAGGAAAAATTGGGACAACTGTAATAGAATAAAAAATATTTAATAAAAAGACTTTAAAAGAAAAATAAAAAAGAAAGGACATGATACCCCTACTAAGCCTCCCCACCCACACCAAGGAACTGTCCCTTCAGAACAATGACTTAAATAATTGATCAGAGTATTTAAATGGGCTCTTCCCACCATAAGCCAGGGTCACAGCAATGAAACACTGCTCAGACTCCAACACAGCCAATGGGTTGACAAAACAGACAGACACAAAGGTTAAATCTATATACCCAATACACCCAACATGTCATTAAGCCCCCAAAGGCATTTTTCCCCCTCTTTGGTTAAAACCAATTCACATGTAGACTCAGAATCATAAGAATAAATTAAAGAAAAAAAATTAGCAAAAATCTTAGTCCTAGAATTAAAATTAGCCATGTTTTCCAATACAAGCACCCACTCCATGCGTTATTCAAGATCTCCTACTGGGAAAAAATAGCATAAGAGAGAATCAGTCTCAACACATTTGCAAAAACTCAACAGGCAAAAAAAAAATCTTGGACTTCCAGCCAAGATGGAGGCGTAGGTAGATACATTGTGCCTCCTTGCACAACCAAAATAAGGACAACAAAAATTTAGAAACAAAAAAAATAACCAGTACTTACTGAAAATTGAACTGTATAGAAGTCTAACAACCAAGGAGTCAAAGTAGACACATTTATCCAGACTGGTAGAAGGGGGTGGAGTCAGGTGGCCAGGTGGGACAGATCGTGGCCAAAAAGGCAGCGGTGAGACAGACTGCACAACCCAGGGCCCCAGCTTGGGGAAATAAAGCCTCAAATCATCAATTGAAAACACCTGTTGGAGCTGAGGTGCCCGGAGAGACTCCTAGCCTCATAAGAGAGTTTGTTAGAGAGACCCACAGGGTCCTAGAATGTACACAAGCCCACCCATCTGGGAACCAGCACCAGAAGGGTCCAGTTTGCTTATGGGAAGCGACAGAAGGGACTGAAATCCAACAGAGAGAGGAGCAAGCACCATTGTTCCCTCTTGGACCCCACCCCCACATACAACATCACGACTCAGCAACGTGTGTTGCCCCACCCTTATGAACACTTAAGGCTCCGCCCCTTACTATGTAAGGGTCAAGACCAGACCCCCCCCCAAAAGTGGTCCAAACAAAAGAACAGATCAAAGCTCCAGAAAGAATACAACTAAGTGACAAAGAGATAGCCAATCTACCAGACACACAGTTCAAAACACTGGTGATCAGGATGCTCACAGAACTGGTTGAATTTGGTTGCAAATTAGATGAAAAAAATGAAGGCTATGCTATATGAAATAAAGGAAAATGCACAGGGAACCAACAGTGATAGGAAGGAAACTGGGACTCCAATCAACAGTGTGGACCGGAAGGAAGAAAGAAACCAAACAGAAAAGAATGAAGAAACAGAATTCAAAAAAATGAGGAGAGGATTAGGAACCTCCAAGACATCTTTAAACATTCCAACATCCGAATTATAGGAGTACCAGAAGGAGAAGAGGAAGAGCAACAAGTGGAAAAGTTATTTGAACAAATAATAAAGGAGAACTTCCCCAATATGGCAAAGGAAATAGACTTCCAGGAAGTCGAGGAAGCTCAGACAGTCCCAAAGAAGTTGGACCCAAGGAGGAACACACCACAGCACATCATAATCCCATTACCCAAGAATAAAATGAAGGAGAGAATCCTAGAAGCAGCAAGAGATAAGGAGACAGTTATCTACAAAGAAGTTCCCATCAGACTGTCAGCTGATTTCTCAAAAGAGACCTTACAGGCAAGAAGGGGCTGGAAAGAAGTATTCCAAGTCATGAAAGGCAAGGACCTACATCCAAGAGTGCTCCATCTAGCAGAGCTTTCATTTAGAATGGAAGGGCAGATAAAGTGCTTCTCAGATAAGGTCAAGTGAAAGGAGTTCATCATCACCAAATCCTTATTTTATGAAATGTTAAAGGAACTTATCTAAGAAAAAGAAGATAGAAAACATGTACAGTAAAATGACATCAAACTCACAATTATTAACAACCACACCTAAAACAAAAATAAAAACAAACTAAGCAAACAACTAGACCAGGAGCAGAAACACAGAAATGGAGATCACATGGAGGGTTAGCAACAGGGGAGTCAGAGGAGGAGAGAAGGGGAAAAGATACAGAGAATAAGTAGCATAGATGGTAGATAGAAAATAGACAGGGGGAGGGCAAGAATAGTATAGGAAATGTAGAAGCTAAAGAACTTACGACACATGGATATGAACTAAAGGGGGGGAATGTGGGTGGGAGGGGTGTGCAGGGTGGAGGGGAATGAAGGGGGGAAAATGGGACAATAGTAATAGCATGATCAATAAAATATATATTTTTTAAAAAATCTCAGTATTTGTTTCCAAAGAGAAAGTCAAGGTGAATAAACTAAGAAGGGAAGCTCTTGCTGCTTCTTTTCCAAGTTCTCAGAGGACCCCCTCTAAAACAGAGCATTTCACACACTCCCCCCAAAAATGTACACATCCCTTTTTCATGTGGATAGGAAAAGCAGTGTAAAGCAAGGTAAATCATTTTTTTAAATATTGGCCTTCTTTCTTTTTCATTTTTTATTATTTTTAATGCTTTTATTTGTATTTTTTATTGTTGCTCAATTATAGTTGTCCACGTTTTCCCCTCATTGGTCCCCCCTTCCCTGCCCACCCCCTCCCTTCCATGCTCAATCCTCCCCACCTTCCACCCCATCGTTGTCCTTGTCCATGGGTCCTTTACACATGTTCCATGACTTGATCCTTCCCCTTCTTTCCCTCATTATCCCCCTTCTCCCGCCCCTGTGGTCATTGTCAGTTTGTTGCCTTTCAACAGAGAAACTTTCAAAGTACCGGAAGCAGTGAACACAACTGCCTAAACCACTGTTTCACATCTGGTGACGAGGGTCCCTCTAACCAGAATTAAACAGTAACTGAAACTAGCATCCTTCTGCCCCATTTCCCACTATCCCAACAAAACCTGTCCTTTTTTGAACTTAGGGAAATATTCCCAACCTTTCCAATATGAAGATTTTTTTTAAAAGATTTTATTTATTTATTTTTAGAGAGGGAAGGGAGGGAGATAGAGAGAGAGAGAAACATCAATGTGCGGTTGCTGGGAGCCATGGCCTGCAACCCAGGCTGGGAATTGAACCTGCGACACTTTGGTTCACAGGCCATGTAATATGAAGAATTTTTTAACGGCAACATTTTACCACCACCACCCCTATCCGACGTAGAAGCATTTATGCTTTGAGAAACACTGTCAGAAAAAAAAAAAGAATACACAACTTGGAAAGTAGAAGAGGCAGCAGCATTCTCACTCGTGTCAGCTGGAGAGCGGCTTCCCCAGGGTTAGCTAGGGCGGGGAGCAGCATACTGTGACGACCTATAGGGCAAATCCAGCCCAAGGCCTGTTTTTGTGCTGCCAAGAAGAGAGGGAAGAAGGAGAGAGGGAGGAAGGAAGAGAACAGAAACATGAGACGCCCTGTGAATGGCCCACGAAGCCTGAAACGTGTATTTACTCTCTGGTCAGAGAAAAGAGAAAGTGCTGCTGGCCCTCGGCTAACTGGGAAGAGCTTAGTTTGTCTCACTGCTGACTACTGATTAAAGGTCCCAGACTCAGTGAGGTTACTTAACGTGTAGATGTTTGTCTGGTAAATATACGAAAAATTTCTGTCCAGTGGAACATATAAACACCAGGATTCATGGTCCTGGTAGACACTAATTTTATATCTAACTCAGCAAGCAAATTCTTTTTAAATATCCTTTGCTTCAGATGCTTTTGAATCAGTAATACCATTAAACTGCTTCCATCACTAATTATGAGTCAAAGAAAATCTGATATGTGTTCAGTTTGTATGTACTCGAGTCATGACTTTCTTTACCTTTCTGAAAAGCATAGTTCAACAACACATAATGCACAAAAGCAACTCTAGATTCAAGAGTGCAATTAAATTACATTTTATAAAACACGGTAGCATGTACATATATTTGAAGAGCAACAATAACTCGTAAGTGTTAGACACATTAACGCGGTCTACAGAGAGTGCTCAGAAAACAGAAACACCAAAAGATTCCTGGAAATAACCACCAAGACCCCACGCGCTCTGCAGCCTTCTGCTGACAAATCCAAACTGAGCTTTCCAACTGACGTTTCCTAGCTTGAATAATCTGTTTCATTACCCATCCCTAACTCCCTCTGTACAACAAAGAAGAAAACATTATCCCCAGCTGACTAACATTTGACTCATAAATACTCTATATCTGCAAACAACATCTATCCCCAGCAGCTGGATTTAGAAAACTTCTGAGTTCCCAAAAAGAGGAGGAGGAGGATTTGGATAAATCAGTCACGGTTTAAGGCAGCTGACAACACGGACAGACTTCCAAAGGGTCTCCAAACGGCCTCCCCAACCCCAGCCGCCTCAAAATTACCAACCCCCTCGACTTCTCTTTGTTATTACTGCCTCTAACTCCAAACAGCACACACTTCCCTCCAAGACCAGTCATTCTCAGTCCTCCACACTTTAGTGGAAATTAGTTGACTCCACAGAGTGGCTTCCTCTTAACTTCCAATAACACCATTGGAAGGAAAAAACAACAGGAATTACAAACAGATGCTGCAGTGGGAGGAGAATCAGAGCCCAGATGCATTAAGTACGTATGTGTGGCTTCACTGTCACTTAGGTCCCCTGTGGGGCTGGACCTTCTGCTCTCCAGACCCTATTACCGCTGCATTCCTCAGGGGTTTGGGCAGGTTGGGAGCCCAACCATTACCTAAATGAAATGCTCTCGGCTTCCCTTACTGGAAAATCTCAGGTGCAGCAGCAGATGCCTGAACCAATCCAGCAATGAGGTTGAAGGAGCCAAAGCAGGTGTTGAGTAACACAGCCTAACCCCATTGTAATTACATTGGCAGCCAATTCTTTTTTTAAAAAAATTAATGGTTTTGCAAATGGGAAAGGCCCAGATAAGTCAAACTTGAAAGCCTGATTTTCCACTTCTTTGAAATTTTAAAAAACACAACAGAAAGTTAGATGCTAGCCCTAAAACAATAAATACAGTCTTCCAAAAAATAGATCCCTGATCCCATTCCAATACAAAAAACCTGAAACAAGATGACTCAACAGGGGGTAAAGGGAACAGTGCACAGGCTCCTAAATCAGACAGTCCCGAACTCCAAGCCGGCGCTACCCTGAAAGTCACTCCACCTGTGGGAGCCCCAGCTGAACGCCGCGCTGGTGGGAGTGAGTGAGGGCCAGCCGCCACACACCAGGTGCTAATAGTGCTAACCCTTTTAAGCAAATTAGGTAACATTTAAATAAAAGAACTTCATGTAATAGCAAAAAGATGGCAACAGTGAATTTTAATTAACAGTCCCCAAAAGAATTTTTTAATTTATTTCTATTGTATTTTTTCCATTACCATTTGTCCCCCTTACACCTCCTCCCCCCATCGCCACACTGTGGTCCATGCCCATGAGGCATTTTTCCTTTTTTGCTCAATCCCTCCACCCCCTCCCTAATCATTGGACACAAGTGCTTATTTGACTCCGGTCCTCCTAAGTCACTTGTTTCCAAATCAGACACCAAACTTGTCCTTTTCAACATTAACCTGCATAGTAATGCCCCAGTAGCCACTCTCCTTAAGGCAACAGTAACCTAATCTTGCTTTTAAGGTGTGTTTCTCTGATTCAAATGGAATTAGAACCACTAGGAGGCCTGCTGAATGAACTTCACAGACGCTGGGCCTGCTCCCAGAGGTCCTGATCCAGTAGGTTTGTGTGGGGCCCAAGAATTTGCATTTCTAATAAATTCAGAGGTGATACTGATTCTGCTAGTCCAGGACTGCACTTGAACCAGTGCTAGAAGGGGCCAACGCGTCCCCTTCCAGTTCACAAGCCAGGAAGGAACATGTCTCCACCCTTAGGCTCCGAGCATGGGGCCCGAGACCGGGAAGACGTGGACACAAACCTGAGTCTCAGACTCTCAGGACCTTTGCTGAAGGGACAGGACTCTTACTGCTGGATTGGAACCTGGAGAGAGACAGCTGCTGGAGGCACAGGCAGCCAACCTGTGGCCATCGGGGAGAGCCTGTCTGAGACTGGAACCAACCCAGAGGAAGCAGGGCCAAACAGGCACATTCAGATAAAAGGGTTTCAGTCCCGGACTCAAGGGCAAGCCTGAGTCAAGTCCACCTGGGACTTTCCAGCTTTAATGATACAATACTTCCTTTCTGCTTAGCTAAGCATTGCTCAGCACTCCTGCCACTTGCAACAGAATCCTGAAAACTGAGATTGTTGGTTTTATTTGGTTTCTTTGTCTGCCTGTCTGTCTGTCTGTTTTGGCTCTGTAGTTTGCTCCTAAATACCAACTGCCCTTACATTTAATTTTTTAAAATGATGTGAGAGACACAGAGAGGAAGGGAAAGAGAGAGAAAAACATCAATTTGTTGTTCCATTTACCTATGCATTCATCATTGGTTGATTCTTGTATGTGCCCTGACCGGGGATTCAACCCACAACCTTGGCATATTGGGTCAATGCTATAACCACCTGAGCTAGCCAGACAGGACTCCTTTACCTTTAAATTGTCTTTAAATATACCCCACGTTAAAGTGTCTCCACCAGTTCACCAACCAACCAACCAAAAAAAAACGTAAACAATCTACCTACAAAGAATATATATTTCCCCAAGGTAATCTATCAATTTAATGTAATTCTAGTCAAAGCCCTACAGAATGAACAATTATGAGATCAGGAACTTTCCAAAATTCAGCAATAACAATTCAGAAAATATAACGGGAACATTTTTATTCATAAGTAACACAGAAAATGGAATTCTGAGAAGTGAACCAAAAATGCATAGGACACTTATAAAGAGAACCACATAGCTTCGCAGGGGCTGGAGAAGGGAAACAGGAATCAAAGGAAAAGAGGAACATGTTTCTGGTAAGAAAATACCAAATACTGTAAAGATGCCAAAATTCCCAAACTAATAGCTAATACATGAAACTCTCTAACAAAGCCATAAAAAACAGCTGAAAACCTCAATAAAAATGGGAAATGGGCCAAAGAAAATGAAGAAGTGATTAACCTGAGAAGAAAAACAACTAGGCAATAAAAGTATTAAAAATTATGAACAGTATTCAGCCCAACAGGGACGAGGAGACGTGCCAGGGTGTGTTTCTGGGGGTAAGGTAACAATCCTGTATTAAAACCAAAACAGAAAATTGTGGTTTTGACTCAAAAACTTCACTTCTAGAAATTATTCCAAGGAAATAATAAAATGAGGGCTCAAGAATGTTCACTACGGTACTATTTTTAATAGGGAAGAGAGGGAAGAAACTTAAATGTGAACAAATGTTTATTACCTAAACAGTGATTCAAAGAGGCATTTGCTGTAGTTCCATCAACAGAATTCATTCTTTAAGAAAATTTTTAAAAATCACTACTCTCAGCTTCTGAATGTGCAAATAACCTCATTAATTAAAATTCTGTAATCATCTTTTATTTAAATAATTAGTTGGCTTAAAATTAGTTGGCATATAAATTATGGTGCATCTATACAATGAAATGTTATTAATACATGTTCTATGATCTAGACTTACATATATGGGTGCCCAGAGTTAGGGGAAAAGCAGATTATAAAATACCATGTATAGAACAGAATTTATATTTTTTACAAATATAAATATTTATATTCACTTTTATGTATTTGCATAGAAAGGTCTAAAGAATAACACAAAACATTGAGTGATTGGACCCTACAGGACACCTACTACATTAGACCACACTACCAAGACAGAGTCAAAGCAGCTCTACCTAATACATAGAAACAAACACAGAGAGGCTGCCAAAATGAGAAGACAAAGAAACATGGCCCAAATGAAAGGACAGATCAAAACTCCAGAAGAAGAACTAAACAAAATGGAGATAAACAATCTATCAGATGCAGAGTTCAAAACACTGGTTATACAGATGCTCAAGGAATTTAATGAGGACCTCAACAGCATGAAAAAGATTCAGTCAGAAAGGAAGGATACACTAATTGAAATAAGGAACAATTTACGGAGAACCAACAGTGAAGTCAATGAAGCTGAGAATCAAATCAATGACTTGGAACATACGGAAAAAAAAAAAAAACCACCAGAACAAAAAGAAAAAAGAATCCAAAAAATTGAGGATACTTTAAGTAGCCTCTGAAGTTGTCTCTGAGGACAGGACAACTTCGAGAGATCCAACATTCACATCATAGGGGTACCAGAAGGAGAAGAGAAAGAGCAAGAAATTGGAAAGCTATTTGAAAAATAATGAAAAACTTCCCTAAGTTGGTGAAGGAAATAGACATACAAGTCCAGAAAGTATAGTCCCAAACAAAATGGATGCAAAGAGGTCCACTTCAAGACACATCATAATTAAAATGCCAAAGGTAAAAAAGATAAAGACAGCATCTTAAAACCAGCAAGAGAAAAGAAGTTAGTTACCTACAGGGGAGATCCCATAAGACTGTGAGCTGATTTCTCAGAAGTAACTTTGCAGGCTAGAGTAGATTGGCAAGAAATATTCAGAGTCATGAAAAGCAGAGACCTACAGCCAAGATTGCTCTTCCCAGCAAAGCTATCATTTAGAATCAAAGGGCAGATAAAGAGCTTCCCAGACAACAAAAAAAATAAAGGAGTTCATCATCACCAAACCATTATTATATGAAATGTTAAAGGGACTTATTTAAGAAAAAGAAGATTAAAACTATGAACAATAAAATGGCTAAAATACATATCTATCAACAACTGAATCTAAAAAACAACCTAAGCAAACAAGAAAAATCGAGACAGAATCATGGATGTGAAGAGCGTTTTGATGGTTGACAGATGGAAGAGGTCTGTGGGGAAATGCAAGAAGAGCTGAGGGGATTAAGAAGTACAAATTGGTAGTTACAGAATAGCCATGGGGATGTAAGGTACAGTATAGGAAATGGAGTAACCAACGAATTTATACACGTGACCCATGGACAAGAACAATGATGAAGGGGTTGCTTGAGGGAGTAAGGGGTGTTGGGTGGAGAGGGGGAAAGGGGGAAAAATCAGCACAACTGTACTAGCACAATCAGTAAAATATAATTTTAAAAAAACATTAACAGCTGTTATGGCTGAGAAGAAAGATTATAGAGTCATTTTTAGTTTCTTCTTTTCAAATATCTGTATTTTTTGAAGTTGCTAAAATTATTATATATCTTTTTAATTATAAGAAAAAAATCAATAGTATAAATGATAATTTTTTTAAAGAAAGAAGAGAGAAGCCACTGACAAGAGTTCAGGTGCCAATGCAACAAAGCACAAGAAAACATCTTTCTCCTTTCCTGTGATATATGCAAAGTAACACAAAATAGGATGCTGATTCCTCTGTGTGGCACTTGGTAGAGAAAGCAAAAAAAAAAACGAAAAAACCTACCCCTGTGACCACTACCCCCTGGCATTCATTCAATTCTTCATTCAATCATTCATTTGCCAATCACCTCCCAGGGTCCAGGCAGAGTGCTAAAAAGGCTATTTTAACGTCTGTTCACAAACAAAATTTATTTGTACAGTTAGGGTGGCTTATGCTTGTCTTTTTTTCATAATTAAAAATTTCACTTACTACTACTGCCCTTAGGTTCTGCACATCCCATATGTGACTTCTCATAGTGTATCACTGTCTCTTTCCCCACCGCCACCTACCAGTGACCTACATTTGGAGGCAATGAGGAATAAGGCCACAGAGTTTGACCCATAATGTCTTTAAATCAAAGGGTGCTTCAAAGTTGCACATCCTATTCAAGGATGCAACTCAAAACTAGTAGTGCCAGGAATACCTGCAGATCACTGAGCTCAGGAAGCCCAAGGAGAGGATGTGGCTGTTCGTATCATTAATGACCATCTTTGAGAGCACGGCTGGGTCCCTCCAGGCTCCACCAGAAGATGGAAATCCCTAATAATAAGGCTGTCCCTCCTTCTGTAGCCAAATATCTTGGCAGCTTTACAGTGGCCCAATCTTGTGATTTATTTGTTCGGTGAGAAGGACTCACCAACGCGTCCATTATAGAAAGTCATGGAAGCAGCAAGCCAATGGACATGTGACACGTAATAAATCCCGCTCACGGGTTACCAGGTAACTTCTCTGTTCACAGAGTTTAATATTTTAGACAAAGCGCTGGTTTCCAAAACATAATACAAGACCCTTTAGATGACTATGGAAGCTGGGAGAACTCTCTCTCATCCTTTTCTTACCTATTTTATATAAAAGAAGAAGAAAGTTTCCCACCACCCTCTCTCTCTAGAGCTAGATCAATACGTACATGTTAGGTCTGGTAAGACCATGAAGAAGCAGAGCTACAGCTACATGACAACAGGAACAAATGCTGCTAGTATGAACTTAACTAAATCCACTTATATTGTACTTGGTACTTTCTGTGTGCTAGACACCAGGAGCTTTATAAAAGTAAAATGGCCTCTGTGCTCCACAAGCTCCCAGTCAACTGGGAGACACAGAGATCGACAACTGATTTTCCTCCAAGAGGAATCTGGCACCTCTGATAACAGAAGAACAAACCCACGCTACATTACAGCGACCCTGGGCACGGGCTCTGGAGGCAGACTGCCTGGGCTGGAATTCTGGTTCTACCCAGCGCTGGCTACATGACCTTGGCAACTAACCTTCTTTCCCATGGTTTTTTCATCTGCAAAACCTACCATGTAGGATTATTGTGAGGATTCAAGGTGGCGCAATGGAGGTGTTGTCAATACCGGTATAATTATCATGAGCATGTGAGGTAAGGATGGACTGAGTTTGACAAGGCCTGGGAAAACCACCCAAGAAAACAGAATTTGTGGCTCCGTTTCAAATCATGGTAAGGATTTTAGTGTGCGGTGATGGGAGAGAAGGGCATTTCACAACTAACAATTCACCTGAGTGGAGAAGAGGGTCAATGACAGCTGAGAGGGCTGGTGCTACAATTTGTGAACTTGGGCAGGGGACGGGGGTACAGAAGAAATGACACTGAGAGACAAGGTAGGCTGACATCTGACTGGAGGAGGTGACAAATGCCAGGCTAAAGACAATGAACATTATTCTGTGGCAATGACAGTCTGAGAAGCAGGGTGATCACAATGCTAAAGAACATGGATTCTGGGTGTGAATCTTGGCTCCACCTCTTAAGAGCTGTGTGACTTCATGCAAGGTACCTAATCTTTCTGTGCGTCTGTTTTCTCACCCGTAAAATGGGTGTGTTGAGGATTAAATAACCGTATATATGCACAGTGTTTAGAACAGTACCTGGCACACAGCAACATGCATTAAGTGTTTGCTCTCAAAAGGTGGTGGAGCACTGGATGATGGCAACTCTTCCTGCCCCCTTGACAGCCCTTCAGAATATTATCAGCAGTTAATGAGGACAATGACAGGGTCACAGGTGTGAGACTGCTCTTCGCCTACTCAAAAATACCACATGAAAATAGATGCTCTCTTTCAGACAAAAACTTCCATGCTACATGAAAACACTTCATCTCACAGGACAAAGTCAAAGCTGCCACTAAACTGAAGTACACACACTACTAGGTGACAGGACTCCGAGTTTGTCCAAGACGTTATTAAATCACAGTGGCCATGAAAAGTGGCAAAACACACCGTTTAGGAGAAGATGAAATGTGTGCTCATGTTGGAATGATGGCAAAGGTTTCGACATGAAGGCGCGGTGGGAGGGAAAGTCCCGAGCTGAGGGCACAGTCACAGCGGCTCAGACCAGCCCTCAGGCAAGGAACTTACTTCCAGATCCATCCTTGACTCTAGGTCCTTCGGGCTTGGCCTCAGAAATGATGTTGGCATTGGCGTTATTCTCCATCTCGATCACAAAGTCACTGTCCTCTTCAAACTCAGGGTGGCTAAAGATCCAATCCAGTGCTCTTTCCAGGTTACTATTCTAATAAAATAAAACATGTTTACAATGTATGCAGTTCCCAGGCCTCATTATATCCTGACCATTTGAACCAGGGAGTCCAGCAGCTAGGGCAGGAGGCCTGAATTCATTAGTCCTGAGTGTCTTCGGAGGAAGAAGCTCTGACTCTGCATATAAAATGCATTTGGCATTCTGCACGTCTCCCAGCAGAGGCCTGTAACTTCATTCACTGGAAAACAGTTCTGAGCAGTGGATCAGCACTCCAAAGCCCCTATCAGTCTTTGCTCAGCATTTCTGTAGGCTCATGCCGATAATGATGGGGTGCAGAATGCCAAAAAGTTTGGCATTCGTTTGAGTGCAGCCCTTTCTAAGGCCACAATAATTGCACACACTACATTCTCTACCAACTGTATTTCCTGCAGATAACAATGCCAGGTAGAAGGGTGCCCATGTGAGCACTATACTAATGCCTCCGCTCCCCAAATGTTGGCACAATGGTTGAACTGCAGCAAAGACAAAATGAATGCCTTGATTAATGATGACAACACTGGTTTGTTAAGTTAAATTGTTTTAAACTGACCTCCACGCAGTTCAAACCAGCTGGCCAGAAAAACATGTCCACCCCCCCCCACCCCCGTTTCAGTATCACTGGAGGGGTAATGAGTCTACTTAGACATAGTGAGAATCTCCAATGAAAGAGTAAAGCAAGTTAAATAAGCAGTACCCCTTGACATAAGCAAGCACCCCAAGCGAAACAAATGTGAGGTGAGATGTTTCAGCCGAGGACTGTGGCGACCTCAGCAATGCACCCCAGCAGGCAACCGGCCAGGACAGGCAAGAAGGACTCGGCAGCAGACAACTCCTCAAAAATGGAACAGTGGGTGGCCAGGAAGGATGAGTTTAAAAAAAAACAAGTACTTTCCCTCAATATTAAACAGCTATGTGCACTGCAAAAGGAAGACTTCTATGTATCCTCTAGCTTCATGGTGCCTTCTCTCCTTCCAGTATCACAAAGTTCAGGAATACCAGAAGAAACTTCTCTCATTTGCAGAGAGAAACAGAAGCAGAGAATTCCAAGGAGACATTCAGTCTTCACCAGGAGGATTTCCAGGGACATTTCTCCAAGGTCATAGTATCAGAAAAGCATAATTTTTCCTAAAGAACTGCTTTATTGAACACAGAATCTCATGCACCCCTCTCGGCTCTAAGGCCACAAGCAAGCTCCAAGTCAAATCTCTGACCCTGTTAATAAACCCTGTCAAAACTCCCTGTTAATAAACAGTGGAGTTTCTTGAGCTTGGTCATCTTGCCCCAGTTGTATTGCCTCCCTATTTTTAACCGTCTCCCTAGTTTTAAACTCTCTGTATGATATCCTCATTCATTTATTAAAGCTTTATATATACTATATGCAAATAAATCTCTGTGGGCCATCCATGGTAGGGTACAGAGTGAGATAAACATGACCCAAAAAACATTGGAAAGTCTCCATTGCTACTGATGAAATACAAACCACTCCAATAAAAGGAAGGGATCCACCACATAGTCCCTCGTGCTTACCGTGGCTCGTAGCGCCTGAATGGCCTGATTTCGATGGAATCCCATGGAGGTAATGATAGCTATAATCTCCTCCGGAGGCTGGTTATCCAACCCAGTAGCACCAAAAACAGAGGCTCCAGCAGAAGTTGCCCCTCCGTAACCAGGCATGGTCAATGGTTCAGCAAAATCTGGGGAAAATAATCACACTTAGGCCTTTTTTCACTTTTTGGTCTTAAAATAAACACTTCAAAGCCAAGAAGGAAAAAAACACCTACAAAGTTATAATAATCAAGAAGTCGTTACTGGCATAAAGATAAACATACAGATCAATAGAACAGAATTAAGTGTCCAGAAATAGGCCCTATATGAGGTCTGCCTGGAAAAACTCCAGCCATTGTTAATATAATAAGAGCAGTCTGTGCAACATTGATATAACCTGGAGCCAAGGAGAAGGGAATGGAATGCACATGCATGAACAATAATGATTTCACTGTACTAGTCAGTGAGGGCAGTAGACACCATTGAGTCTTTCTCTTATGACTGCATGGGAACTGTGTGGCTATCACATTCAAAATGACTGGGTGAGTAGAGCAATGAATCTGCATCAAATTTTGTGTTAAGCTTGAACATTCATCCACAGAAACTACTTGGATGATTCAGAAGGCCACAGCTATGGGCCAGTGGTGACTGGCAGCTTCATTACGACAACACAACTGCTCATGCATCACGTCTCATGCAGAGTTTTTCAGGGAAACATCAAATCACCCAGGTGACTCAGGTCCCCTATAGTCCAGATTTGGTGCCCAGCATCTTCTGGCTTTCCCCAAAGTAAAATAAGCTTTTAAAGGGAAGAGATTTCAGACCATTAATGAGATTCAGGAAAGGATGACAGAGCAGCCAGTGGCAATTGGGAGAACCATGGGAGGTCCCAAGGTGCCTACTTTGAAGGGGACTGAGGCATCACTGTCCTATGCACAACATCACTAGGGACTGCATCAGACTCCAAAGCTATTCCATTTCTCCACCACATACCTGGCTCTTCCATGTGAACGATGATCCAGTTGAAGGCCACCTCAGCTCCCATATTTCCAGTGAAGTACACAGCTTTCCGACATGCCTCTAGAGGGAAACCCATCTCGGCCAGCTGCATCACCGATGACTCATCGATGTCTGATGCTACAGAGCACAACAGGGCATTCTGATGTAAAAAGGTAAACCCTCTTCTTGCCTCAGCTTCCCTTCACCCCCTTATCCACATGCCATCCAAAGAAAGTGCTATTTTGTCTGGTGTACAAATGGTGGTTCAACTTTGTTTTGCTTTGCTTTAAGCCATCCAAATATTAAGCTACTGGAGTTGAGCTGACCTAAATCTTTGCCCTCAAATAGGAACCATGATAATCACCTGGGCAACCCAAGCCCTGAAAAACAATTCTCTAACTTTGTGAGGGGAGATTGAGTGTATCCCCAGGGCCATTTCAGCCTCTCATATCATACTCAAGAACTCTCAGCAGCCTCTCCTATGACTGAAATTTGAAGAGAAAAGCATTATCTACAGCCCAGAAGGCCTGTTCCTTAAATCTCACAGGAAGTCATCACAGGCCTTTAGGTATATCAGTAATCAAAGGAAGTAATCAACTCTGGGAAACAGCCCAAATGTTAACAATAGTTTGTCTCCAGGAAGGCTTTGAAGACAAAAATAGTCAGAGTATTTAAACACTCCCTCTTTCTCCTAATATCTAAATGTTCACTATAAATAGTTTATTTTTTAATATTCTTTTTAGAAAACCAAGAGGATTAAAGGAAATAAAAGGCCACAAAATTAACACACAATCTAATGAAACTAATAACCTTGGGAGTTCTAATCAATACTACCACGTCCTGTCAGCTGTGTGTCTTCACTGCGTGTCAGCACTGGGAGCACAGGAAGTGACCAGCCACTGTGCTTCCACTTCAGAAAAAGGCCTCCTCACGTGGCCAGAGAGGAAAGCAATGGCATCAATAGCCCCGACTCATTCATGAAGAAACTGAGGCGCAGAGAAACTAAGTAAATTATTATAAGCCTCAGTCCTAAATGGCTCTCATGCTAATGGCCACTCTCCGGAGCCACAGGGCCACTTAGTCACCATGTCACTAGTTTATATTTGCTACCTCAACTTGCAGACAAAGAATCATTTCCACTGAGGAAAAGCTGCATATACACACTCATAGAAAAATGCCCCTTTACTGAACCCTCCAGATAAGTGGACTAGACCAATAATAATTCTAGGACACTGAAAAAATTTTTAAAAGATACATACGGTCTATCAGTTGGTTCATCAGGCGATCTGGAAATTAAGAGAAAGAGCAAAAAATGAGACCAAACTATGGTCTCATTTTTTAGACTGTTTTAGAGAAAGAAAAAGAATCCATGTAGAACAGTCCCTAACTCTGTACCCCTCAGGTCCCCACACTGGTGTCAGACCACCCAGCCTGCCCAACATAAAATCATTACTGCAAGGAGGAAAAATACCAGGTTTCCGGCCTTCACAGCAGATAAAACATAATGCTCTGATTATCATCTTAATGAACTAAAAATAAATCAGTTCTCTCCGTGTATTTCTAAGAACTCTGTATAATTAAAAGCCAAGGATTCCATTATGAATCTCAGAGAAAGCAAGAGCCGTGCTAACAGGCCATCTTAATACTTCTGTGATATTCATACCGATCTTTCTTAAATTCCTTCAAAGGACGACCTGTACCCAGAGCCCAGAGTGTCCCAGGCGCGGGTCTCCATGTTCTGTGCTCTGACATGTGACTCAGCATTAGGGAACGATGGGACAGAGATGCCCACCTGGAATCCTGTCTTGGATTCACTCACCCTCCTTGTGCACTCAAACTGAGTCCCCAATAATAGTCACGGCTCCACTGATGAAACACCTTTGGTAGAGGGGCCCAGAGTGCTCTATCCCTCTACGTTATTCACTTAAAATGAACTCTCCAGGAAGGTGAACAGTAAATGGGTGAGCAAACAAAGTCAGAACGAAAATGGTTTCGTGAGAATAAGTGAACTCATAATGGAACCGAGGTTTTTCAGCACCGTCCTTGGAACCACAAAGGTGAGGCAACTACTTCTCGCATGTCCTTCTCCCTTCCAAAGTTAAGCATTATGAACAATGACCAATTCAGCGAAGTGAAAGAGAAACTCAGACCACTCTCTTGCTATGTGAAGCTAGGATGATGAAGCTAGGGAGATGACATGTGGGCAACATGCTTAAAACCAACACACACTGTTGAATGTCCCCTTCGGTTGTCCAAAGGCACTCCGGGAAAAGACACGGCTCCCCTAGACCAGGAGCCTCCTGAAAATACACTCATTCTCCCCTATCGGTCCATTTGAGAGAAAAGTACAGAGAGGAAGAAGGCAAAGCCAGAGGCAACATAACCTAAAACCTTTCTGGGGACTGACCGCCCTCTGTTGCCAGTGGTTTCCACAGGTGCCTTCCAACTACTCGTGATGGGTCTGGGACACGTCTAGTTTAAGTTTACGGTCACAGCCAGGCCTCACTTGTGTGTGTCTATGGTGGGGTACAACAGAGGAAGGCAGTCAAAGGACAACAGAGTGATTGGGGAAAAGTGACTATTTCAGCAGAAGAGGTGGCGGGGAGGGGAACATCCTCCTGAAAGATGATACCTTTTGAGTCATCGGGAATGACTATGGGGGGGCTGATGTCCGGAAGCTCCTCCTCTCCTGGCTGTAACCCCCGGGCTCGGAGATGGCTGATATCAAGTAGGTCTGGCATGTCAATGGAAACATCTGCAAAATGGAAAAGGCTACATTGAAAGGATTCTGCAAAATCCCATAATAACCTCCTAAAATCAGCACCACCAACTCTACATGCATATGTCTACGCAGAGCTAAGGGGCAATTTCAGATGCCTGGAGTAATCACTGGACCAGGAGACTCATCAGGACTGATTAGGTTTTAATGGAGACCCAGGGGGAAGTACAGAGGGTGGCAGGATTTTACATTGAACAAGGACAAATGGGACAAGCCAGAGGTCGCCGACCAGCAGCCAACAGAACATTTGTAGCCCAGATACTTTCTGTGTGTTTTTAAAATGTTAGCCACAAATTTCAAGTTTTAAATCAGAAGATTTTAATTTAAAAATCCAGATTCTACCTTATTTTAGAAAACAAAGCAGATTCTCCTGTGGGCGCCCCCTGCGAAAGTCTGTCACAGACCTCACCGCTCCTCATGACCCTGGGCATCATATTTGTGCTACTATGATTCTCATTGTAGAAAAATGTTTTTCTAAGCCAAGTCTTTATCCAAAGTGTGACACCCAAGAAAGACCAAGCTACCTAGCTACCTGTCTTGTATACCCAACCCATTTCTTTAATTTACATTATCATCCTGTCCTCCATGGGCATTTGAGTGTGTAACACCTAGTTTGTGATGAGTAATATGATTTAACTAAGGTTTAACCCCGTGATGAGTAATTTGACTTAACTTGAAAAATAAAGAATGAAGTTTTAAAGGTATTAGTTGAATCTGAAGTGTACTAGTATTTGAGTACATTGTTTTTAACTTCTCATCTCAGTTGTTCTTGTGTTGACTTATCAAATACAAAATTTATCAGTCTAATATCTGGGTATATTCAGTATCACATACATTCAAATATAGTAATAAATGGGTTCAAATGTCGGTGTAGGATGTGTCTCTTGGGCCAGCGAACAAAACCTGAAAATAGTATCTCCTACACCAGTTAAGATGCCTGGTATAACAGTCCTACTTTAAAACAACAACCAAAAGAAAAAGCTTAGTTAAAAAAAAATTTTTAATCTCAAGGGACAACAAAAACAAGTATGTCTGACCCACAAAATCAATACAATTGTTTCTCAACAGAAAAATTCACGTTCATTACACTAAGCTTTGGGACTTTAAATTCAGCAAGTGTATGAAATCTCATCTGAATTTTTGTTTCTTTATAGGAATTCCAAGGACAAAAAAAAAAGAGAGAGAACTGTTTCCAGAGCAGTTCAGAGCCTTCAGAAGAAGAAATTGTTTTCTCAGGTAATTCTCAGGTCTACGGAGAAAAGGCTAAGGTGATGAGCATCCTGCCCTCTGCCCTCCTCCATGCCCTCAAAATCACTCCACCAGAAAGAGTAAAAATCTGCCAGAGAATCAGTCACAGCCAGGTAGGATGTCAAACAAGTGCTACGTAAACTGTTAGGACGGGAGGATTCTGGAACATCACTGCAGTCGATTTTCCATTCTTTTTACTCATTCCCTTCAGATGAACAGATGAATCCTTAATTAACCAGTGTAAAACCTGAGTAGTTGTTTTTTAAGTGCTCAAAACATAACTTTAAAAGACTGGCAAACAGCCTGAGGTACTTGCATGAGAAACCACAGAGCGTAAACCTGGACATCTTTCTGTGCCACTAAGGATAGCCTAAAAACACCCTTGGAATTAGATCATGATGGTAGGAAAATGCTCTTATGCATTGTCCTCTAACAAGGTCAAGGTCTTTTAAAAGTAGAAAGGAAGAAATCTAATTAAGCCAAAACCACATCCCTTTTTAATGCAACTGACTATATTCATTTTATTATTAATAAGACTTGTATTATTTAAGAGACCGTCATTAGCTTGCTTCAGAAGCACAGGGACGGTGCTAAGAGAAGAATGCATTTTCAATTACTGGACTTGAACCTCCAAGTGTGGCCTTGGAGCAGCAGCAGCAGCATCACCTGGGAGCTTGTCAGAAATCAAGGACACATGGACAAAGCCAAAGCGGTAGGATCGAGGGTGGGAGGTAGGGATGGCTGGGGTGGGGGGGGGGGTCTGGTGCGGGGGAAATGGAGACAACTGTACTTGAACAACAATAAAAAAAGAAATAAAGAATCCCATGTTAAAGGGTCTTCTTTAAAAAGAAGGCAAAATGGAGGAATGTAGTTAAAAGAAAACAATGGCAATAAATATGAATCCATCAATAATCACTTTAAATGTAAATGGTTTAAATAATCCAATCAAAAGACACAGAGTAGCTGAATGGGTAAGGAAACAAGACCCACATACATGCTGTCTACAAGCGACCCACCTCAGAATGAAAAACAAACTAAAAGTAAAGGGATGAAAAAAGATATTTCATGCAAATGGAAATGAAAAACCTGGGGTAGCAATACTTATATCAGAAAAAAATAGACTTTAAAACAAAGGCTATAGTAAGAGACAAAGGAGGACACTACATAATGAAAAAAAAGCAATCCAAGAAGAGCATATAATACTAGTAAATATTTACACACCCAATACAGAAGCACCTAAATATATAAAGCAAATATTGGCAGACATAAAGGGAGAGTCCAGCAGTAATAAAAGTAATGGTAGGGGATTTTGACATCAATAGATAGACCTTCCAGACAGAAAATCAACAAGGAAACGGTGGCCTTACACGACACACTAGTTCAGATGGATTTAATTGATATCTTCAGATCATTTCACCCCAAAGCAGAAAAATACATATTCTTTTCTAGTACACACAGAGTATTTTCCAGTACAGAACACATTAGGACACAAAACCAGTCTCGATAAATTTTAGCAGATTGACATCATATCGAGCATGTTCCCTGACCATAACAGTGAAACTAGGCATCAATCACAAGGAAAAAACTAAACAACACACAAGGACATGGAGGCCAAATAACATGTTACTAAAGAATGGATGAACAATGAGATCAAGGAAAAAAATCAAAAGATACCTTGAAACAAATCAAACGAGGACAAAAGAACCCAAAACCTATGAGGACACGTGAGAGCAGTCCTAAGAGGGAAATTCATAGCATTACCAGCCTACCTCAAAAAACAAGAAAGATCTCACAAAACCTAATTTTACACTTAAAAAAACTAGAAAAACAAACAAAGCTCAAAGTAAGGAGAAGGAAATAATAAATATCAAAGAGGAAATAAAATAGAGTCTAAAAAGTTATATAAAAGATCAACTTACAAAAGTAAAAAGTATTTTCTGATATATCACCTCAAGCAAGGGGAACAAAAGAAAAAATAAATAAATGGGACTACATCAAACTAAAAAGTTTTTGCACAGCAAAGAAAACCATCAACAAAATGGAAAGGCAACCCACTGAATGGGAGAACATATTTACCAATGATACATTTGATAAGGGGTTATTATCCAAAATTTATAAAGAACTTATAAAACTCAACACCAAAGAAACAATCCAATTAAAAAATGGGCAAAGGACCTGAATAGACACTTCTCCAAAAAGGACATACAGAGGCCAACAGACATATGTAAAGATGCTCAATGTCACTAGTCATCAGAGAAATGCAAATTACAACCACAATGAGATTTCACTTCACACCTGTCAAAATGGCTGTCATCACTAAATCAACAAACAAGTGCTGGTGAGGATGTGGAGAAATGGGAAACCCTAGTGCACTGTAGGTGGGAATGCAGACTGGTGCAGTCACAGTAGAAAACAGTATGGAATTTCCTCAAAAACTTAAAAATGGAAGTGCCTTATGACCCAGTGATTCCATTTCTGGGTATGTCTCCGACGGAACCTGAAACATTACTTTGACAGAATACATGCACCCCTGTGTTCACTGCAGCATTATTTTCAAGACCCAAGGTTTGGAAACAGCCCAAGTGCCCACTAGTAGATAAGTGGATAAAAAAACTGTGGGACATTTACATGATGGAATACTATTTGGTCATAAGAAAAAAGAAGGAAATTTTAACTTTTTCAACAGCATGAATGGACCTGGAGAGTATTACGCTAAGTGAAATACGCCAGTGAGAAAAAGACAAGTATCATATGATTTTATTTAAATGTGGAATATAATGAACTAAATAAACTGACAAAATAGAAACAGACTCATAGATACAGAGAACAGACAGACAGCTGTCAGAGGAGAAGGTGTTTGGTGAGCTGACTGAAAAAGGTGAAGGGATTAAGCAAAAAAAACACCTCAGAGACACAGACACAGACAACACTATGGTGATTATCAGAGGGAAAGGGTGGGTGAGGGGAAGTACAGAGGATAAAAAGGGAAAAATGGTGATAGAGGATTTGACTTAGGGTGGTAAACACACAGTATAATATATGATAATGTATTTATAGGATTGTACACCTGAAACCTGTATGATTTTATTAACTAACGTCACCCCCATAAATTTAATAAATAAATTTTTTAAATAAATAATTTTAATATTTTAAATAAAATATTCGATGATAAAATAATAAAGAATCCCAAGCCCTGTCCTAGACCTGCTGAATCAGCATCTGCACTTTGCCAAGGTTCCCAGGCAATCTGTATGCACCGTAACATTCGGGGAGCACTGTTTACGTGATAACATGGGGGTCCTTATCCACTCCCAGAATCCATGCATTTCAAACCCATGACTAGAGGGGTGGGTTAGCACATGCTAATTTTATCATCAGTGTTTATCACATACTCTTTTTCAAAAGACGAAAATGGAAATACTGGGAAAAGAATGAAATGGGACTCATTCTGGCAGCCAATCACTCATGACTATTTCACATGCCATATTTTTTAAATGGCTGATTTGACGTTTTAAGCAAAAGCATGCACAAGATACCTACCAAATTTTTTGGGAACCCAGTCGAGGCCAAAAGTGAACTTCTTTATCTGCACTACCAAGTATTCGGGAAATGAGGCAAAGCGAGACGTTCTGGGAGACACAAGGGGATTGATCATGTCAGTGAAACAAGGCCCTGGGAACTGTGAGCACAGCATCACGCACTTTGTGTGAGGCACCCCTACAGCTCCAATGATGGGGCTGAGGCGGAGCCACCACAGCCAGACATGGGCAGACACCCACTCACCCACTCCTGCTCACTCACCCTGGGTCTGCATAAAAAGACAATGCTTAAAGGAGAAGGGCACCGTCCTTTCAGTATGATTTTGGACTGATTGCCAAATTACTACTTTTACTGTAGCATTTTATACTTCTGGAAAGTGCTTCTCAACCAGACATGTTTTCTCTAAAACCCTTGGTGGAATTCAGTATGTTATATATATTTGTAGGTGTGCATAGACATGCATGCATTGTGTGTTTTGTTTTTGGTTTTGTACAGTCAGTATTATTTTGCATTAGTTTCAGGTGTACAGCATACTGGTTAGATAGTCACATACTTCACAGAGTGTCCCCCCGATATTTCCAGGACCCACCTGGCACCAGACACAGTTATCACAATATTACTGACTGTACTCCCTCGCTGTACTTTACCTCCCCGTGGCTGTTTTGTGACTACCAAGTTGTACTTTTTAACCCCTTTACCTTTTGCATTATGTGCTTGGATGTGGGGTTTGAAAAAGTTCCCCAAGCAATCCTGACACACTCCCACCTCTGTTCCCACTGAGAATCACTATCTTACAGCACAGAGTTGGCAGAGGAGGGATCTCGGGAACTTCCAGGACCTCATTAAAATACTACTGCACCTAAATCCATGGTCTCATGGATCCCAGAGGTATAAATATTCTGGGTAAGAAAGGCTGAGCTGCCTGGACTTGAGTTTGGCTGTTTTATACACAAACTATTCAATTTATACACCTAACTCATGTCCTGGTTCCAGCTCGTTCTCTCAATATTTGTCATCTTAGTTATAACAATCATTTCTATTTCAGTGTCAATGTGAATGTGGTAGGTATATGTAAAAAAATAAAATTAGCTGCATACATGTACTAGAAATATTTTCTAAAATAAAAATTTCTTGGACAGTCTCCCCTGTAAACACCACTTTCCAAATCTAAGTCAATGCCTTATACTTGGATTGCTTCCTCTTAGAACACAGAAAACAAATGCAAATCACTGCTGCCCCCTAGTGCTGAAAAGAAGTCACAGTACCGGGAGAAAGCAAGATCCAAAAAGAGTTAAGACATGAATTGTGGTAGGTCTTGGATATGCTACTTAATTCACTCTAAATCTGAGCAAATCACTGACTTTCCCTGAGAAGGAAAGACTCTCACAGAAAAGGAGCAATGGTTGAGGATTCTTCAGCCTACTGTGAATACTTACAGTAAAAAAAAACAAAGTCCAATCAACATGTTGTACACCTTAAACTGACAGTGTTACACGTCAATTACATATCAATAAAGGGGGGGAATAATTACAGAAATTGTTTCTACCACTGATATTATGTGTAGACACCTTACTGCCCAAAGTGTGTCCAAGCTGCAATGAAATGAAGAGCGACATTTCACATACCAACTATCATCTGCAAGCACATGTGCACGCACACATGCACACATGTGCACACATACACACATGTGCATGCATGTGCATATACACACAACCTGAGTGGCCCCAGGATGAAAACTTACCCTTCAATGGATAACTGACAACTGAATGAACTAATATTAATCCTCATTTGGATGTAAAGAACCCTTCTGTAAATTACTTTAAGAAAATAGGGTTTTAGCTTTTGAAATAAGTTCTTTTTGTTTACTCATTTTTGACTATGAGGTCAATGATCTAAGACAGAGGAATCCTGGGGGGACAGCTGTGGCAAAGAACAGTGATTTAGGTTCGCCTGCTACTGGAGGTTGAGGTGAAAACAGCCAGCAATAGTTCCTCCATCCTCTACTCCCCTTTCCATCAACTAAAGCTCAATCTTAGCCTAGAATAAAAACAGCCAAAGCATATCTGAAAGTAGGAAAACTCCCAGAGTCAGACTTTCAGACCTCCCCTCATTTTTTGCCACTATATGTACTCATTTTCTAAACCTACAAAGTGTCGGCAAGGGCTGGATTGTATAAAATTCACTAAGGTGTAGACCGAAGAAAAAAAATGCTTCATGTACCTGACAACGAGGCCGGCAATGTGAAAACAGGACACTCCGGCCCGAGTCCCGAGCAGCTCACCTGAACACGCTCAGCAGCCTTGCTGCCCACTGAGAGGCCCGAGACCCCTGGCCTCCAGGTGGGAGCACAGTCAACCAAGTTCTCAGCCAAATATTTAATTATGGAATTAAAATCTATCAGAGTGGAGTTTAAATAATGAGGACAGTCACAGGTATTTTTGTGACTTCTTCATTAATATCATTCCTGCGGGGAAGGCAGGGGGCATTTGGCTACACCTTCTTTGTAAAAAAATTTTAAAAAAAGGCATTCTCTCCCTAGCACATAATAAGCCTGCTTCATTGGGGGGGTCTTACACAAGTGAGGGCAGAACCACAAAGGTTGTGTGAATCACAATCCTACCTCACCACACATGAGCAAGCATGCGCAGATTCCCACAATACCCTATCACCATGCCCCTACCCCGGCTCCCACCTCTCAAATGCCCCTCCTTACCCCACTACCACCAAATGAGCACACAGAAGTGCATAGGTGCGTGTACACACACACACACTTACTTCACACCCGCAGACTTTGCCTGTAGGGCACTGCTCCAGAAATCATCCACGTTTTCTGGTTCAGAAAAGGCCTGAAGGCAGGCACTAAACGGTATCTTGGCGCGAACCAACTCAGGAAGGGGTCTTCTGTTCGCTTCTGCTTCCCTTCTCGTTAATTCATAGGCGATCAGCTCATCTGAGTAAAAGAGCAAGCAAGTGAATGTCTTTGCAATCACTCTTATCTTCTTTTACAGACAGATAGGTTTATCTGTATATACACATATAGAAATATTTTGGAGAGAGGAAGGGAGAAAGAGAAACATCAAATTTTTTTTTGCTGTTGTTGTTCCACTTATTTATGCATTCATTGGTTGATGCTTGCTTGTATGTGCCCTGACTGGGAATCAAACCCGTAACCTTGATGTATCAGGACGACATTCTAACCAACAGAACTAACCAGTCAGGGCCTCGCTCTTATCTTCTGGAAATGAAAAACATCCCCTTTGGACAATCTTCCCTGAAGGTCTCTTCCCTGAAGGCTGGGGCAGAGTTGCTTACTTGCTGCCCTTCACAGATCCAGAAAAGCCCACGCAAAGGCTGTTCTTGGGGTGTCTTTAGAGGAGCACTGACAGGCTACGTTGAGCCATTTGTATTTTTCGCCGGTTCCCCTTTGGGACTGACAAAGGGGAACTGTGAGCCCTGGCCCAGGTGGGAGAGGTTCAGACCACATGTGTGATATAAGTGCTGCACAACCTTGGTCTCTCATTTGTCCAGAGGTCAAGGCTGATTTACCCAATGCCACCTTCCAATCACAAATTTCGTCACACAGAGAATTTCAGTGAAAGAAACTCAAGGGCTCACCTCTCCCCAGGCCCTTCCTGATGAATGCAGGTCACGCAGGGTGTGGGCCAGGGAGCAAAGGGAACTGTAAGGACTGCACTTCTCCACAGCGCAGCCTGTGGGACCGACACCACAAAGACGACCTCCGGCTGAGATCCCGCACCACCTCAGATAACAGGGCCGCCAGCCCAGAGAGCCTCCCAACACCGCCCCTGCGCACAGGACTGAGCGTCCAGGGAGAGGAAGGGAGCGCACTGTGAACTTGCCAGGAGTCAGCAGATCTGCTCCTGGAAACCACCTGAGAATCAAAATTTTATGTAGATTTTGAAGGGGGCTTTCTGAGAATTCCTTTTGCATTCCAAAAAAGAAAAAGGAAAAATCACTCCTGACTCAGTGTTTAGGCACGCTTATGTACTTAGGTGTTTTCTTAAACACTTCTGACTATGCTTTTAAAATTCGTCTTCCCAGTCCACCATCGGTTGATAATGTACTTGTGTCTAGGATTCTGGCATTCGGTGTTCCAGCAATCAACATCCAGAGGCTAACTGAATTATCAGTCTCCTTCCTCAACAAAATAGTTACCACTCATAAATTTTAACAGTGTGTCAAGCAGGGTCACGGGACTGAGCGGAACGTGTGAGTCGGTATCCCTGAGGTCTGCCAGAGAAGGGAAGTCTAGTTCTAAAAAGGAAACGAACCATACACCCTTGCCCTCCTTTCTACCCTTATAAAGGATAAGAATTTAAAAGCTGCAGGAGCTTATAGGAAATGCAAACCTTTTTACCTTGCAATCACCATAATCACCACTTCCCAACTAGCACAATAAAGTTGGTTCCCCAAAAAAGAGGAAAAAGCACACCCAGGAAGCTGCTGGAGTCTACGGAAATGACTCACTCATAGAACAGAAGCAACCTGGCAGGTGTTTTGCCTTTTTCTGCTTTCAAAATGTTAATTCTAAGAAATAGAATTTCATCTATTCTGACTGGAAAGAACCAGATGGGATAGACTGGAGGAACCTTCCCCTCAGACTCCAACCTGGCTGCAGTGTCTCTGCCTCCTTCCTGCTTCCAAAGTCCAGAGGCCCCTCCAAAGGGGCTCGCGGCGCCTGCAACACCTCATCGTCTACAAGGGGCAACGGGAACACTCAGATGCCAAAGCTGGATTACTTCATGAGACCTTTGCTCGAGTGTTTCATACCGAAAAGTGCAGTTCTGGTCATCTGTCTCAGACTCCATAGCACAACTTACGATGATGCTGTTAAAAACTTTCCCTCCAAACTAAGCTGACTCCAGGCCAAACTCTTAGTCAAATTTACAGGCAGTGAAACCAGTTCCATCCATCATCCCTTCAAAAAGTCTGTGATGCATTTGATTCTTTTCAAAAGAAAGTCCCATGGGGACCAAGGGGAAGATGGTATCGGGTTCACCATCTGGGCTGGGTGTTCTGGCAGGGCGGTTCAGGGGGCTGCAGGGTGGGGTCTGCCTGCAGGGAGCTCACACGTGAGGAAGCCCGCGGCCCGGGACGACTCCCCAGGGCGGAAGCGTTACCCTTGTTGGTTGCCGCCTCCATGGCCACAGGTAACTGCATCAGGTAATCCACCCTCTCCGTGTAGCGCACTTTTCGGGTCTGACAGCACTGAATGCGTTCTTCCACCAAAAACCGAAAAACATCGCTTGGATTTTCTGAGCCAATGCGGTTCCTCTGAAGGGTAGATTACATCAGGTTAGTGGGGTTTTGAATAGTAAGCCATAAAAAATTAGCATAAAATCAAATGTGGCTGACGTAAAGACCTGGTTGTGTAGAAACAAACCCTTGGGGCATGCCATTTCACCAGAGGACTTTTACAGCAACACACTATCTAAAGTCCCCAAATGGGGATTGGCTTAATAAATTACAATTCCTCTTGTGAATTAATATCATGCAGCCATTAAAAGTCACAGGAGAAGGACTGCCCTGGATGGAGTGAGAAGAAAGGAGATGAGGAAGCCACACTAAAGGGAATGGAAAAAAGTAAAGGCCAGCCTAGGAAAATGAAGCCATGTATGTGATCACACAAATGCACTCGTGTAAATTATATACAAGTGAAAAGAAACCACACTAAATTCAACTATGTAACAACGTGGCAAAACGTTCACGGCAGGTGAAGTGGAAACATTACTTAGAATTAATAAATGCACCTGGAAAATGCCTGGGGGCAGACACCAGAATGCTAACACTGGTTGTTTGTAGGGCCTGGTATTATGGTTGATTTTGATATTTCTTCTTTGTACCTTTCTATATTTTCCACAAAGAACACATACGTAATCAGGAAAAAAATAGTTGTTTTTAAGAGGGGGGAAAATCTTTAATCATAAATTCTTAGTGGCTTTTGAAAACCACAGCATTTATTGTGACTCCACTCTGCAGTGAGCAAAGTGTGGCCACCTCTGAGTGGTGGCAGGAGGACTCCAAATACCACATGAGACCCTCGAGAAGCTTTGTCACAAAAAACAAAGGAAAAGGAAAAAGGATGGTGAATGAAATAACTGATAAACACTCCGGTAACACATACAAATAAACGGAGAGCACGGAGATCTACAAGTGCTTGGAAAACAGGACACGAGGAGCCGTCACATCAAGTGGGCTGAGCAGAGCCACCTCAAAGAAGTTGATTCGGATGGAGCTCGGGCAGTGAGAGATTCAGGTAAGGGGGTGTGGGGGCGCGCTGGCCAAGCCAGAGCGGGCTGCACTTAGGAGCTGGGCACACGTCTCACAACCCTTTGAGCATTTTTGACTCACCTCTACTAGATTAACCAGGTGCAAGAAGAATTCCTGGGCATCTTGCTGTCTGTTAGAGGAGAATTCCGGGTGACTTTTGCTTACAAAGGCCTTAAACATGCGTGGAGAGATCCCATTCTGTTGAGGCTAAAACAGAAAAATAGAATCGACTTACAAATGTGGACTTCCCTACACGTTAACAGCATTAAGTGGCAAGAAGGGTGGGGATTACCATAAACCCTAATTTTCAGATGAGAAAACTGAAGCCCAGAGAAGCTAAAGGAGAACACCAACGTGCACTGGATGTTTAGCACACACCCGGCCCTGCACTCTGAACTTGATCTGAGAACAGGGCGTGACTCTTCCTGTTAAGTCAAAACTAAAGACATGATCAATATCGCACTTTCTAAGACAGACACTCGGGCCCTGCAGCCTCACAGGACTTGCTACCTGGTGGCCAAACCGCCCATTACAGCCCACCGCAGAGCAGGCCAGGAATGCCTTAGGCAGGAACAGGAGAGAACCCCTGGCAGAGATGGGGAAACGGCACTGCACACCGGCACTGCACACCCGGTAACTTCTGCAGAGCGGCTCCAGGCTCCAAAGCACAGGGAGTGGCCAGGGGCGTGCCCCTCACCCGGGGAAGCAGGAAAAGGCTGGCTGCAGCTGCCAGGATGGCAGAGCGGGAAGGGAAGTTGGGCAGGACAAGAACGTGCGAACTTCCCCAGAGGCTAAAGGATAGCACAGACGGCAGCCAGGCTCCTCCAGAAGGGACGCTGCGTAACCTGATGGGAGGTCAGCTGGCCGAGGAGTCTCGGGGCCAGAGCCAGAGTTGGGGATAACAGGGCCAGCTGGACAGGGCACCAGGAAAGGTCCTCATGGGGGTCCCTCAGGGGACAAGCGGGGGTCCTCTCTAAAGAATGACCGATGTGCCCCAACTTGACTCTGGAGGGGTCTGAGGCAATGGCAGGAAGCACAAAGGTGGAGCAAGGAAAAAATGCCAGAGGACGCTGACCTTGACCCTGCTGCACCACTGGTTTCTGAGACTCCTGAGCCTGGTAGGGGAAAACGCTGTAGACTGACTTAGATGTGAACTGGACTTTTTAATGCTGGTAACGTGAAGGAAATCTAGGCAATGAGTGGCAAGAGTCCACATCGCCTTGATGACAGAGGTGGTCTCATGATAATGCTGTTTCCTGCATCCCCTTCTAGTTCGCCCCATCTAATAATGGGGCACCTAATACAAGAACCCTACGAAGAAGGTACAAGTGTTGCCCCCATTGTACAGCTAGGGAAACTGAAACTGCGGAGAAGCACCAGATAGGTCTCTCCAGTAAAAGTGGTCTTACAACCAGATTATCACGCAGCTCGCAAAGCGCAGAACCAGAACGAACGCCCAGTTCTGATGCAGATCCTGGCTCTCTGTAGCAAAAAAATGGAGCAGTGGCCATAGCACACAGTAGGTCTCGGTGACATAAACCTCACCTGGCCAGTCAAGCTAAAGAAGAAATTCATGAGCTCTCTGCATATGTGTGGTTGCTGTCTACCCACATCTCAAACCACCACAAGCTCAGCTTCCAGGCCTTGTCCCCTCCTCTGACGTCCAGAGAACCTGCTCTGTGGGCCAGCAAGTGCCTCAACCTCCTCTCACTTTCAGCCTGCCCGGCCCATCTCCTCAGCCTGATTGCGGTCTGGTTGACAGAGGCCACGTCTCACACTTCTTCGAGATCTCCCAGGCATCCCGGTCAATGCCTAGGGATGGGACACCACAACAGGCGTGCCCCAAATCACACAGTCAGATGCAGCAGGTGATGGGAAAACTCCCATAGCCATCGGCCAAGGGGCCGCTCTACATATAAAACCTCTCCAACGTGCACATACTAAACACTATTTCTAATAAAGAGCAGGTGAATTTCCTGTCTCACTGATCATGTACCTGATCTAGTCATCCCGCATCTCCTTACCACCTACTTCCTGCAGAGCACTCCTGGGGGCTGGGCCCTCGGAGAGCTGACAGACACACACGACCTGGAACGAACGGGGGAGAACGCTGCAGGGGACCTGAAACGGCGGCCCTTAGTGAATTCTGAGGACGTGGGACCCGGACAGGAGTGACCGGCTTACACACACATAGCTTCGATGTGCTTCCAATGATATGTGAAGACCAATTTACCATATTTTGCCATGTATAATGCACACTCTTTTGCCCAAACTGTTGAGGAAAAAATAAGGATGTGCATTATACATGGGTAGTGCCTGAAATACTTTGTATCTGTTCTTGTGTTTTGTAATTATGTGTTATATAAAATTTCTTGTACCATAATATGTTCAAAAATAAATGCTAAAATTCCTTTATAATACAAAAAACAAGTATCTAAATATAAGTAAATAATTGGATTAAAAAATCAAAACGCAAGATTTTTTTTCCCTGAAAGTTTGGGCCAAAAACGTTGATATGCATCATACATGGCAAAATACAGTAAACCCAGTAACTCTTCTTACTCCCTGTATATGCAGCTCCTGAAAACTATGTGAAAGTTGTTTTTTCACTCCCAATGCTGATGCATCTCTCCACAGTATCAGCCAACACCAGCGTGCAAAAATAATCCTTATCTTTGTGCATACTGGCTGACATTCATTCACTCAACGGAAATTTACTGAGTGCTATAAAATGTCAGACACTATTCTAGGTACTTGGGTGAATATTTACCAGGTCCAGGCATAGTTCTGAGCACTTTGTATGTATATCTTGCTTATCTCCCACAACCTCATGAGGTGATTAATATTATTATTTACTCCACAGATGAGAAAACTGGCCCAGGATCACAGCTAGAAAAGTCAGTCTTCCTCTGTCTCTGTCTCTGTCTCTTGTCTCTCTCTCTCTTTCTCGGGTCCTAATACTGCTTCTTGCACATAAGTGATGAGTTCTCATCTCTGATGACCCTGAGTCCATCTTACCAACACCGTATGCTCTGGACTCTGGGTAAGCCCTCTTCAAACCTGCTGCTGGGCAATGTTGGGGCCAACACCACAGGCCAAGCCAGCAAGCATTCCCCTCTATGGGCAGCGTGGAGGCTCCACTTGGAATAAATGCTTTTGCATTGCGTGTTCCTGTGTCAGCATTCACACGAGCACACACTCACTGCCTATTCCGGACGGTGTCCTTTCTCGCTTCTTACAGGCCACGCTTCCAGCTCGGTATGGCCCGCCAGTCTGCACCAGACCAGCTGCTTTGGAAAATCCAACAGGTCACTAAATTCGGAAAGGCTGCCTGCTGCTCTGTGCCACCTTGTGGTCACACAACTGGGAGGAGACGTTTCAACAGAGACCCTGGGGAAAAGCCCAGGGGACCCCACACACTCAGCATGAACTGTGCCCAGCCTCATTCATTCCCCTTCCATGCCTCTTCTCTTTCTGTGCCCACTTCCTGTCCTTCAACAGACCTTTCTTAATCCTTTGTTCAATGGCTCAGCTACAGCTTGAGAATTGCTGGTCCCTGAGAAGTTATTTGAAAAAGCTTCCTCACCAGGGAGATGGTACCTGTCCCTCTGCACTCCATGCTGCAGACCAGCTCCTGGCTCTCACGGCCGGGTTTGAGCTTTGCAGCTCACACTCAGCCACTCTGCACCCAAGGCCTGATCGTTAGCCAGCCCTGTCCACCTGCACCCACGCCCCGCCCAGTGCTACCTCTGATTTCAGAAGGGAGGTCTCACAAATTCCTGTGCTCACCTATTACTGTGTTCACGTCATAGCTTATATGTCAGAGAGTCAATAAAAAAGTTGAGCCTGCATCTAATTAAGCTTCCAGATCTAACTTCCAACTTATAAGAAACACAAGCTCATCAACAGCCTGAGGAAGCAGTCATTAGAGGAATCCTGGGCAAAGGATCCAGCTCCTGCGACAAATCAACACCGTGCAAAAAGAAAAAGAGGGGACTTGAAAAAGATGTGCTTGACTCTGCAGAGACAAATCGAGATGTGGACTGGGCATTAGATTCACTGAGGGACAGGTGCTCCTTTTGTTGTTGTGCTTCTAACACTTCAAATTGAAAATATTCTAGTTATAGATGCATGCTGAGTGTTTACAAGTGAAAAGGACGATGCTTGGATTTTGGGTGAAAATTCTTCGCGGAAAGGTGAGGAAGGAGTGGAAGGAGTTCAGTTTGGGGGACAGAGGAAACCAGGCCGGCAGACTGGTGATGGCTGCAGTGACCTAGTGGCACACGGAGACACAGCACACTTTGCGCTCTACTTCTGTGTACATTTGCAAATTTAAATAACTTTTTTTAAAAAGGGGGGGGGGCAGGCTCTGGATAAGGCAGTTTCTTACTTACTGGAAACCGAAAGCCCAAATAAGAACCAAAGAACTAAGTCAAAGAAACCAGGTTTCCTGGTTGGCCGTGGGTTGGTGACATTGCCCGAGCGTCCCCCTAGGGACCTATCACTGCACAAGACGAGAGGGAGAGACCGGAGCGACCAAGAGTCAGACCCGCCTTCAGAAAGCTCACACCCCACGGTGCGACAGCCCTCAGACACCTACATCAACGGCTCGTGCTGACCAGTGACTCTGTGAGACAGAGCCCCAGACAGCCTCCAAAACAGCAGCCGCCTCAGGAACCGGTGGTGTTTATAGGACACTGTACTTACTTTCTCCACCGGCAAGTGCAAAACAGATGAGCTAACATTAGAGAGAGGACTAGGGCATTCAGAATCTTTCCCCCAGGCTTGCACGGGCTTTCTGTTGGCCGCTGAACCAAGAAGGCAGCCAGACACCGTCCATTCATGGTCCCCTGAGCCTAACCCTTTAATTAATAAACAAGCAGCACGACTGAGGTTTGTATCACATTAGAGCAACTCGTGTACAGATATGCACATTGTAAGGCTACAGGAATGGAAATAAATCCATCTTGGCAGGATATATACATTGTAACACCACAGGAATGGAAACAGACCCATCTCAGCCTGTTCCCAGTACACAAGTGTCTTATCATCCACTGATTCAAACTTTTCATCGTAAACCCTGGACCGGTAGTTCCTAACCCAGACCCAAATCCCAAACTGCCTAAGCTACAGGAACACAGGGCACTCCCCAATCTATTTTTCATGTTTCAGAAGGTGAGATAAAAATGTCACAACTGCCTAACCCAAGAAAATGGAGGTGGGTGAAAACCAAGTTCTTAGTTTGGGGCGAACATTACGACACCTCCAAGTAGAACATTTTTTATCAAAAACTAAGTCTACCAACTATGTATCAAGGATTATTTAGATAGGACATCAAATGAATTCCTACTTAAGAAACAGTTTGTTCAGAATACAGAACTGTTTCAAACATGTTATCTTCAGAAGGAAAGACAAATTATAGAGCACTCAGTATTAACATCTGTGAAAGCACTGTCTTAGAATGCATAAAAACTAGGAATATACTTTTTGAAGAAGAAACTGTATTCTTTTATAGTGAGGTTTTATCTACCACAGACACAAGTTAATTTTTAAAAAATCAATTCAAAAATGTATGTAGAAATGGCAGTGCCTCCCCCAAAATCCTTTTACAGATGAAAAAGTCTATCAGGTATGCATATGTAAAAACTAGATTTCACCTTGGTCTACAGCAGACCATTTTAATACCAGGAATACATTCTGGAAATGATCCAAAATGTCAGACAGAAGTGAGAATCCCAGAGGTGAGAGGTTACTGGGAAAGACCAGAGAGTCCTGGTCTTTCTGCAAACGCTAAGCACCCGCTTCTGTCATCCACCCACCAGCAGCCACACACAGAGGCACCTGGAGCCTGAAACAAGTGTTGGGACAACTTCAAGGGAAGCAGGATGGTGCCATGGTCAAATGCACAGACCCAGGACCAGACTGAGTGGAAGGCCTGGTGGAAAGCCCAGCCCTCCCCGTCACTGGCTTCAGAACGTGAGGCAAGGTTTCTGAGCATCAGGGAACACACAGGAGAGCCTGGCCTTTTGTCAGAACTGGACAATGTCAGTATTCGCAGCAGTGGTGGTGCGTGCCTGCAAAAAGGCACGCCCGCCGCACGGCTCTGACCCGTCTCTGCTCTCTCCCTTCCACCACACGTTCCTCTCATAATCCATCCTCTTGCCTGCTTCGGCACATCTGCTTTCCTCTCTTGGGGCATATCAGGCTCATCTACAAGTCACAAACACCAGAGGCCTGGGACAAGACCAAAGGGCCCCCGATACCTGAGAGAGGAAAGATTCTCACAATTTGGCTTCTCTGAAACCAACTGCCAGGGAAACTTCTGCTGCCCCAGAAAGTAAACCCCTCCACTGTGAAGGGAAGCAGAGATTTTACTGCGTATTACTCACCTGTTTAAGGTTGAAACTAACACCTTCGGGACCACACAGAATGATCAATTCAAGCTCATTTTGAACGATCAAGGGACCCTATTGATTGTGGTGCCTCAGAGCCAAGAACGGCTTTTACAAATCATCTAGATCAAGGGTTACACACCCAAATGCACAGCCTATCAGCCAGGCCATGAATCACCGAAGGACGGCAGCCAGCTGGGGGCGGTATGAGGAGGACTGCTGCCCAGCTCCAGCCAACTGCTGCCAGGCCTGGAGCTGCCAGAGGTTCTGCGTGTTCAAGGGAAGCTGGAAATACAGACATTTGTGCGTGAGCCAAGCAGTACACACCTGCAGGACATAAATGGCCTAGATGCTGCCAGGTGGCACCCGTTGAGCCAGACAGAGCAGGGGTCCCCACCTGCAACCCTCAGACCCCCAGAGAGCACAGAGCTCCTGCACAACAGCAGTGAAATCCAACGGCAGGGAGGGGGCAAGGGCCCCAACCACTGTTGGCAGGCTGCGTTAATAAGGTAGCTTATTCATAGAACTATTTTTTTTCCTCGTGTAAAAGCACTCTGTGATGTTAACAAAAATAAATTTTACTCCCAAGCATTGCTACATTGATGAATTTTCATTTCACATTTTCTCAAATGAAGAGAGTCCGAAAGCCTAACGGCAGTCATGTATGTTCACAGACTTTATTTGTACTAGAGAGGGAACCCTCCCACTTGCGATACTCACGACCACCACCCAGAGACCGTTTCTGCCATCTGACTGCTGAGACCCACAGCTCACGTGGCTTGCCAGGGTCCCACAGCCCCTTGCAGGCCAGGAGAGGGGCCCCTTGCAGGCCAGCAGAGGGGGCCAGGCTCCCACGTCCCAGCCAATCTCCTCCCAGGGAGGGTGGACTCTGCCCCTGGGAGTGGCCCAAGAAGTACCTGCCTGGATAAAAACCCAGGATAGGCGTGATCAAAAACAAAATTTTGAACCAAGTTTTCTTCACCACTACCTCTTCAGAGTCTCACAAGGGCTCAGAGGTAGAAGAAGCATGGATAAGCTGAAGAAGCCCCAGCCCTACACTAAAACCACCTGCTCAACTACGTCCCAGGTGAGGGTCTTGGCTGAATAAGAAACTCATTACCTTGCAAGGCTGGATAACAATGCAACTAACCAGAGAAAGTGTCTTCCTGCCCCCACAACACTTGGATGTCCTGGCCTGGCCACTCGGAATGTCCACACCCCTCTCCACCCTCCTCACGACCAACTTCCTTCTCCCCGCCCCGAAACACAGCCTCTGTGCATTCATAATCTCCCTTCTACCACTCACTCCATTTCTCCTACTAACTGGCTTCATTACAAAGCAGAGTTTACTCCCTTTCGAGTCTTACTTGCAGTCTGCAGGCATTAGCTAAGGATGACTGATGTAAGACGAGAGCACAGAGGTCAAACACTCGAGAAACAGAAGTGCAAGAATTCTCCCACTAAGTCAAAACAGGGCACTCTGCAGGCAGAGCAGGTGTGGGGGAAGTGGGGCACGCATTCCGCCTGGGACATCTGCAGCGATGGGGGCCAAGGCCGCCAGATACGGCCGCGTGAGCTGTGCAGTGCGGAATTCCAAGGGCACCGCTCAGACAGGCCAGGTAGCGAGGAGCGCCCTCTGGAGCTGTGTGACAGCGCAGCCCAGAGAGGCGTCCGCAGCCCATCCTGCAGGTGCGTGGAAATGCAAGTCTGCCCACTGGGTGAGGCACATCTTTCAATCACTCTATCGATTAATAATGACTGCATGGCCAACTGGGTTCTCAGACTTGAGTGCACTTATAAACCCCCTGGCAGCTTACCAAAAATGAGGACTGCCCAGCCCTCTCCAGAAATTCAGCACCCTCCGCTCGGGGGTGGGAGGCACCACTTGAAAAGTGTGTGTTGTTTTCTACCAGCCTCTTGAGAAACCCTAGCAAACAAAGCTGAGGCTTAGGGGAAGAAAGGCACTGTGAGGGCCAAGACTGCATTACCAAGGGGAAATGTTTGTATTTTATAAAGTTTCCTCCTTCCATCTCAGCTCTACCTCACGATGAATTTTGTTTGTGAAGACCCTTAATGCTGGCAATCATGTAAAATCCACACAGCAACTGTCACCAGAAACCCCGCCCCAGCTGACCCTCTGTGAGAGCACGCAGACAGACGCCCTCCCCTCTGACGTGAAACAGCTGTCCTGGCGGGGCGTTAAATTTACTGCCGCCATCTGCCAAATCACAGGAAACCCACATTCTAGCTGGTGAAATCCCTCCGCCCTACATACCGAACGCCAGCCACCCAGACACATACCTTCTGTTCCTCTTTCATCACCTGTTCGATGAGTTCGGATTTCACGGGAGGTTTCGAATACTGGCCTGAGAGAAGGCCGTGTCCTAGCTTCGTCCTGGGCAGGAGGGAGAAACAAAAACAAAAAGGTCATTGTTGTTCCCCTTAGAGGTATTAAAATTATCTGTGAATTTCATTAAGTGTGGCTACTTTCAGGCGAGTCGCTTTGTCTCAATTACTCACAAACTATTTAGTTGATTCTACTTGATACTGATTCCATTTTCAAATTTTCCTCAGTACTTTACAGATCATTTTATTAATTTCTTTATTCTTATAAAAGTAACACATGAGCCCTGGGCGGGTAGTTCAGTGGTTAGAGTGTCAGCCCCCTTACACCAGAGTTGCAGGTTCAATCCCCAGTCAGGGCACATGCAAGACTCAACCAATGAAACCATAAATAAATGGGCCAACAAATTGATGTCTGTCTCTCCTTCCCTGCCAACTTCCTCTCTCTCTAAAGTAAAAAAAAAAAAATTTAAGTAACATATGTTCATTTTAAAACACTTTTAAACATACATAAAGAATAAAATAAAGAGAACTAACTTTAATTCCGCAACCCAGAAAGAAGCACTAGGGATACTTTTACTGGAGACGTTTCTTAAAAACGAAATTGGGCACTTACATCTGTGTGTTGAAATCCTGTGTCGGATCTAACGGAGAGTAGTCAAATATTCTTGGAAGATTCCCTACGTACCTAGAAAATGGGAAGTGATGGTCAAAACACAGAAACTGAGAGAACAGAACCAAAGCAGGACATTGTCCTAGTTAAGACTTCCTTACCCTTCAGTGCACGTTAAATCACCCCCCAAAGGAACGTTTTTCCTGAGCTCCCACCTCCGCAGCCATGTTCAGGGGCCCCCTCCCTAAAATGCTGGTGTTTCTATCAGTGGATCTCACCCCTGGCTGTGAGTTAGAATCCCCTAAAGAGTTTCTTGAAAAAAATGCAAAAGCCAGAGCCACTAACTTCCCCACCCCCTCCCATGTTCTAATTTCACTGCCTGAGACCAAGGCCCGGGGTTTGGACTCTTTCACAAGTTTCCCAGGTGATTCCAACATGCAGCCAGAGTCAAGGGCCAGTGGCTCAGGCCATCGCAACTGCCGTCTCAAAAACAAATGATAAGGTTGGGAATTGTTCCAATCACATCCAAATGAATAATGAGGATAACAGCAGGGACAACTCTCATTTCCCCAGGGTTTCCTATGTTGCCTGGTTGAGTCTTCATTACAACCACATGAGGAAGTGATTAGTATCATTGCTCCATTTGAGAGATACAAGTAATCGGGGTACAAAGTCATTAGGTAGCTTGTAAAGCCACGGGGGGGGGGGGGGGGGAGTGACGAAGCCCCGAGTGGACCCAGGCAGCCTGCCTGCAAAGCTGTGCTCTGAACCACCCTGCAGCCCCTGCCCGTCCTCGGAACCTCGGGCAGTCCGCAGCCCACCTTCTGACCAGTCCATCCTGCAGCAGTGCTAACACTAACCACCCATCTCTGACCTCACCGTGCAATCATTCCTTTCACGTCCTAAATTCATTGCCTATTTCACACCCTCTGCTTTGTGTTGTCCACCTTTCCCTCTTCATACTCTGACTCTGAGCCTGAAAGAATCCAGAAGCAGATCCCGTTCCCTGACCCTACACACACCCTGCACTGCACACGTCTCTGACCTCACTCCTACCCCTCTCCCCAGCCCACAAAGCCTCGGCCACCTGCCCTTCCTGCTGCCCCAAGGGCACACCAAGCTCACTCCTACTCCAGGGTCAGGCCATCTGCTGTGTCTTCCCTGGAACACCCCCTCCACAGATCCTTCTCCGGCCTGACTGAAAGTCACCTCCCACCCTTCCTAACTCCTTATCACCTGACCCTGGCTTCCTTGCTTCTTGGCATGCATCACTATTTGCAATTATATCATTTACTTATGTTCTTGTTTATTATCTGTCTCGCTAGAAATTACATACTAGAATAATCTCCATGAAGGCAGAGACTCTACCTACATCATTGTTTCTCTAGTGCTAGAACTGCATCTGACGAGTAAAAGACACTCAATAAATATATGCTCGAATGAATACATTCAAAACGTGTAACCACATAAACCATTTCCATAACTGACTACCCTACAGAAAAATCACTGCTGCAACAAAGCCTCAGCAGAGAACCATGACACCTACTACTTAGCAGTAACCTCTAACTGGATCCCTCAACTACTAGAAACCTCAACTAGTGACACTTGATATCTATCTACAGACTCAGAATGTGTGTCCCAAATTATGTACCTACACCAAAATGAACAGAGCATGCTTCTCAGGGACAGTCCACGGAAACGGCTTTTGGGTGTGTCCCTGGGGCCACAATTCCAACCAGAAATTTTTCAGCAGACCAAGAGCCAACTGACAGATAAACCAAACTTTGGAACTGAACTACTCAGAGCCAGAGGCCACACTGACGAATTCCTAGTGATATACAACATGATTAACTCAATACGATCTAGTCTTTTCATACCTCAAAACTTGACAAGACAGAACAAATTCACTGGGAAGATGAACATTTGTGAAAAGGATTATGTTTTCAGGCAAGACTGGTGGAGAGGAATAAAGTTAAACAGTAAATTTTGATGTCAAAAAATCCACTTTGCTCGTAGTTTATATTCCTCTTCTAATCAATGAGGAATATCATCCGTTATAACAAAATTAACTTAAAATACTGAAGGAACACTAGGTAATTTTTTAAACACACATAGTATCTTCAGTTTGTAATCTAGTGGTTGTCAAAGAAAAAAAACAGAGTTTTGCTATGTGAGAATCCATATTAGTTGTCATTCAATTTGCACACCAGCTTATTTAGATTGGATCCTCATCAGAATTATTTTGAGATGTAAACGGGGTCCAAACGCCAGACCAGGTATCCAAGAGTCAGGCTGCCGTTCTCAAATTACACCTGTAATCCTCCGTGAGTCATTCTCTCTACTTACAAACTTACAAACAGAGGCCCTGGTCCCGGGCCTGACTCCACTGAGTCAGTCTTGCTGGGGGAAAATGTGTGTGAAGAGAAAGTATTTAGTCCAGTGATATTTGGTGGAAAAATAAAAAAAAAGAAAGAGTATGAATAATAAGTTGCTTGTGTTCTGATATCTACAGTAAATGTTCAGAACTCAAAATATAAAATATTACATAATATAAAATTCTAAAACCCTTGAAACAAGACTGAGGTGAGAGATCTGAATCACAGGCATAAAGTACATTTTTTTATTGAAGAAAAAATTCAGAAAGGTAATGGTCATCAAACTCTGGAGTGCAGAAAGAATTTTCAAAAACTACAGGTTGTGTTATAAGGGGACTAAATGGTACTGAAAAAATAAAGATTAAATTTTTAAAAAATCAAAAAAAAAACAAACTATGGGTTGTAAATCACTAAAAGTGCTGTCGGGCTTCATAACAAAAGAACACAAGTTTCTCCGCTCTAGTTTAGCAAAAATAATAATTATATAACACCTACTATAAAGACATTCCTTCAATGTTTTAAAAAATTCTTGGAACATGAGACATTTAAGATGATGCTACACTGTTGCCCAATGAAATGGTAATACAAATATGAGATTTGAGTAATATTTCAGTATCTCAAATATTTGCACAATGCAGACCTTCGAAAAAGTTTCCCCATCTCAGTTTCAGATCTGCCCTTCCTTCTGTCCAGCACCCTGTCCCCACTGCCCCTACACATCCATTCAAGTCTATGCCCCTTGGTGTGTCCTTTCTTCAAAGAGATCCTCCTGACCACCTCCTTGCCTTCTCCTTCATGGAGCTTATCGTGTCTGTAACCCTGCAGCTGTTCTTAGGGCTATTTATTTAATGTCTGTTTCCCCACGTCGGGTCAGGAACCGGGTCTCCTTGTTTATCACTGAACTCCCCACACCTGGCACACTGCTGAGCAGAACAGAACTCACTCTTTACTGACTGGATGAAAAAAAATGAAAACCAGGCATGCAAAACTGGCCATAAATTTCTAAAACCAGAAAACAGTAAGAGGTAAGTCTTCAAATACCAAGAGAGGAAAGGAAAGGATATCTGCTATACTTTTGTATTAACCACTACTGAAGTCACCAGCACCCCCACTCCGCTGGGTAAAAAACTGCCCTGTGTGATGGCTAGTGTGCCGCCCGCCCGCCTGTCTCAGCACACGTGTGTTCGCTCCCGTTTGGGAACCGAGGGGGAAACCCGCCCACTCTGGAGAACACCGGAGACTGTGTTCCAAACCTGGGCAGTGGCTGCCCAGGACGGCCCCCGCGCAGGCCCCATCTCGTGGCCCCTGTCCCCAGCACAGCTAAGTTAGAACGTGGCCACAGACGGTGGCTCTGCCCCGGACGGCAGCTCTGCCCCTCCGAGTGGAAGGAGGCCGGCAGCCTGCACCTGCACCAGGAGGAAGTGCCCGGAGTCAGCGCCTCCCACAGTATCTTCAGTGAAGGACCGGCTTTTTTATTATTTCAGCTCACATAGATGGCACATTTAAGAAATACGATAAAAACAAATTGTTAGAAAAATAAAATGCTATTTATAAAACATGGCCGTGTCTAATTGCTATAAAAATGGCTACATGCTCACTCTCAGTTTCATTCTTGTCTCACTGCAGAGCCACACCCAGCAGTGTGAGGACAAGCACCAGTCTGTGAATCACATTTTGAGTGGCCGAAAAAAAAAAAACCCAAAAAGCCTAAATCCTCCAAACGGATCACTGAATCTCTCCTAGCACATCTGTAGGAAGGGACTGGGCAGGCTTGCTGTGAGGATTAATGATTAACATTTTCTTGGCACAGAGGGTGATGGTCTAATAATGAAAGCCTAATTATTAGTACAACAAATCCCTGTGGGAGGTTTTTCAGTTGGCACAGTTGTCCTTATCTCACCTGATTCCCTGAACACTTGACAAGGGTCCCCACCCAGCATCAGGGTAGGAAGCGCCACCACCACGGGTGAGGTGGTGATGTGTCCTGCAGCCCGTGAAAGTGGGCTTCCCAGCACACACTATGGGACGCGGGTGGCACTGTGCGCCCTGTCAGCAGGGGACACTCACGCTCTCTGGAATTCCGGGATGCTGAAGATGGCCTGCATGACGGAGCTGAGGTAGCAGCTGTTGCCCAGGTTCTTGAGGCCCGTGTACCCGGGGCCATACATGGGCTTCAGCTTCGTCCCCGTCTCCTGGATCACTTCCCACTCACTGACCCGCGGCTTGAAGTCATTGTCCCGGAGCCCGTTCTCTGTCTGGGGCAAAGTCATCGAAGGAAAACAATTTTAGCTGTGATCATCGTTTGCAGAGCTCTAGGTGAGATCACCACTTACCTGTTAGAATTATTTCTAACAGCAACAGATGTTTCTGCCCTTTTTTCCACAACCAAACAGAAAAATGAACGACCTAATTAAAGGAGACTGAGGTGGTGATGGTTGCACAATGTAAATGTACTTATGCCACAGAACTGTACACTTAGAAATGGTTAAAGTGGTAGATTTTATGTTATGTATTTCTACAATTTAAAAAAAGCCACATTTAAAAGAAAGACTGAAAAGAAAGGAAGATAGGAGGAGGAAAAAAGAAAAACAAGAATCGAAAGAGAGAAGCCAGTGGAATAATTTCAAGAGAGGATAAAACACAACACAGCAAACAAACAGGCAAGCTGGAGAAGTAGTACGATAAAACTGTGGGGCGTGGGAGGGCCTCGAAACAGGAGGGGGGCTGACGGAGGAGCAGAGAAAAAAGAATGCACAAGTGACATGAGTGAGAAAGAGGAGACAGGAGAACATGAGGACAGGGAGGTGGCTGGGCTGGGCGAGTCCAAAACACGCACACTGAAGTAGCTCCTTGCGGGGACAGATGCCATACAACCATGAGAGCATCTCAAAAACACAACAGTAAATGAAGCAAAGCTCTTCCATCAATAATAATATGTTGGCTTATTCTTTCCACCCCCCGGGGAGCTCTGCTTCCCTTCCTGAAATTAATTAAAGTGATGTTGGTCACACAGGTCATTCTAAAGGTCATCTCCCATACCTTCTCCCTTTAGTGAACAAAGGGTGACTCATGCACCTCTCCATCAATGGAGATTTTGCAAGTAAACTCCAACTAAACAAACCTCGACAAGGTGCCATTTTTATTGTACCATAAAAAGGTCCAAGCTGGTGACCAAAGGAAAATGCCAATTAATTACATTCAACAAGTAAATGCAACCATTAAAACCTAAAGCCTCAGAAATGAAGATTCATATTGGAGAAGTTACATATTAAAAAAGACAGACAGTTCCCTCCCCACGAGGTGGAAACAGAAGAAAGTGCAGGCGTTCTCACCCCGTGCATGTGAAGCATGTCAATTCCAAAATGCGCCAGGTGCTTGGCCAAATGAGGGTCCAAAACAGGTTCCTCTTCTTGAAAAGAATAAACGTCTAGAGGGTGAGGAGAAATCAGCTGTAATCAAATCACTCAATATTCAGCATTTACTCACTGATCTCCTACTGTGCACCCAGCTTGGGATATGTCAATGATCAAAACAAAAACTTCTCGTGAGTCACATTCAACTGGGGAAAGACAGAGGATGAACAACAAGCATGATAAACAGGGGTTTTTTGGTAAATGTATCTATATATCAATTCTTGTGACATTTCAGGAAGCATATTTTTTAAAAAAGATTTTCTGAAACTAGAAAAGAGCCATGTCTAAAGTTAAAATAATTTAAAATCAGACAAACAAAAATGCCTGACATTTGAGTTTTCTAACCCAAACCACAGTGGCACAACTATACGTTGAGGAGGAGAGAGGCTGAGAAAGGAGGGGTGACCCTGTGTGCCCACCGCAGGAGGACCTATGGGGCGCACACAGGCCCTCGGCAGCAGCTGAATGACTGGACTGGGGTGTTGGGTCCAGGACAGGACACACTTCTGCTCATGGAACCCTCTACAGTCTCAGACCTAACAGCCTGCCGCCTTCCACCTCCCGCCTGCCCCCGTCCCTTCTTTCCCACTTTGGTGCCCACACCTCACAAAGCTGGGGAAGCATGCATGAGGACTGTGCGGTGCTCCCCAAACGTGCCCACCTCAGGGCACACACTGAAGATGCGGATGCGTCTGACACAGCAGGGTGACTCAAGGGGCTCTGGCTGCGTGAGTGCTACCCTCTCATCCCCCTGCCCCAGGGCCTGAGGGATGGTGCACTAATGTTAGGTTGCTCTGTGCTGAGGTGGGGCTTCTCTCCTCCAGATCCTAATATTCGACCTAACAAGAGAATGCTTCAGAGGGAACCTGGCTTCTCAAAGTGTACAGGCTCCACCCAGACCTACTGAATGAGAATCCGCATTTTAATAAGATCCCCAAATGCTAAGGGAACCACTGCCTTATCTGTCCTCACCCAGCAGTGCGATGTGGGAGAGGGGACGGTGTCAGGCCCATTTTGCAAATGAGGAAAAGAGACTCAGAGAGTTTACATCATTTGCCTGAAACCCCGCAGGTGGCCCAGAACCCAGGTATTGTGACTCCTGGCCCAGTCCTTTCTCCCTCACACCAGACCACTTCCCTAAATCTCCCAGGAGACCAACAGACTTGATAAAGCACTGTCCTAGGTCTTTAACAGGCATGCAGGGTCAAAACCATGATTTCTTCAATCCTAAATTTAAAAAACAAAATTTATTACAAAGGAAACAGACATAAAAGATATCATTCTTTAGGACAGTAAAGACAGACTATCCAGTTTCCTCCTCTTTGGAACATCACCAGGAGGGGAAAAAAAGTTATATACAGAAACTATGGCGACCCTTTGACCCAAAACTAGATTCATGGAGATTCACCGTAACCAAAGGAAGATAGTCTTTCTGTTATTAATAGATTAAACGTTGCACAGCTTTTTCTTCTATCCCTCTTTCCCTAGAGGCCCATTTTAATTTGTGGGTAGTAGACTTCATTTATATTCTTTTTTAAAATATAATTCAGTGTTTCAAAAGCAAAAAAAAAAAAAAAGGCAAAATCCCCAACCCAATAAAGAAAAAATTTCCAAGAAGTTTAAATACTAAAAACCCCAACAAAATATTTGCACTAATGACTTGAAACAAATTCATTGACAATACTTCTCATCTATGACAAGCAACAGAAAAATACCACTCAAATACTGGCTGGGAGTTAAAAATGGCATTCCCTGGGCATTTTAACATTGGTTATTATTAATTAGTGAGGTCATCTTGAAGTCTTTAGACTTTATGCCTCTAATTACCAGAGCTCCATTTGAAAATAATAAAACTGCCAGAACTCCACTATTATTGTGGGCCTAGAATTCTGAAATAAGTAAAAATCACAGAGCAGTCTGTGGATCTTAACCCACTGGACTCACACCACATGGAGAAATTACCGTTTCCTATCTCCAGTTATTAACTGCTCCGGAGATACAGCATGATTCCGTCAGACACTATAGTTACACCTTACTCCAACGACAAAAGCAGTGCAGTGAGTAACAAACAAGTAACCTAAAAACAAATGATGATCTTTTCTTGAAGAATTTACAAATGACATGTAGTCACAGAAAAAATAACCTCTGAAGTAAACTTGGAAGCTGAACGTCCTGGCTTCTACATTTTTCATTGGGAAATTCGCTTTATCTGTAACTTCAGCTTAGCAAAGTCAAGTCTTAGCTCAGAAACTGCTGGGACAAATAAGTATTGCCTGGTAAGTATGACTCTCGCCCACCCCTGACTTGACTTAAACGCTGGGAGCCGAGAGGCACAGCTGGGAAGTTAGAGAGGGATCCTCCCAGGGACAGACAGCCCAAGCAACGCTTCACAAGTAACTGCCTTCACTTTGCAAGGACACCAACCACTGTTTTGTTTCCAGTTAAACGACAAACTAAACCAGGAAGAGCACAAAGAGATCCACACAAGGAAAAAGATTTTAAGAAGTTTTAGAGCCTGAATAACCCACTGATGTGACAGTGAGAAAGCAGTACATGCAGTAAGTTCCAAATTCACCTAAGGAAAAAGAGAGCAGAAATGGAAACTGAGACCAAGACTAAGAATCTATGAGGAATTATATCAAAATGGTAATAATTTGTTATCTCTACATGAGATTTTTTTGTGGTTGTTGGTTTTTGCCTTTTTAATATTTTTTAAAATTTATTATAATATCTTGATTGAAAAGAATTTCTTATCAGTGGTTCCCAGAGATTAAAATGATTCTGTTGGGTGGCATGGCACTGAGTGTACAGGGGCCATCCCTGCTCATCCACACAGGCTGACGTACTCACTCACTCGTCCACTGTTCTCGGTAGAGATTCACTGAACACCAGATACATACAGATACTGGGAACATGTTGTTAAGCCAGTCAAGCAGGGCCCTGACCTCATGAGTTAAACTTTTACTATTTCAAATAATCTTAGAAGAAATGCTGGTTTGGTATCCAGGGCCTCACAGACATTGTCTTGGGTGTGGGTTAGTCCTGTGACTTTGGGATCTCTTCCTAAGCCCCAGAAAAGGGCAGACGTCCAAATCCTGCCCTCAGATCCCCACACTGGAAAGCAGCAGGGGGAGAGGCAAAGATGCACCTCAACACGCTCTTGTGTTGAGAAAGAGAAAAGCTGGGAAGCTGGCTTCACTGCCCTTTTCTCACAGGTCAAGTAGAGAGAAAAACAGGACTCTTGGTCAAACACCCAATTCTGAGAGGAAAGGATGAGGAAAGGTCCCCTTCAGAGTGAGTGCTGACCCACCCACCCACACTGCATGTCTCCACCCTGAGCTTCTACTGGTGTCTATAGACCCTCTGCCACAGACCAGAAGAGAAACCAGAGAAGGCTCCAGTATGACTAGAGAAATACATACAAATGAACAAGGTCAGAGGTAGGCCCCATCACCTTAGACAGTATCACTTCCATGCCAGACAAAACCTAGACTATAGTCAGGAAAGGAAAACGAGAAAAAGACATCAACAAAATGGGGGGTGGAGGGGGAGACAGACAGAAAACAGTGAATCAGAGGAGCAAATTTTATTGATGTGTCTTCCTTCGTCTATTTACTCCACAAATACAGACTGAGCACCTACCAGGTGCGAGAGGCGATGGTAGACGCTAGAGATACATGGTGTGGAGCAAACACGGCGCTCAGGCGCTACTGCCCGGGTGCCGTCATTAAACACAGTTACCGGATCTTGTGGGAAAATGCTACGATGGAGAAGCACAAGGTGCCAGAGAGGCACACAGGAGGGGCACAAGCCAGGTCAAACTAAAATGAAGTCATCAATACTGTGATTCCAAACCCGCAGGCTCTGAGTAACTCAAAGGAGCACATGCCCAGGCCAAGAGTGAAGATGACTGAAGAAGAAAGACCACCTTGAGTGAGAATCTATGGAGCTGGTGCGCAGGCCAGCGGGCGAGGGGACCTCACCGCTGCCCCGGGCATCTCAGAAAGACTCTTCTCCAGTCACGCAAGGCACTGAGGCATGTTCTTAGGTAAACCAGTGTCCGTGCTGGAAGAAGAAAACACCCTCTCCTTCCCCCATGCCTTCTCGCTCCCTTCCCACCAAGAACCTCACCCTTGCTTTTGCCAAGCCAACGTCTCCTCCCACAGAGGAAAGCTTTTGTTTGTTTGCATGGTGATCTGTTTCCGGACTTGTTTGTTGTTGTACCCATGGGGACCCAGAGTGGAACTTGATATGGGGCTCATTTTTGTTACCCACGCCACCACAATGGCTCGCCTGGGGGATCAGGGCTTCTTGGAAGAACTAATGCTAAGTTGAGACCTCAAGATGAGTAGGAGTTTCTCACTGAACAGGTATATCCTTATAGGGGAGAAGGAGACCAGGATAATCGGATCACTACCATTAAATATTTGAGTCCACAACCCGCTTGGATTCCATGTTTACTAAACGATATTCTAAATATAATTCAGCTTCCCACAGGGAAGGAATGTCCTGGTCAAGACGGCAGTTGTGGTTCACGTTATAAACTAAAAAATAAACAGCCTGAATTTGAGACTTTGTCTCTTGTGAGTGGAATCAGCCTCCATTAGCCTAGTAAGTATAGATGATGCGACCCTCAGCTGTGGTACCTTCCCCAGGAGGTGGCCGCCCCGCCCCCAAAGGGCACCCTGCCCTTCTGGGCCTCAGCATACACAAGGTTCATCATAGGATATTTCAGGAAATTTTATGCATGTTTTCATGAACTTATTTGGCTTTTAAATTAACAATAAGTATACTCAGCAAACAACTAAATACAGATTCAAAAGAAACTAAAATAGAATTGATGCATCACATAAACTTTTATGAAATGATTATTAAATTGAAAAGAATCATTTGTGTTAAAACCAACTCTGCACAAAATAAACAGGAATCACAATCTTTCTTCAAGTGAGAGAAAGTGAGCATCATTTCAGCCAAATGAATACCAGAACCCTCCCCACAGGTGTGAGATCCACATTGCTACTGCCAGTGTTTCATTCATCTGTGACTCAAGCACTGTCAATTATATAATAAAGAAATCCTTAAAAGTGCTCCTTCCTCTAAAAAAAACTTAATGGCAGATACTGGGTTAATATTCTCAATAGCTAAAGTTTTTTAAAACCAGTAAGAAAACACCTACACATAAACCAGCTAAAAATCAGTCTCAGAAATTCAGAAAAATAACTATGAATGGCCAAGAACACTATAAAAAATGTTCAGCCTCACTAGTAAAGCAAAGTAAAATAAGATACCAGATTACCAAAGGTTTTTAAATTTTTTGAGCACCCAAAGTTGTCCAAGATTTGGTGAAACAGGTATTCTCATACACCGCTGGTAGGAATGTAAGTTACCACAACTGTTTAAAAAAGAAACTCGGCAACTGAAAATTTTAAAGGATCAGCCATTTGCTCCTAGGAATTTATCCTAAAAAAATAAAAAGAATTAGAAAAACACTCAAAGATTTGTATATGTACAAGGATGGCCATCAGAATAGCAAAAACATTACGACAGCTCACAGGGGAATGGTGAAATGATTTATGGAACTACCATGGGGTACTGCTGAACACTTAAAGGCATGAAAGACCATTTAAAGTTAAATGGAGAGAAATAAGGTAATTTTATACAATGTAATTCAAGTTTGGTAAAAATATGGGGAGTGGGTGTTTTTTGTATAAGAACTAATCAAGGCCTTAAAGAAGAAAAAGGAATGAAAGAAGATATGCTAATTGTTAGAAGTAATTCATCTGGCAAGTGCTATTGCTAATGATTTTTATTTACCTCTCTACACTTTTCTCTGTTTTCTAAATATGTTACACTGAACATCTGCTTCCTGGATAATTAAGAAGCAAATATAAACTTCCCTTCTTCAAGCTGAAAAAAAAAATCTTCAGATGTACTCTAAATTGCAGTTTAAAAATAAGTTTCACACTAGCAAAAAGCCTTCTGGAAAATTAAACCTTTGCCTTTATTATTAGCATACATTTAAGTAAAATCTAATTATTTAAATACTACTATTTTTGTTCCTTTAACAAAAGTATACATGCCTGCTATATATAAGATTCTGCATGGAACCCAAAGATAAGTAAGAGATATCCCAGTCTTCCAACAACTCAAATTTTAAAACTAAGCCACGTATACAAGCACTTGTAGTTTTGGACAGGTTTCTTCTGAGAGCTGGACTTCTAACAACTGGCCTATCAAAGCCCGTCGCAAGACATCACACAGAGGAGAAACATTTGAGTTAGTCTCCCCTTATCATTTTATCCAACGGAATTCCTACCTTTCCAACCCTTCTCTCTGTGGTGCCATAAAAACACAATGACGGCTGCCTTATCGAGGAGTCATTCAGCAAAGCAATGACCTGCAAACACTTTGCTGGGGCCCGGATCCAACTGCATATCCTGAACTTCCTCTCCAGATCCTGGAAGTCTTAGGATTCAGCCCGGCTCGTGTAGAGTTGTACTTGCTTGGGGGTGGGGGGATGTTTGGCACCAGCACCTGGGCCTCTTACAGCTACTTTTCCCTAATGAGTTTAAAAAAAAAAAAAGCCCCCTAACTTTAGAAACAGGAAAATTATCCAACATGTGAATCAAAAGAATCTCAACAGGACCTAACTGCGAGCCCTGAGTTAGAAAACAAGTGGGAAAGAAAACCAGGTGGATGGAAAAGGCAGCTGACAAGTACACCACGTTTGGTGAAAACATCCCAGCCAGTCAACTCTGGGGCAGGCTCCTCAGTCACAGAAAGAAAACAGAGACAGGAAAAGGATCTTTATATTTCTCCTAAAAACTCATCTTCCCTTAAAATAAAGAAGAAAGAGATTCCAGCGCCTGGGGAGATGGAGAAGGTGGACCAAGGTGCTGAGCCAGACCCGTGCCTAATCAGCGCTGTCAGTGATGCTCAGAGGCTGGGTTCCGACGGCCACGGCTCAATACTTAAGTCTCTCCTACTGACTACGGTATTGTTTCTTCCTTCCTCACAAAATGGTAGAAGGAATTAACTGTATAAACATGGACAACGCTATGGTTTTAAAACACGCGATGTGAGACCATAAAGAAAAGAAAACAATTCTGAAGCTGACAGTCCAAACAGGAACCAGTTCCGACCCCTCGAACACATGAGCACCAGCGCTGCCGGCGGACGGCGGGGACTCTGGACACACACTGTCTTTCCTTCCAAACCCACCTTCTCCAGAATGAACCATCTGTTCCTGAAATCACACTGGACCCCATAACGAAGTCCAAGGCTCCCCCACTGTTGTGATGCTGGGTCTGACTGTGCACCTTCGCTTCCCAAGGCCTGGCTCCTGCTTCTGCCCTCTTAGCCAAGAGATACACAGAAAGATAGTAACGGCTTAAATGTAGGAGGGAGCCTCCGCCAGGTAGGTCCCTGAGTCGGTGCAGGCACACTCACCCGCCCCGTCTGGAGTGATGGTTCCCAGCTTCACCGCGAGAGGGTAGCCCATGTCTCTGTAATGCTCCAGCGCGTGCCCGTTGCCCCCGGAGCTGTCAAAGAACCACTTCCCGCACAGCACGGAGCCGTCAGTCAGATTCAACCAGAGGTTTTCCCGCAGGTCACACCTGGCACACTTCCAGCCGCTGGAAAGTCATTGCAGAGCAGTTAGTACAGCTGGAGTGCACGGCAGAATCAGAAAATTAACAAGGAAGAAACGGAGTGCCTGCAGCTGGGGCCACAGTAAACAATCAATGGGATAACCTGAGACCCCTCCCGGAGCAGCAGGACCACTCAGTACCCTGCTTGCCACCCAGGGTGGGCAGGGGCGGTGGGGGCGGGACCAGCCCCTCCCGCCCTCTCTGCAAGGGCCTTTTTGCTTCAGAAAACTAACACAGAAACTGAGGGCAGAAAGGGAGGCAATTTCCTTGGGACAGTGGAGCTTGAGTAAGTTTAAAACATTAAGGATATGTATATAAACATCTAAAGTTCAAAAGCATTAACCATATCTAAGAATACTAGTTTAAACAAAACGCTACAAGATCGCAAAAATTAAGTAGAGAGGAAATCAACTTAACTAAAGGTTAAGTGTTGGGTATGCACCAGGCACCCTACCATTTAGTTCTAACAGTCACTCCTCAGCATCAGTACCGCCATCCCCGTTGTGAAGAGGAGAAACTGAGGTGCCTTCACGAAGACCACATCGAATAGTTCGGGTTCAACAAGACTGCACACATTTCTAATCCACCTGCTCTTTCCCTCTGGCACCTGCCTCTGGACACACCAGCACCTAACAGGGGTGCTAACGTGGCCCAGAGAGCACTCCAGCCAAACACGTGACACCAAAGATGGTGACAGTTGGGTTCCCCGAGAAGCAGACTCTGAGACAGAAATGTGAATGCGAATGGCTTGTTTGGGAGGGGATCCCAGGAAGCACCACAGGGAAGTGAGACTGCAAAGCACAGGAGGCCACCCTGGGCAGCTGGGACACAGTCCAGCAGGGGAACTCCAGGAGACTGCTGCCCCCACCTGAGTGGTGGGGATTGGGGCTACTTCCCCAGCCACTCCACAGTCTCTGGGTGGCGAGGGCTGTCCCAGGAGGACGGGAGGGAGCATGAACTCCTTAGCATTTGTGGCCATCCCAGGCACAGGCCTGCACGGCTTCTGCAGGCAGGGAAAGCCCTCCAGCAGAGCTGCGGGTGGGGACGGGCTCAGGGGTGTGGGCCGGCCATGTTCAGCATCTACTACAAAGGTACAGATGATTTTAGAGAAAACTTTTGCATTCATTTCTAATAAAAGGCATCTGATAAGAAAATGATATGAACGGCTAATTCGGAGAAGATGCAGAAAGTAGGTCTTCTTTGGGCTGGTTTTAGGGGGTAACGTTCCATCTCCCTTTCTGACGCTCACCTTGGAGGAATCCGGACCCCATTGTCCAGCTGGGCGAGGTTACTGGCGTACTTGGACACCGGCAGTTCGTTCTCCCACGTGTCGGGGTCCTGCTTCCTGTACGGAGATTTTGAGCTCAGAACTGCATCACAAGCAATTGTTACCTGGAAGACACACCCAAATGTATGTATGTAAACGGTTTGAGAGAACAGCAACTTCTATAAAACAAATTTAAAAGTTTATTAATAAATGTAGTCTATCTAAGAAAATTCAAATGGTTACAGTTACCACAAAAGCAAGATCCTAGCTTCCTGACCCCAGCACCCCCTGCCTGGACCCAGCTGGGGTTGGCTGCTGGCCTACAGTGCACAGCACAGACCGTGGCACGAGACAGCAAGGAACCCAACCCAGTTAGCGAGCCCAGCGTGGGATTCAGGTGTAACAATTCCTACTCTTAGCAAGCAGAGTGAAAAGTCTAAGGTGGACAATCTCCAAGGGTGAATTAGCTACAGGAACGCCTCGGCTTCCCCCCAGCGGGGCGTTTTCCCTCCTAACAAATACACACCCAGGCATCCAACGTCCTCAACTCATCGCACAATGGCGCGTGGTCAAGGGCACCGAGTGGGACACAGCAGCACAGCTCCATGACTTAGTGAGGTGCAAATGTGGACAGGGACACACCTGGGTGTCTCTGCACCAGGTCAGTCCGCGCTGTGAGCAAATCTGTGATGTCCAGCTTGGCACCAACTGGCCGTGGGGAGGGAGAGGACAGACTGTCTGCTTTCTCCCAAACCCAACTGACCCTGGACACATGCCTATCATCACATTGGCTGTTTGCTAAATGATATAATTTATTTCTGGCTGTCTTCAAAAACATATTCTGGTAGGAATGTAAAATGGTGCGGCCACTTTGGAAAACAGTTTTGCGGGTCCTCAAACAGTTTAACAGAGTTACCACAGGACCAGAAATTCCATTCCCAGGTATATACCCAAGATCAATGAAAACACGTGTTCACACAAAAAAAGTTATACACAAATGTTCACAGAAGCATTGTTTATAACGGCCAAAAAGTAGAAACAACCCAAACATCCATTAATGATAAATGAGTAAATAAAATGCCATATATATGTGCAAACAGCAGAATGTTACTTAGCAATAAGAAATGGAGTACTGATACATGCTACAACGTGGGTAAATCTTGAAAATATATGCTAAGTGAAAAAGTGCCAGCCACAAAGAACCGTGTATTATATGATGCCAGGTATATGAAATGTCCAGCCCGAGCAAATCTGCAGAGTCAGAAAGCAGATCAGTGACTGCCAGAGGCTGGGGTGGGAGGGGGGGAGGGATGACAGGTTGAGAGGTGGTGGCTGTAGGGTAATAAAAATATTCTGGAATGAGACAGTGGTGATGGGTGCCCAACTCTGAATATAATAAAAGTCACTGAACCGTTAAAATAAAAATTTCAAACAAAAATTTACTTTCCGCATCACTAACATCCTGCACAATTAATAACGGAACTCCATGCAGAGTATTTCCCCTGGGGGCACTGCCTGATCCTAAGAATTCATTAAGAGACAATGGAGGAAGTTCTCTCCGCTGCCACACCACCCCCACCCGGCCCACGGGCAATTCCTACCAGTCCTACATCCAAACCCTATTTGGAACCTGCCTCTTCTCCTTTTCGGCACACCCGTCCTAATTCCAACCACCCTCACAGCTCACCCCATAGCCACACAGCAGCTCCCCCACCCCACCATCTCCTTCCTCCAACAGCTCGACTGATCTGCTGTGAATATTAGATCCTCTCCAGTCCCCAGCTTTAAACCCCCCACAGTCATACTGAACACTACCCACTGACAACACGGGCGAGGCCCGGTCAGGAATGAGGGAAACACCCCTGCCCTCAAAGAGCATTTCCTCCATTACAGAGCAGACATCTGAAAATATAGTTTAAAACCTTCTCTAAAAGGCTCTCCCACTCATCTCTCACCACAAGTGCTGCTACATAGTTACCCTTTCCTTTCAATAACCAACATTCACCTCTCACCCCCCTTCCAGGGCTGGCCCCTAGAAAACAGACCTGAGTTCGCCAGCAGCCCCTTCCTGATTTTAGGAGAATTTTTTAAGCCGCCCTCTCACTTTGGCTACACATCCTAATCCTTTTAGTCTGGTCTGCTATTTTAACCCCTTCTTGGTTCACTGTCCACCTCAAGCCCTTCCCCAGTCCTCCTCTGGATTTTCTCAACCCCACTAGGTATTTGTTACATGTTCTGGTTTGCAATGTACAATGTTTTTTATTAAGATTTGGATATAATGTCTTTTCTTTGAATATCCTTCCTCGTGACAACAAAATTTTCTTCAATTCCAGGCCACTAAAAAACACCGATCTAGTGTTTTGAGAGTATCACCTAAAATCACTTAGAGGCCCCTTGTGTGGATCCGAGCAGAAGGTCAAGACACATCATCCTGTAATTATACTGTGAATTATGTTTCCCTGGATTTGGTGTCTGAGTGAAGTGGAGACCTTGTTACTAGTAATGAATGTCCTGGCTCCATCCCAAGTCTCCGGAGGCCTCGAGTTCAGTGGGGTCCCAGAACTGGCTCAAACAGGCTCACAGACTCAATTGTTAAATAGTAAGAAATTCCGTATGATGGTTATTAAACACAGCCATTACTAAAAATTAAATTATATAAACTTATCATTAAATAAAAAATACTTTTAAAGGGAACAAATATTCAAAACACTTTGTAATGGTCTTATTATATCTGACTATTACCTATGGTCTCTTGAGGTTTTTCACATCTGCGCTATGTGAATGGCAGAAATTATTTATAATGGCGGGCTGCTGTGTATCCTTCCCAACACAGCGCTCAGTGACACCATGGCATTAGCCTGAAATCAGCCACAGTGGCAATATTCACACCACAGAAGTCGGCAAGCACCACAAAGCAGGACTTCTCCCCAGGGAGCTGGCTGCTGACCACTGGCGAGCACACCCCACCTGAGGACCTGAAGCCTACAACAAGGTGCTGCATCCCGGATTACACAACCCTCACTGAGCCCCAAACACTACGCCTCCGTGAACCCTGCGTTACTAACAAGTGGTTTAACTTCTTGGTAGAATTCACAGAGTAACTTTCTGAAACTGAATTTTTCTACTTCTGAGAAGCTCAAGAGATGAAAGAAGAAGGTGATCCGGTTGGGTAATTTTGAGCTCAAGAACTTTTGTTATTTAAAAGCTTGAAAAGAAGCCCTGGCTGGCGTAGCTCAGTGGATTGAGCGCGGGCTGGGAACCAAAGTGTCCCAGGTTCAATTCCCAGCCAGGGTACATTCCTGGGTTGCAGGCCATAACCCCCAGCAACCGCACATTGATGTTTCTCTCTCTCTCTCTCCCTCTCCCTCTCTCTCTCTCTCTCTCTCCCCCCTTCCCTCCCTAAAAATAAATAAATAAAATCTTAAAAAAAAAATAAAGTTTAAAAAAAAAAAAGCTTGAAAAGAAAATTTGTAAACACCAAAATGTAGCAAAAGCATCAAAAGAAAATGTAGTATAAATTCTACCAGATAAATCTAGACTTTTCCTTCAATCTCCCCTTCCAAATAATTCTTTCTTCTTTTTTAGTTCTTAAAATATTTCTTCATTCTAAAAGACTGTATTAAAAATTATGACATTTTTATATACACATATATATAGCTGAATTCAGATTTCTATGTCACTGTACTTTTAAATAAAAGTATTCATACTTCAAATTATACTCTGAATATAGGAACAATTTAAAGTATTGAAACACTTTTATATTAGCTTCTCCTCATAAAGACTTTTCCTTTATAAGTGAATAGGAGAAAAACCATTTCTCGTGACATTTATTCACCATGTGCTTCTTCGCTTCTTCTCTGACAACGGACACAGAGCCACATCAGAGAACAGCAATGACGACTCTCGGTAAAAACTGCAAAGATGTACGTGTCCATGCGTGATGCCCGGTGGGGGACGCAGCAAGACCGTCGCGTCCACTCACATGTTTCATCCTGGGTAACAACCACAGGAGTCAACACAGGGAACCGGAAAAGGCAGAGGTCAGTTAATTGTGTGTGCCTTGCTAAAGGTGTGTTCTCAGTGCTAAAAAGGATGTTACATCTGATAGTGAGAGGAAACAGCTACAATACCTACGTACAGAGAATCTTCATTTCTATGGTCACAGATATAGGTACAAAGTCAGTCAGGAGCAAGAGGCTGAATGGTGGAAGCCTGGTCCCTAATGACATGGGAACCTCAAGCACAAAAATCCCCTCTTGGCCGGGGCAAGTGAGCAGGTAGCTGTGAACAGGGTCACACAAAGTCCTGAAGACTCCGGGACCTAAAGCTCTGGCTCTGGCTCTGGCAGAGTTTGAGAAGGAGAAAAATAAACTGGCACGTCTACACTCAAATGGACGCTGACCCCTGAGCGTCCAAATGGCCCGCAGCTACCTGAGAACTCAGGACATACACAAAGTGGAAAAGAGGAAAAGAAAGAAAACAAAAGCAAGAAGGATGCAGTGGCAGAGACAATACAGGAAATGAGGAGAGAGCAGGAAAATGGTTAGGGTCCCCGCAGGAACTCTGTGCCCACTTCCAGGATTCGAAAGTCAAAGTCAAACAGAAGCTGGCTGCCTCCCACCCCCACCCACACCTCCAGCTTTAAGTTCAGGAGGATGAAAGTCATGCCACAGAAAAAAACGGGAAGGGAAGAGAAAAAAACTCACCACTAAATCTAAAGTCGAATACCTAGAAAGTAATCCTAGCCCCCGTGAGGAACAGAACTGAAAAGTAGGTTCACGTTACCGCAGAGCTCCTGCAGAGCCGTGACAGGTCAATGTCGGGCTCTTTTTATCACCGTACTGCTGTTGTGTCCACAGCGGGTCTCTTTTATTTCAACTCAAACAAAATCTTACATGGAAGGCCAACATGCAGACGAGACAAAAATATAGTTGTTCCTCCAATCAGAAGACAGACCCTCTGCAGCAGCCCCTGCACATCTTGGGGGCATGGCTTGAAAAATCTAAGCAACAGACTGTGAGTCACAGGCAGCGAGAAGCCAGCCCACCTGGAGACGACCAGTCCAAGGAGCCCGAAGCCTAAACAGCATGGGACGTGACAAGCAGCAGAGGGTATTTGGCCCAAAGCTCCTCAGATGGAACCCTGATCGCCTTTTTATGCTTCTGCTCATGCTCATTCTTCTCTCGTTCAACCCGCCTTCCCCACCCCCGAGTGCACACACACCGCACACGCACACACCTGACACAGAGAGTCACGCGCATCTAGCTAGCAGCCGTGCACACTCACTGACCAGGGCAGGTAACTCCTCAATATTTGGTAGTGCTATTTCATAGTGGTCTGGGAATATAACAAGTTTGGCTTCATCTTCATATTCATAATCGTCGCTATTTAAATCGTCATCAGTATCTAGATCTGAGGAGAAAACAAAAACAGAGAACAAGACGTGAAGAAAGAACATTCCACACTGAGGCAGCACTCACTGGGAAAGCCAGAAATCCACGGGGGAGACAGACCAAGGGCATGACATTGACAACTCCCTCCTCCGACAGGACCAACCACCTGCCCCGAGGCAGGAGTAAAAGGCCTTTCCATCGGTCCTAAGTCACGAACACTTATTTATAAGTGACAGAGCAGTATAAGGAAGACTGCATCATATCATACAGTTTTACAGTGAAGCACATGTAGATATTCAATTCTTAAAAGACGTTTAAAGGAATATTGACTGCTCATTATGATTTGTCGGGTGCCTGGCTCCTGACTTCACGAGAATGGGTTGGAGTGTTCTTCCCAACACTGTAATGTGGAAGTACACGGGGTTCAGTTCTGGCTCCAGACATTAATGTGACTTTGAGCAAGTCACAGACTCTCTAAGCCTCAAGTTCCCTCATGTGCAGAATGGAGATCATAACACTTATCTCATACACTTTATATGGGGAATAAATAAGAAACTGTAGACAAGAGACCTGACACAGAATAGGTTGTCAATAATAGTAGCTTTTATTGAAAAATAAAATCTTAACTTCTGTCTTTCCCTCTCTGCCTCTCACTCCTCTTCCCCCACTGAGAGTTGCTGAGCTATCACATGGCTCATCAGAGGGGGAAACTCCATAATATAAATTGTCCTGCTGCCCAGGGGCTGAGAAGGATTTTCGGTACAAAAGATGAGGTCCTCTAGACTATTGTACCAAATCATCACCTCTCTGCTTGGCTGACCTCTGGTAAAGATTAGGTGAAGGCTCAAGGAAATGTCTCATCACGATATTTACATGGACATTTCAGCCTCGCATTCACATGGTGCCAGCACCCCAGATCATGTTTGTATATTTAGATGTTTGGAACTATGGTGACAAAGAGCTACCAAGCCACATTCCACTCACACACACACATACCCACACATAAACAGGTACACAAACATGGGTTCTGTAGATACGAGAAAGTTACTTCACTAGACCAAGCAGCCAGCTGAATACCAAAGGATCCAGATTCTGTCATTACCTTGTTGTTTGCCTCCAACCTAAAACCTAGTATCTTTTTGTGGACAGCTCTACTCTTGAATTCTCCAAAGGGAGAGCAGTTTTAAGTAGAAAATGAAATACAGCTAAAAGAGTCTAAGTCATTTAATGAAAGATCCTAAATGACAAGATGCAGAAATGCAGAAACAGAGAAACAAAAATGCTGCCAGCCATAAGAGCTTTGTTTCCCAAAAAACAATGTCAAAGAAGATTCTAAGAGTTTAAGAAGTAAGGGCATTTTATTCAAGGCAACGATTCAAAGACAGTCATTCTACATCACAAAAATCTGAATGCCTCAATAACTATACCTATGTTATATGTTATATTCTATATCTATATTCTGTTATAAAATTTTAAATGCCCCAATATCTATGGGATGGTGTTCAACCCAACAGACTATTATTCAAATGATATTTATTTAGAGTAGGTAGAAACATGAACATGTTTATGCTATACTCGTGCTAAAAATACAAAGCCACTTTCACTGTAAAGACAACTTTGCGGAAGTTATGCTCACAGAAAAGAACTGGAGAAAAACCTAAGAAAATGAAAATACTAAGTGGGTGAACTTTTCTCCATCCTTACATTTTCCTTTATTGTGTTGTTTATAACAATTTTAAGTAACCAAAGTACAAATCTCTTGTTGTTATATGTAGATTCAACTTATATAACATATTATGTAGGTGTCTCTTTCTCATAGAAAACATGTTCACTTAATGCTGATTCGCATCTTACCTGGACAAAAACAATGATAAACTAAGTGCAAGAAAACCCCACCCTGACATTTAGTAGCTCTGTAATGCTGGGCAAGTTCTTTCCACGTTCATTTTCCTCAAGAGTAAGCAAGGATAATACTATCTACTCCACAAGACTGCTGAGAGTGCTCAATAAGGCAAGGGTGTAGGGCCCCTAGTACAGGACTCAGCCGGCCTCGGGGGCTCCACGGGCAGCAGCTTCCATCACCTTCACCATCACCATCACTGCCTTCCCTACACTCCTGGCCACAGGACCAGATGTGCCTTCCTTTCCTTTAGGCTGCCCAGCTCCAAAGCAATCCTGGGAAAAGTCTGAGGAAGACCACTATACCATGTGGGGATCTGCCATGTGATCTGAATATGGAGAACAGATGAACTTGGAACGCTTCCAGACTAAGCTGAAAGAGCAGGAAACGGGTCGTATCCACCTTCCATGTCCTGGGCCCCTGCTCAGTGGGCAGCACACACCACACACTCAGTAAGTGTCTGGGAGAGGAGACGAAGAAGTTAACAACCCACCACACTCAGGACGACAGCAACGCAAGAGCACCACAGGGTTGCTATGGTTTGGGTTGTTTGTGTTTTGGTTAGTAACTGCTACATGTTTCAAAAGAAGCAAGACCACTGTCATGCAAAATTTAAAAAAGCAGAACTTTGTTGGGTTTCTCAACACTTACTTTATAGTTTACTTTTATTTTTAATTCAATGGAATGGAAGGGGACCACAATCTTTCCAAACATCTTAATTCAAATTAGAGAAAGTCGACACAGAGAACCTACACTCTTATTTTAAGGGACAAATCTAAACTGTTTCCGGAATATATATGACCCCACAACCTGAAGGATAAATCTATAATTTCCAAATTTTTCTAATTAGAGTCTCACCACCCCAAAAATATCTAGTTGAGAAACCTACAGGGACCCCCAACTTCTCCCAGCAATCACTTCCCATCCTGGCTAGTAACTGGTAATTCCTGCCCTTTCCCTAAGTTTAAAAAAACATTTAGAGGAAAATACCACTTCCTCAACTCCACCTCAGGGAACCTCTCAGACCCCACGGGAGAAGTGGCTGAGGTTGCCCCACCTCCAGGAAGGAGCCTGCCCAGACTGGACAGTGAGGCAACCCAGTGAGGACTGCATCCCTGTGGGGACCAGGCTCTGCACCCGGCTCAGCCTTCCCTCAGCCCGACCACGCTGACGTCGACCTGTGTGCTGGGGGTGAGCGCCTGCCTGCCCCTGCCGGCCGGCCGGGGCTGTGCCAACCCACCACCCATTTACCCCCCACGGAAGGTGTGGGGAGAGTCCGTGAGCGCAGACCCTCCTGCTTCAGGCGGAAAGGCAGAATGGCACTCCCTGGGGCCTTCTGGTCACAACAGGCACAGGTGAGCCTTCCAAAAGCCCCATTCCTGGGACTTTCCCCAAACGCTCCCTTGCCCAACCTGTCTCTCATCAAGTATAAACACCAAGGCCAAAGCCCCCCAAAATGGACTGTAAGCTCTCTGATGTCGAGGTGGCTCTCGGAAATCCCAGCCCTCAGACACAGAGGCACCTGACTTACTCACTCCTGTTTATGAATGCTGGGGGGATGGGGTACTTAACAAAAATTTGAATATTTAACACGACTTTTATGACATACCAAAAATATGGCATCCTTATGAAATGCATTAACAGTTATTTAGACACGTATACACGTTTGTAGCTTTGTTGTAAGATTAGGCCGGAATCACATCCCGAGTGCTGGGTATTTCTTTAAAGACCCCAGACTCCCTGATATCCACTCCTCTCCTTCTCTTTCATAGAATGGTAAGTACTATGTCAGCTCATTTCTAAAATGCACAATCTGCCATACTGTTGTGAGTTATCTTCCTATAATAGTGTCCCTTTCTCACCTGAGACACTCACACAGAGCTGCTCACACTTTCTCAGTTCACAGCATCCCAGCAACTTTCACACAGAAGCAGGAAGCCCCCACCCCACAAAGTCCTCATGTTCTGTTTATTTAGTTGATAGTTAGGTGCAAACAACTCAATAAGTATTTACGTTCTAACTACATAGTAGCCATTTGAAAAAATAATGCACATAAATTGAAAGAACAAAATGTTCTTGTTCATCCTTAAACACCCACAACTCCTCACGTATGGGATGAGTGTATCTGTTGGGCACTACACAGCTTCTTTCTGAATCAGGCCGGACAACACCTCCCTTCTTCCCGTTCCACATTCATTTTCACCTGGTACCAACCTTTTACCACAGAAACCACCCAAAACCAGCTTCACAAAGAGATGAAGTCATTGAAAGGAATACCGGATACTCTAACAGTAAAAATACATGAGCTCATGGTTCATGCAGTGTTCAAGCATCACTGTGTTCCCTTAAGGAGTTAAAATATTCTGAGGTGCACCTGTGAGTCTGTTGCAGCACCCCAGGGTGCCTCAGAGCACAGTTGGGGAATCAAAGTGTTAAAGGCTCACCACTGTCTACAGGAAAAAAGTCTAAATGCATGGTATACGTATAGACTATCACTGAATACAGAAGATATATAAGGATATACAAAAAGAAAATACCGTTTGTCTCTGGGGAGACCAACCAAGGAACCAGGAGACACGGAAGGGAGAAAAAGAAATTTGCTCTTCATTATAGAGCCTCTTATAACTTTGCAATTTTAAGTTTTCTCCATGGGTTACACATTCAAAAAATATTTTTGAAATGCTAAATGCAAAAAGAAATATAAAATGTAAATGATTCAAAAGCTGCCCATAGTTGTCATTATTGGTAAAACTCGTATACACCCGCCCCCCACCCCCCAGCAAACACCAGAGCTGACAGAAGGATGCTCAGCTGTGGTTTCCCTTGATGAATACCAACAAGATAGGAAGGGAACCTGACTGCTGAGGGCAGAGTGGTGCTCAGGAGACTTGGGGAAAGCCACTGAGCACCAGCTAATGGCCTCAGTGTTCCTTATAAAATCAGTACTGAAGGTCATAACTGATTGGTTCAATGGTTTTAATGTGACTGCTAAACCAAAGGAAAAGGAATTATTCACCAGTCATCAAGTGAATGTGGAAAAAAGCCTCTCTCCAGGAGAAAGTATTAGTCATCTGCATGAGTTTTGGGAAGGAGTGGGGGCATCATAACTACATTTCAGTAGCAGTGAGAGAGTACTTTCTATTCAAACAAACAAGAGAGACTGCAAAAGAGTTCTGATTCTCATCCTCTGCATGAAGAGACAACCCCAATGCTCCTTTCAGGGAAGGAATCTTTGACAAAAGCTACTAGCTGCCTCCTGGTATCCATTCCCCTCTTCTTGTATAGTAACAGGCTTTATGTAATGAAGCCAGTTAATACACTTTACTTTCCATTCTCCTGTGCAGCACCTGGTGTGCCCATGTGTCCAAGTTCTGACCAGAGACATACAAACTGAAGTGTTGGCTTAAAGGTCTGTAAGAAGGCTGACAAAAAAAAAAAAAGCAACTCCACTAGGAGATGAGATTTTTGTCCTTCCCCCTTCATCTTTCTTGCTTTCCAGATGAGGGTGTGATGGCTGGAGTTCTAGCAGCCATTTTTGGACCATAAAGTAACCATGAAGTTAAAAATCACAGGCCAGCATGGAGAGTAAAGCAGAAACATGGGAAGACTCTAGACTCTGGTAGAACATGAGGCTGTCACATCAGCCTGCACTTGCTGCTTCCCCACATCTTCTACATGAGAGAAATAAACAACTGTCTTGTTTGAACTCAGCAGTAATTTAAATTTTCTGTTACACAAGCCATGTGTAATCTTAATACAACCCTTCACTGCAGTTCACTTCCAGGCCACACCAACTTGAAGACAGAGCCGTGATCAGGGTGACGAGGGAAAAGTGCCTGCCGCTGGAAGATGGGCAGCATCAGCTGAGAGGGCTGTAAACGGGGGCTTGCAAAAGCAAATTCTTGCCGGGATGAAGTAGCCAACATAAATTTGTGATGCATCCAGTATAAGACATTAGAGAGAAATGGGCTGGGGCAACCCCCAGAGTGCTAATGAGGTTTAAATTTAACTTTGAAAACAACTGGTACAGCCCAAAGAGGACACTTTTGCTGGGCTGTGAGCTCTAGGCACATCTGTGTCTCCAGAGACGTGGAATGTTGGGGACACACAGAGCAGTGTGGGGGGGAGCCCCGCCCAAACGGGCTGGCGGGTCAGCACTGCCAGGGAGCAATGGATGGGGTCCATGCAGAATACAGCACAAAACCTCAGTGCTTACCTTTGGGTTAATTTTTAAAACACTTACTTGATACTATCATCTACCACAAATGACCACTAAAGAAACCAAACTCCGAAGTCTTCTGAGTAAAAGAAACAAGGTTAAAGGGCAAGATGGAGAATCAAAGCAGGAAGAAAAACCAGCTCTGTGACTGTCTCCAATGGCTTTACTTTACAAATAATGAACAAGCCTTTCATTTCAATAGTAACATACATTCGTTATGGAAAGAATTGAAAACAGATAAGTGAAAAGAAGAAAATAAAAATCACCTCACTCACACCACCAGAAGAGCTACTTTTAACAATTTGGAGTGTATTCTGCCAGACTCTTCCAGACTCTCAGTCATATATGCATGTGTGTATACAAACACATTTACATACATGCATGCACCTACATATATAGATATACATGCACATATACAAACATATCAATCTTTACATATATAGGGTGGGGCAAAAGTAGGTTTATAGTTGTGAGTATGCAAAACATAGTTTCTTCTCATGTTATTATTTATTAAGTATTGTATTATTTTTCATACAACTGTATACATGTATACATGATATGTATGTCAATATCTGTACACATATCAATATACATATACATGTATATGCGAATACATGTATATATGTATACATATGTGTGTGTATAGATGTTTCTACCAAAATGAAACTGCAATATGCAAATTATTCTGAAATTTCTTTCAAACAATAATCCCAGGCATTTAGGGATTTAAACTTGCTTGGTCAGACATCAACGAACTACTCTTCCTCCTGGGAAAACCCTATCGGAAGCTTACTATAGCATACGATCATGATAACATGATATCAGAAACCAGTACTCATTTGCATAAGCAAAACCAGCTCTCCTGAAAGAAGGAGACAGAAAATCACTGTTAGTCAAACACCACAGCGATCACAGTTGCAGGCAAGGTCCACTGATGGGTGATAAAATTAGTGAGCAAAACCCTGAGGAGAAACAAGGTATCAGCATAGTCTCCAAATATCACTCCAACCCATTTATTAGTTACACTGTAACTTTTCCGGGGAGAAACCCAGCAGACACCTTTAACCTCGCCAGCCTGAAGACACCACATCCTGCGCCCCTGCTGTTATGTACGTGGTACACGTCACCCTCTGGTACACTTGCCAAAAATGCGTGACCTCAGACTTATTATACTGAGGAAACATCAAACAAATCCAAGTGGAGGTACATTCTACACAGTAACTGATCACTACTAAAAAACAAAAAAAAATGGTAACTGGTCACTACTCTTCAAAAAAATCACAATCATTAAAGGCAGAAAGAGAGTGAGGAGCGATGCCAGATCAGACAGGATTAAGGAAGCACGACCACTGCATGCCACAGGGGATTCTGAAACACGACAGGACATTGGTGGAAAAAGTGAAACCCCAATAAACTCTGTCGTTCGGCTAATATTAAAAAAAAGAAAGACATGAAACTGGCTTTTCTGTAAAAGCAGCGGGAAAAGAGACCAGACGCAGAATCACAATTGCTCCCCGGTGGCTACAGGCATGAGGGCTTCGAACGCTAACCGGCCGAGGGTGCCGACACCCTTCACCACTCAGTGAGCGCGAGAGGCGGTCCGACCACCTCGAGTCCAACTGGTTCCACTCACTCTTCTCTTGTAGAGCAATAAGCAACCTATCAGACTGAATCAAACACACACATGCACACGCACATGTCCACACACACAAAATCTAGGCACATTATTGATAATTATGTACATTACCTAAAAAAATCTTGGAATTCCTCCTTTTTGGTAAAGCTCCACCAGACGCCCCTTTTACCTTCTGAAAAGAAAACAAGAAATTGTTAAAATGCAACCCATGGAATAGATGACTGAGGGAGGTGGGGGAGGGGGGGAGTAAATCTCAGAGGTTCCCAGGTTTTATAAAAGTCCAGAGGAAATATTCAACCTGGATTCGAGATTCCAGGATAAACAGGAACTTGACCCAGGTCAATGGAGGTAAGTGAAGGGCAACGCTATTGTTCCATCTGATTATTTTCACCAAGTTATAAAGAAGGCGCTTCTGGAAAGGGAAGTGGAACCAGGCATCAAAGTGAAGTGCGAGTAGATGCTTCAACTTCAAGCCGGCACACCCTCCCAAGGGGCTGGCGTCCAGGCCCGACGCTGGAGCTGCTCCAGCAGACCCTGGCCCCGCTCCCTGCTGGGTCCCCAGTGGCTGGGCCTGGGCATGCCCAGCTATTACTGTCGAAAGGTTTAATAAATACCAATATATGGTCACTGATATTTAGGTCATACTACAGATCAGTCTAACCTCCCTAAACACTTCATGGCTGGCTACATCACCACCCTAAGCTGCGTGCAGTGTCTACCGATCCCAGAAATGCCTGGCAGCAGGGAAATAAATGCCCACCGAGTGTTCATGCCAAAGAGGTCATTCGTTACCCTCTGACACTCACAATAAATTTTACTCTCAAACTGGATTATAAAAATGTTTGTTTCCATGGTCAAAACGACATGTCCACCTTGCACATTCTCTCAGCTACCAGAAAAAGAGCGCGTTTCTGACACACGGCGGGGTGCGGGGTGCGGGTCGAACCCCGACACCTTCTCACGTGGTCATGTGTGACGGCAGCGTCAGGTCCTTGCTGCTTTGTTCGCTGGTGCCGTCATCAGCTCGAAGTCTCCTTGCCCACATTTTGCCGTTTGGCATTGACGGCTGACTCACCTCCGTGGTTCTCACATGATGTTTTTACAGCTCCTACTGTAACTCTATAGTTCACATTTTAGGAACGTGAGAATTATTGAACACTTCACCTCAGAACCCTGTTTCTCCAAATACTAATGCCAAATACATGTCGCTCTCTTGAAACCCCTCTCCTCCCCGGCCTCAGGGCCTCTCTTCCTCTCCCCCACCCCCACTTACCTGCCTCAAAAAGAGGGAAAATAAACCTGTCCCGTACACACATTTAACAATCCTGGAGGCCACTTCAAACGTCTCTACGGAAGTTAATGGCACCTTCCTTCAGACCTACCGACTTCGATAATGACAATAAGGAGGAAATGACAGTTCTTCAGGAGGTGCAGTACGTGACCAGAGATAATCAAGGAAGAAGAGCAGACCTGGCATATAACAGCCTCTCAGCAAGAATTTGCTGGGTGGATGGTGAATGGATGGATGACGGATGTCGAACAGAGAGAGGGATGTGCTGACCACAGGGAATGCAACAGGTAGAAGAAGGGAAGGGGTGGAAGTGATGCATCCCAGACAGACAAACAAACAAACAAACAACCCTGTACCTTAAAGGTGTAAAATCAGTGTGTTCCAAAAAAGAGAAGTGGTTTGCTGTGTCTAGAGCACAAGGCTGGTGGAGTAAAACTGAGGGTTAGAAAGGCTCCACGGGCCAGACCACGGAGGGCCTTGTAATCACGTGCAAAAGAGTCTGGACTTCGTCCCACAACAAAGGGAGAGACGTCAGAGATTTAAGACAAGATGCACAGATACAAGCATTTGGAAAGTTCACTCTGGGCACAGCATGCAGGCTGGGTAGATCGAGGGTGGCGAGTCTGAAGGAAGGAGACTAGTCAGGAAGCTGCAGCACTAGCCCTTTTAGGGGCTGATGAGCACTCAGGCAGGGTGGACTTTAGAGCTATCTGGGAGCCCAGACAAGGTTTGGTCACCAACCAGTCACAGCATGAAAGCAGGATCAAAAGAATGTCTAGGTCTCCAGAATTCAAGAGATAACTTATTCAGGCTGGGCACAGTGAGTCTGCAGTACCTATGAGATGCTTCAAGTAGAAAAAGCCAGGTCAGAGTCAGATCTTCGGCTCTGGGAAGATATTGGTGTAGGAGTCATCAGCTCAGAGGCAGTGGTTAAACCAAGATGTGCACGACAGGAACGAGGAAGAGCAGCTTTCAGAGAAAAGACAGGAGGGTCAAACGGAAACCCTAAGCAATGCCGTGTCTGAAGGGTAAGTGAAGAAAGCAATGCTAGGGAAGGGAGGTGAGAAAGGGCAGTCTGAAAGGCTGCACTCAATGGGAGGTGCGCCAGAGACGATGAGAACAGAAAAGTTTTTAAAGAAGCTTTAATCGAAGGATGGGCTGACTAAAGGAGGACACATTAAAGGGGCAATTCTGTGGCGTGTTCTTTTGTAAGGTGGGAGAAAAAAGCCAGAACAGGGAGCGACTGGGCATATCAAAGGGAGTGGAGTTAGTGAAGGTGCAGGTAGGAGGAGACAGGACCAGGAGCACAGAGAGAGAAAGCTTTCGGCCGAGATAGAGGAACTGGATGCACCTGAGTTCCCAGGAGGCAAGAAAGGAGTTCGAAGAGTTTCTGTCCAGGGGTCCCTGTTTCCTGCATAAAGTAGAAGGCAAATCATTTTCTGAGAACCAAGGAGCCGGGGAAGCATCCGAAGTCTGGAGCAGGAGAGAGTACAGACTCGGTTTGCTAGGCAGGGACAGGGCCTAGCGGGGTGGGGCGGGGCGGAGGGTGAAGGGAGGAACAGGACAGGGCCTCAGACCCCAAGGCAGCACGGGATTCCTAACTGTGTGCACCTGAAAGCAGAGAGTGGTACCAATGGGAACAGTGGCTGGAGTTCTGAGGACAGTTCAGGAGGCAAGACAAGAGGATGAGGGTCACTGAGGGTATTGGTGATAAGAGAATGTTTAAAGTCCTGGACCCTAATTGATGAGCAGGCTAACCAAATGGGAAGCGGCTGCCTGGACAAGCCACAGGCCCGAAGGCACCAAAGAGGGACAACAAATCAAAATAAATGAGTGAAAGAGCCACACCAAGAGAGGGCTGTGATGAGAGAGTGGAACACAGGGCTGGGCAGAAGTAAGACCTGCTTGAGCGTGGTTGGTAGGGTAATAATATGGCTGTAGTTACTTGTAGCTTTAATTAGAACATTTCACCTAAAATGTCATATGGTGTGCTTGAGTGCGATACTATGTTACAGAATTATATGCTTATGATTTTGTACTTAAAAAGGGAGCATTGTTTGTGCTGGATCCTGTATTTCACTTAAAATGTGGGTGGCAGAGCTAACTGTATGAGATTACCGGCAGTCCACAGTTCTGCCACCAACTCCATGACCGAGTTATTTCGAGTCTCTGGGCCTGTTTCATTCCCCCCCTCCCCCCACCAGTTCTGTAGAATTTCCATCACTTGATACTAAGAAATATGTGGGACAAAGAGGACCTCCCAAGACCTACTATGCCCCAACTAACAGGAGTAGTAAATGTAAATCATACAATATTAAGCCAACATTAGATTCTTTTAAAGCTAATCACTGGGTTTATGGTTCATCTGACCTCTCGGCCTTTCTTTCCTCCTCTTCACCCCACTCTCCCTACTGTCTAATTTGGGATCTCTCCTCACTGTCCAAAGTTTAAACAGAGGACATGTTAAGTAGGCTAGGGTGACAGAGTAGATGAACTTCAAATCAGCACTGATGACTTAGAACGGTGATTTTCAACTGGAACGCTGAAAGAATTTTTAAAACATGCAATACCTGACTATTTAGTCTAGGGCACTAACCTCTTTTCCCTTAGACTGTCAAAGAATAAAAAATGACAGCAGCCAACACCACCATAGCCATCTGGTGTGAATACATCAAAATTATACCTAATTTTTGTAAGATGGAAAAAAATATATTTTGAGTGTGCTACAGAATTTTAGTAATTAGTTTATGTGTGCCATGAGATAAGAAAAATTGAAAATTGCTGATTTAGAAAATCCAAGATAATCTACAAACTATTAGAACTAAAGTGAAAGTTGAACAGTGTTGGTAACATCAAATCAACATTGAAAATTAATAATATCGCCAAACACCACCAATCATCAATTAAAATGCATAAAAAGTAAGAGAGGGCAGTTATAGTGGTTACAAAAATCACAGAGTACCTTTAAAAAAAGCTAACAAAATGTAAGCTCCTTTACTGAAAGTTACAAAATATTGTTGAAGGACATAAAAGAGCCGTGAATAAACAGAAAGGCATGGCATGTTGAACAGTCATTCAATAAACATTTATGAAGCACCTACTCTGTGCTGGGCACTGTTGAGTGCTGAGGACACAGAGAGACAAAATTACCTGCCCCCACGAAACTGATGTGATGATGTGGACTACAAATTAATCAACAGGTTAAATGTGATCATAATCAGAATCTCAACAGGACTTTTTAAACTAGATGAACTGATTCCAAAATCCATATAGAAAAACAAATGTCTAAACCCATAAAAGTTCTAGGGAAAATTAACACGGAAAAAGTGCTTGCACTAGCAGATATCAGGCTTGTCACACCAATGCAGAGACCAAAAAGTAGTCAATAAAATCAACAGAAAAGAATGAGCCCCCAAACAGATCCATGTGGTAATGGCAAGCTAAAACATAAAAAAGATGGCTCTATGTCCTGGCTGGTGTGGCTTAGTGGACTGAGTGCCAGCCTGTGAACCACAGGGTTGCCAATTCGATTCCCATTCAGGGCACACGCCTGGGTTGCAGGCCAGGTCCCCAGTAGGAGGTGAGGGAGAGGCAACCACACACTGATGTTTCTCTCCCTCTCTCCCTCCCCCTCTGTCTAAAAATAAATAAATAAAATCTTTAAAAGAAAAAAAGGTGGCACTACAAATCATTGGGAAAGACTGCACAACTCTAGTAATAGTGGGACAACCGGTTATCAATATGGAAAATAAAATGTAGATTCCCACACTTCACAGAGATGTAAAAATAAATTATAGATGGATTAAAGATCTAAAATGTTAAAACACACATGTGTGCATACACATGCACTTCTCAAAAAAAAGTAAAGCATCAGAAGAAATATCTTTATGGCCTTAAGTTGGAAAACAATTTCTTAGAGACAATACAAAAAGCACAATTTATAAAAGTTTAGTACATCAGAATTCAAAGCTTCTCTTCTATAATATAATTCACAAAGCAAAATGTTTTTATATCCAGAATGTGAAAAGAACTAAATAAAAGTTTTAACAAAAAGAAAAATCCATTGAGAAATAGGCCAAAAATATAAATAGGCAACTTGGAGAAGAGAAAACCAGAATGTCCAATAAACATAAATAAAGGGTTTCAACTCTCCCAGAAGGAAATGCCAAACATTTCACACTACTTCACAGCCATCAGGCTGGTGAGGCTGTGGAAACCCAGGAGTTCACTGCAGACAGGAGTTTAAACTGGTGCAGCCGATCTGGGAAAAAATTTGTCAACATCTAGTAAAAATAAGGATAAACACACCCACACGCCAACATTAGCACTTCTACATATATTTCCTAAAAAAACTTGAACCTGTACCCCAGGAGAAAAGCATAAAAACATTAACTGTTATGTTGTTAATAGAAGCAAAAAATAGAAACAATCTAAATGTTCATCAGTGGAATAGAATAATAAGTGACAAGGTAGAATACCAAACAACTATTAAATTAAGTACATTCAAATGTATCACAACATGAACAGATTTCAAAACAATGCTGAAAGGAAAAGTTTTACACAGAATTACAAGTAAGAGCATGGCACTATTTATCTACATCTTTAAAACACACAATCATTCTACATATTGATGATGAATACCTATTCATAAATAAAATATAATGACATGCATAGGAATGAGAAACAACAACTTCACAACTATGGTTACTTCTGGGAGTGAGGGAAACAAAACAGACTTCAACTTTCAAGAAAGCTCTTTCTCTTGCTGAAAAAAAATATGAAGCAAAAATACCCAAATACTTTCTATTTCTGACTTTTAGATTCATGAGTGTTTCTACTATTATTTTCTGTACTTTTTTGTATTTTTTTTTACTTTATTATTTTTCCATCAGTCAACTCATATCTTCTTAACTGGAAGCAGAGGTTCAGAGGAAGAGAAAAATAAAACTGGTTAAGGTAAGATTTGGGGGACTCTATGAATTTCTACAACAGTCCTGTTTCTGTTTCCCGTCATCAGAGAACCAGGAGTTACAGTAAAACCTCCACATGACAAACACAGCAAGATGATGTTACAGGCAGGACATCAAGGCAGTTCTCCAAAGGCGCAACTCTCACCTCTCGCACATGTCTTTTCAGGTGCATGTACACGCTCTGTCCAGTTTTTCGAAAATGTCTTTCAACGTGTTCCCTTCCAAAGGCCAAAAACGTATTCATGCATACATAGAGTCCACCTTCAGAATTCTAGAAAAAAGAGGTCACACCATTAGCCAAGGACGCCTCACCAAGCAGCCTAGATACAGAGAGACGGAAGGGGAGGGAAGGCGAATGATGAAGGCAAAGCCTGGCAAAGGCCACCCGGCTGCCACAGTCATCGGCAGTACCCCAGGAGACCACCGCCGGGAGGTCACTGGCGAGTGACTCCACAGACATCCACAGAAGCAACATCCCCCCCAACCCTGGGTGCCAGGTGCTCCCCTGGACAACTGGGCACAGGGTCATAGCAGCAAGGTCCTCAAGGTCCTGGGAAGTAGGCATGGTTGTCTGACACCCCACTCGGGGGTAAATCACAATAAGGGACAGAAGGAAGTTGGTGAATGATTCAACTACCCTCACAGCCATAGTTTATCACGGTTACTTCCTCACTTGTCAGGGCAAGACTCCAGGACAGAGTGTTTATACCCTTTTAGCAGGACAGAGTTCTTCAAAGACATTGTTCCCTTCCTTTGATGACACATGATATTTGCTAGTATCCATGAATAAAGTGTAACAATTTAATACCTAAATAATAATTCAATAAGTAAATGCTAAAGGATGGAGTCTATAACAATCATAGCTATCAGTACACATTATTGCATGCCTGATACGTGCCAAGTGCTTTACCTATATTATTTCTGGTCCAAACAATACTGCAAGCTGCTTATTATTACTTCCATTTTACAGTTAAAAAAAAAAACTAAGGATGTCATATGTCCATGTTCACACAGCTTGGAAGTGTTTGAGGTAAATTTGAACTTCTTCCTCTTTTTATCCCTCCATGCAATATTTCAAATAGTATTTAATTATAGGCATACTGCTACCATGAATAGTCAAAAATATTGTTTGCATTTCAGATACTTGATTTCTATGCCAATCTCATCTCTCTTTTTCTCTCACTCAGCCTGACATGCTTCTCTGTAAACTTAGCATCTAAAATTAGCCCCATTGCCTCAGTGGAGTGGATTTTTATTAAGATCCTGTTTGTCTCACTGCTGTAAACTTTCAAAAGTTCTTAAATTACTGTCAGAATTGCCAACGAACACCTGTCAAAATTCCTTACATTGCATTTTTTTAATTTTTATTGAATTTATTGGGGTTAAAGTGGTTAATAAAATTATATAGGTTTCAGGTGTACAATTCTGTAATACGTCATCTGTACAACTGTATTGTGTGTTCACTACCCCAAGTCAAGTCTCCTTCCATCACCATTTATCCCCCCTTTACAATTTCAAAACATACACTGATGCTCATTAGCAATATATGAAGAAGAAATTTTAAAGTCCTAATAACTCAAAAATTACTTTTCATATATTACTAATGAGCATCTGTACATGTTTTGAAATTGTAACTTTAACAAAATTCTCCAACACTGTATCCACGGTTTATAAGCCAGACATAATAACGAAGTCTTATCACAATGAGAACATTGTAACAGCACTAACTCAAACTTGTACCTATTACTGTAGCATATACATTGCTAAAGTCAAGGGAAAAAAGTATGAAGATGACAAAGAAAAAAGTAAAATGGTCTCAATTTGCTGAATACATTATAGTTTATATGGAAAATTGGAAGGAATCTACAAAGTACTAAAAATAACAACTAGTAAAACCAATGCATGAACAGAGCAAGGCTGTGGGGTACAGGCTGATAGACAAAAATCAACCTCAATTTTATATTCTGGCAACAGATACCTCCAAACTAAATTTTTAAAACCTGAATATAAAAAGAGCATCCAAAAAACTCAGAATTCTACAGCTTGTGCTTATGGATAAATTTTTCCCCTAAATGAGATCATTTGAGTAAAATTAGAAGAGTTCTTCACACTACATTCACTTGATCAATAAGGAAAATATTTTCAAAATACTTTTTTAAATAAGCATCTTCTTTTGCATAGTCATAATCTTTAAGAAAAAAACATATTGCATCATTATAATGGTCAGTGATTCACTGAGCCCATTGAATTGAGCACCACATACTGTGATTTAAAAAAAAAAAACACTTCCATTCTCTTCCAATAAAATGTAATTCTGTCCAAAAGAATGATAACCAAGAGATACACAGGGGAAGCACGAGAGTTGCAAGCAGAGGTTCTGAACTGCTACTAATTACCTTGTAGCCAAAGGCAGGTTGTTACACAGTCTCTGAGCTTCAGTATCTACCTCTGTAAACATGGCTGTACCAATAATTCCCACCTCACAGGGTTTCATGAACCTCAAAGAAGATGAAACACATTCTGTGCTGTAATGCATCACAAAGATATTGGTAATTATTCACTGTGAGCTAAAAGTTCTGTGTATTACATGCATCTCCTGTTATTTCAATTATTTTCTAAGGGGGGAAACAGCAGATAGAAGGAAAAAGTGAATCTGACAGCCACTCAGGCTAGAGGTAACAAATATTAATCTGCCAGAAAAATACATTAGGCAACTAGTAAGAAACCAGGAAATTACCAAGCAGAAGAAGAAAAATGTTTAAGTGTAGAGTAGCTATACAATGTAAGAGTTTATAATCTCTGAATAATCATAAAGTCTTTGCTAATTTCATTGCCAAGCGTTTTTGAATTATTAGGGAACTTGATAAAAATTTAATATACTAAACATTCATTCTCAGTTTCTGGAGTCACCTGATATTGTCACAAAGTCCATAATCACACAGAAAAATGCTATGGCACTCACTCAGAGATGACCCCCCCCCCCCACCCCGCCCACACACACCGGGAAGGGTTCTATTGAAAACCTCCACAGGCATCTTCCATCAGGCACACAGGTGCCCTCTGAAGCCACATGTGCCCATCTGCTAGCAGCCCTGAGATGGGGAAACCACCCAGGGAACGTACTGGTAATTCTAAAAATTCAGGACACACTGAGACAGAACACATTAAAAGCTACCTCATACAGAACAAACACCCTAGTCTAATCATCTATATTTTCTCCCCTCTTGCCTTATTTATGTCTAAATATTGGCCCCATATGGCAGTTTTTGCCACATACACAGTCAATACTCCATGCCACAGACAGCTTCCTTCACTAATGGCGACAAGTCTATGCTGACACATTTCTCCCAATTCCTCTGTGACCAAAGCACAGAGAAGGGTTTATAGCCTGGGATCAGAGATAAGCTGATTGACTCATAAGATTTTCAAACCCTCAACTTCATCCTCTCATTAACCAGCCACAACCCCACTAAAATCACTGCTTCCAAAAGCACCCAAAACACTTGTCTTCATGGGGCCAATACTGCAGCCAGAAATCGGGCAGGACTTCTGCGTAAGCACGGTGCTAAAACCGCAGAAACGAGGATCACAGCCCGGCTTGGTAATGAAGCTAGCAGGGCGCACACAAGAACAGAAGTGACTGCACTAGATTGTACAGACTGGGGTGGACCTCTTTCTTCACGTCCAGTGTCCTTTGTCTTAAGATGTATGCAGCATGTCTTTAAAAGAGAATAAAAATTAAACAGTATTTTTTAAAAAATCAGGTAGATTTAGAGAACTATACCAACTAACAGTGAAACACAACTCAAAGAATAAGAGGAAAGGATGTAAAATGATACTAAGTCATGGTGGTAGGGTGCTTTACTAAAGTAGATTATAAATGACATGCATGTATGTTGAGTTAATTTTTGAAACAAACGGTAGTATAACAATGGAGATTCAAAAAATATATTCATTTGACATGTCAAAAACTTATGTCAGGCCACAAGAATCACGAAAATAAAGGGGAAATCACTAACAAAAGTTACCGGTACAGTTAGACTTCAGTGTAGAGGAAAATTAACCTAGATCCACATCTGATACGAGATACCGTACTAAGGTCCAGAGAGATCCAAGAGATAGCATTTTAAAAACTAGAAAAGAGCAGAATAGCATATTTATCCCCCTTGTGAAGAGGAAAATAACTTCTCACCAAGAAAACACAGAATTGCAAAAGAGATGGCATAGTTGAGTATAAACATATAAACACCAATGAACAAGTTTTACACCACAAAATACTACGAAACGATGAGAAAACCAACAATAGAACAATGAAGATGTGAAATACAAGGAAGAAAAGCTTACATGCATTCTACATAACGTTGATAAAATTACGTACAGGATGTCAACATCCACTTTCAACTTGGTAAGAGTCTTTGTAAGACTGTTTAGTTTTAAATGTAAGAAAATATTAAAATCAAACCATCACATTCTCACCTCCTGAAGTAAGCCCATTAAAACAATCTCACAATGAGTATACAGGCCTACTAAAGTAGTAAAAGAAAAAGTATTATAATTGCACAGCCTGGAGCCACAGAGAAAGTCTATATATCCACTCCCATTAATATAAGTCAGTTACGTCTTTCTGTGGGTCAATAAAACTACTTCTTCTTTGGGTACAGACTCCGGGAACCCAAAAGAAATTTAAAAAGAAACGATTTGTTCAAAAATATGCGTGGATGCACTATTTATAACCGGAAAAAGGAGCAATGGCCCCAAACAGAGGAGCTAAGAGCTGTGGCACATAAACGCCACAAATACTTTAATACTCCTCACGATAAGAAATTTGTAAATTGTGTGTAACATGTACAGAACACATGTACAGAGCTGCACACAACGTGCACAGAAAAATAACGTTCATGGAAAAAGAACTCAGGCCAGTGACAAGAAGGAAAAGGAAGAAGGGGCTGTGAGGAGCGTCTGCACACTGACGAAAACCTGAGCGGAAAACGGAATGTGACTAACGGCCTTAGATCGATTTCAAGTCCTTGACTCTGGGGCCCACAGCCTCACCTCCCGCTGCCTCCATGTTTGGCCTCGAGTGCTGTTTCCCAAACTAATGCCGTGCAGGACGAGGTTGTTTCGTTCTGCTTCTATTCATGAGGGAAGGGTACAGGGTCCCCGCGCACAGGACCAGTTCAAGGCTCCAGCCAGATGTGAACTTACACGTGGGAAGTCCCACAAAACCCACACGGATCTACATCCTGTTCAAACCAACTGATCCACTGCTCACGCACTTGGATGTGGCTGCGAGGTCAAGTTGCTATAAAAATGTGTAAACACTTACTTCCAATGTCTGTACCTATCTCTTGGCACCAGTCAGCTGGCTACACTCTGAGTAGCACTGGGTGAGAGCTAGGTGAACTGCCGGATCCTAAGAGTATCTCACTGTCAGGGAAGTGTTACTTCAAGGACTTTGGGGGCACCAGACCAGACCTCAAGCCTTCAGAGCAGCGCCATCAAAACCAGCTACCCATGGCATCATCTGAACAACAGAAGCTGCTCCCCAGATCCCGCACCTGTCCACCTGCCCACCAGTCCACCTGCCGGCCTCTGCCCACAACCAGTTCCCACATCTCCCTGCTCATCTGCCTGTGCTGACAGTCCTTAACCCCAAACCCACTTTCATTTCACAACTGTTAGAATTTTGCTATTTGAAATCTGTAGCTGCGACAAACCCAAGCTTCCTTCATTTGGGGCCAGTAGATTGAGAAGCTGAGCTGCACAGTTGCTCCTGGAGAGCAGGACAACTGTATCACATGCATTACTGAATCCCCAAAACCGTATCTGGTACAGAGCAGGATTTTCTGTACCAGAATGGCAGGTTTTGTGTCATTTGTCTGTCATTCTATTATATAGTTTAATCTCTCTCTCTCAAATTTGTCCTCAGTGCCCTTTTCTTAAAGAGTTCCTAGCACAGGCTCCATTTTAAGCCTTTGGCATGGCTCAGTAATGGGGATCATCAAAAGAAAACTGATGGTCATGCACAGAACACAGCCTGAGGCACCAGCAGAAATACTAGCTTTTCTGGTTTGTTTGGCTCAAGTCACATTCTTAGCAGCTTGGACACTTGAACCCACTGTTCCAGCTGTCCAACCTTCTGCGACCAAGCTCACATGGCTCTCTGGGACTGAGACTGCCGTCCCCACAGCCATCCTACCCTGGACTCTTATCTGGCTCCTACTCGCAGAGGACACCCCACTGAGAATGGCCAAAGGGTGCATCTCCACATGTTCTTAGCTAAAGAAGATTCCAATTATCATTTTCATCATGCACCAAACAGAAACTTGATTGAGATGCAAAGGCTTCATTTAGAAACCAAAAATCACAAGGAAGTCAAGAAATACCACTCAGGCCCTGGCTGCTGTAGCTCACTGGATTGAGCACCGGCTTGCAAACCAAAAGGTTATCAGTTCAGTTCCCAGTCAGGGCACATGCCTGGGCTGTGGGCCAGGTCCCCAGCAAGGGGCACAGGAAAGGCAGCCAGACATTGATGTTTCTCTCCCTCTCTTTCTCCGCCCCTGCTTTCCCTCTCTCTAAAAAAATAAATAAATAAAATCTTTTTTTTTAAAGAAAGAAATACCACTCAAAATTTCTCTGAGGCTTTATAATGCTTCACTTTGAAAACTTCTCCCACTGATGACCAAATGGTAAGAGAGAAGAGCAGCATCACAGAAGCCTATGCATTATTTAAACCCGCTCTCCAATGCATTTCAGTATAGATACGATATATCCATAGCCATTTATTTATTACTTTACAATGTAGTACCCTACGTCCTATTTAGAAGTAACACCAAGGAAGAAGTCACCTTTTATTATACTGCCTGCCATTTAAAAGAACATCAAAAAGGGTGGTGAATATAAAGATCAAGGTTACAACATGTTTCAGAGTAGCCAGTGAACAGTCATTTTAAATAAAAATACACCACATTGTCAATCAGGAGGTGTTCAGAGAACTTTGTTTACGATGGCGTGTTCTTGGAGACTGGCCTCCGCTGGAAGTCAGGAAGGGAGAGTGAGCCCGTGTGAGCGGCACGCTCAGGAAACAGAGTCGCTGCGTAACACTTGTTTTTAGAACCACAGGGCAGTGTGGAAAACAAGCGGTCACCGCCACAAAGAGAAACATGAGGTAGGTAGATGGAGTCACAACAAAGCCTCGTGCGGGGCAAATGACATGCCAGTACCCTGCAAGACTGTGACCCACACACTCCTGCCAAAGGGACACAAAAAGGAAAAGAACATGGCATTTTCTAGAACAGCGATTTTAAAAAGAAAATACATTAACTAAATTGGGTGCTTGTAATAGTGAAAGGAAATAACCGGAATGCCCAACAACAGATTTGTTGAGTAATTTACGGCATATCTGTGAAATGTAACGCTCTTGGGCCATGTAAAATTGACTTGTGGTGAGTATTTACTGATACGTGTTTCTGAGTGCAGAAAGCAGATGACAAAACTGTGTGCATGCTGCTACAATCTATGTGACACGTACACACTGCACGGCATGAATGTCATCTCAGTGGGGGGGGGGGGTGGAGGGAATGTGGAATTCTTTTCTTCATGTTGTCTTTTGGCATTTTCTAATTTTTCTTCCAGGATGCTAAAATTTTCCTCAATTGAATGTATTTAGAAACAAATGTATGCATGTGGAATAGAACAGGCAATCATTCCAATGTTCCCTTTTCTTCACCGAAGCCCTTCTTACGCTTTAGCAAGACAACTTCACAGCTCTAAGGTGCTGCTGCATGGTCTCATTGCTTGAGGTGAAAATACAGCCTGAAATAACTAAGAGATTAATTTGAAATGTGTAGCCAAGGAAATTTGGGAGAGCACACAAGGGAAAGAGAGGAGATGAGGACTGTAATCTCAGGGAGGCAGACTAGAATGTGATTACAACAGAAAATGAAATCGAGGACGCTGTCCCCAGCTGGATGCCATCCAGGCTCACAGAAGGGGGACGGTCTGTGTGGGGTCTGGAAACGAAGCTGTGACAGAGAATGAGGCTGTCATGTCCTCTCCGGGGGCGGGGCGAGAGAAGTTGGTGGGGGTATGCAGCAGGAGTTTATTCAGCAGGGAGAGAGAGACAAGCAAGGTGGTGCCCTGATGACATGGACATCCAAGTAAGAAGAGACAGAAAACAAATGAGAGACAGAGGAGATCATTTCCAGCAGAGACAGAGTGACAGAGAAGCTGGAGGGTGGGTGGAGAGACAAGAGGGTTGGGGTCACCATGCAGCCCAGGGGATGGGGTGGGAGGGGCGAGGGAACAGCTCCAGGATGAGGGGCCGGGAGAGCAAAGTGGAAAGAGCACCTGGCTAAACCAAAAGCATGTACAAAGGCCACAGCTCCAGGAAAAGCTTGGCTACATCCTCAAAAACCAGCAAGAAAGGCAGGACACTAGAGTCGCACGAAGGGAGGAGGTAGAAGGATACGTGGAGGAGGACAGGTCCCCAGAGGCCAGCAGAAGTGGCTCCAGGGCCTGAGAAGAGGTCGAGTTCCCGCCCAGTGGGATGCAAAGCCATTGGAGGGCTTCAGAGCGGGCAGTGCCACAACCCGACCTCCATTGTTAAAAGCTCACTCTGACTGCGGGGAGAACTACTGGGAGGGGGTGTCAGGAGAACGCATGGTTACAAGGCTATTATATATTCTAGACCCATGCTGTCCAATAATGAAGCCGCTGGACACACAGGAATGTTTAAATCTAAATTAGTTTAAATTAGGTTAACTTAAAAGTTCAGTTTCTCAGTCACACTGGACACATTTCCAACTGCTCAGAGGCTGCACGTGGCGAGGGGCTAACACGCTGGATGAGACTGATAGCACACTCCCATTGCCACAGAAAGCTCTTTAGACAGCCCCTGTCTCAACAAGGCAGGCAGCGTGGTGGCTTAGCCTGGGGGAGGTGGCAGGGGGAAGAGGGAAGGAGGCTCTCAGCAGAGATGGGTGAACTTGGGTAGATCCAGGACATAATTTTGGGAGACAGCCCATAGCCTGGAAGATGGATGAGATACAGGGGTGTGTGGAAAAGGGCCAAAGCAAGGACAGCTCCTCACTGTTTTGACTCATTACTTCACAAGACTGCCCACTGCGCTCTGCTCAATCCTTGCTTTCATGAAGCAGCCATCTGCCTATTAATTCAGCCTCTCGGGTACTTCCATATCTGAATGGTACATATGAATATTCCAATGTACAAATCCCCAGCACAATTCTGGCTTCTAGAGCAAAACAAACAGACGACGGTTTTTAAACACAAAATTAAGTGCCTGCAGATGGGAAGCAAATGTGCGATAAGAAAGTAAAACAGGGTCCAGATCAAGTGCAGCCAGGACGCAACCTGCAGAAGGGGAAATACACAGAAAGGAATTGTCCGAAACAGGCTGGAGCTCAGCGGTTGACCCCTAGAACAGAACTACTAGATATGGTATTTGCAAAATCAAAAATTTTGGTTTCAACAACAAATCCACTGAAATAAACTTGTCTGTAAAGCTAAAGAGAAAAGAGCAAATGCATAACATCCCAAGAAGGTACAGGCCTCTGTGCTGGACACATAAATCATACCGTGGCCATGGCGTGTTAGGAAAAAAATAGAAATGTTAATGCAGTAATGGTTCTTCCAGCCTGCTCCAAACTTGGAGGTCTCCCTCTCTGCAGAGGACTCCTATGCCTTAGAGCTGCAAGGCTAAAGGCAGGGTCTGAACAACTAGGTTTGATAAAATATAAATGTACTGTCCCACTGAGACACCATTTATTAACTTTTTTCTGAAGGATAAAACCAAATCCTTGCTCTGGGTATTTGGAGTAATGAGGACCCAACTTGCTGGGGAAGGAGGAGTTCGGGTGGGGCATGAGGAGCAGCTCCTCTAGGGCTCACAGCACAAGTGGGAGAGTTAAAAGTTGACAGAGGAAGAAGACACCAAGGTGAGCGTCTGCAGTGGCACTAACAGGAAGCCATACTGCACTGAAGTTGTTCCCAGCTTACATCCAAAAAAAAAACCCCAATGTGAAACTGCACTGTCAAAGGTAAAAACCTTTCACAGTCATGGATTATTATTTTTCTAAAAGACATGGTTTTTCTTCAGGATACGTTTCTCCTGATAAACTACATTATACATGAGGACTTAGCGTTCCAGGCTAACCCACGGAAGCCCATCCCATGGAGCTGAACGTGAGTACGAATAACAGCCCTGAACCGAACAGAGTTCCCCCTAACGGGGCCAGCGCACACCCACGCCCGAGGCATCCACTTTAGGGCATGGAGAGCCTCCTGCAGAATAACCAAGTACAGCGTGTCTCTTTGGCAAAGCCAAGACCTTATAAATCCCACTTCACCCTTTTCTCAGAGGGCTCCCTCCCACTAAATCCCACTAACGAGACAGGTAGCAATAAGTCACATTTAATGGGCAGCCATGATTGCAACTGTGCACAGTGGGTATGACAGAGGGGACCAAGGCCCAGAGACATTCAGTAAAATTAAGGTACTTGCTGAAGTCATATTGCCACTAAGTAGTAAAAGGGTGGGGGGATTTGGACCCAGGCCAGTCTGATCCACCCCCCTCCACCCTGCCCTGCCACATGCTGCCTGGAGCAACTGAGAAACAGATGCCCTACTGGCGGCAGAAGCCAGGTAGGGGGCTGTCAGCAAGCACACGCCATCGTGGGGGCCTGGGGAAAAAAGCAGTTCCTTCTTTTTTTTTTTTTTTGGTCAAGCTGTCTTATTCCAAGCAAATAAAAGGGTCGAGCAAAGGACAGCCAAGCCACTCAAGTAAGTAGCTTGTGCCAGGGGCTCTGTCTGCCAGGCTGCCCTGCAGGGGAGGACAAGGGCTTCAGCAGGTCCTGCCAGCTCCACTCCCCATGCTCCAAAAGGCAGCTGAAGACCCTGGGAGGTGGCTGCTCCAGGCTAACAGCTCCCTGGCAAGACCCACGGTACTGGGCTCCGGACACTGCGGAAGTAGTTACAGGTTTGGTGACCCCACAGTCCACCCGCCCTCATCAGCTTGTGTCCAGTCAGTGGATCTGTCCATGGTCCCACTTGGCTGGCGGGAGCCTAGGGAGACAGCCCACACAAACTGAGGCTCCTTCCAAAGCCTCAGGCTGCAGCCCAGAGGCAGGACCTGCCCGAATGGCATGTCCAAAGGAGCAATGCAGCAGTTGTTCCCAAAGGATATAATGTATCCCTGCTCCCTGCCCCATTCCTTATCTTCAGGACCCTATGTTCTCTTTCCTTCAGGCCAATCAACCCACTAATCCCACTAACAGACCGCCAAATATATTTCTAAGAGCTGCTGGGGACAGAGATATCTATGTCCAGGTCACCACTTTACAGCCACACCCGAAGCATTAACCAGGACAAAAAAAAAAAAAAAAAAGCAACACTTGGTTTGATTAGGACACAGCTCTCATAATTGCAACTCAAGGACCATCAACCTCTTGGTCAATCACCCATGGAGTTCACATGGGGCAAATTCTCCCTAGAGTGATTTTATTTCATGAAACAGTCAAATCTATATGCATTCCATCTATAACTACTTATGCAGCATCATTATCTATTCAAATTTCTAACTCCAGGAAAAAATACTGCCCAGACTCCTGAGTTTCTCTGAAAGTTGAGCCAATCAGTGGGAGGGCAGGAGGCCTGTACTTGTGGCTGCTTCCTCTACAACTTGGAGAGAAAAGGTCCCAGGTCCCAGGAGCAAGGAGGTGGGGCCCTGGGTCCTTCCAATGGAAAGGTTATTCACAAATCCTGGGTCTCGCCAGACTCTGCGACCCAAACCCTGACCTCGGAGCTCCACTCTAGTCCCCAATTTCCCCAGTGGGCATACAGGACTTGCCCACTTGCATTTGACCATCTGACCTTCCCCATTTACGTCTTTGACTCACTCCATGTCCCAAGCTACAAGGTGTGAGGTCGCCTTCAACTCCTCTGCTCACTGCACAGTCTGTCACTAAGTTGGGTCATACCATTCATGAACATTTCCACTGAGTTTATTCCTACCTCCCAGCCACGTCGACCCTCACTGGCACCACGCTAAAGAAAGCACACACCTTCCAATGTTACAAGAGACTCCTAGGTGAATTCCTATTCCAGGCCTCCCTGCTCCCAACCAACCAGTCCTCATTCCACTTCCAGGATGGCCACACCAAATAACCACGGTCCTCACGCTGTTCCCTTGCCACACTGTTTAAAACTTAAATATCCCCGCTGTGCTTCAGGGTCTAGCTTCATGACACGTCAGGGCTAAGTCCCCTCTCTGTCAATATCAGTCTTAGAGCAAGTCCTTGAACAGGCTACGTAACCTCTGACTCTTAGTTCCCTCATCTGTAAAACAGGGCAGCACATAGAAGTACCCAGTGCAGTGTTTCACTCATGACGGAGACTCAGACTTGGCGCTTAGGCTCCCCTGCTGTGAAAGAAAGATCCACGTCATATCCTCCCTTCCCCAGGGTCCTCTGTTTCCCTCCTAAATACCCTCGCCCGCCCCACCACCTACAGCACCGAGCGCAGTGCTGGGTGTATAGTAGGCTCTACCTAAGTATGTATACTTACTAATAAATACAAAACAAGTATTTTATTTTCCATGTTATCACAAGAAGCACATACTGCGCACCTCAAGCAACATCTCCAATCTCGTGGCTTGTTCAGATTCATTGAATTCTTGTCATGGCTGCACTGTCCTGCTCGAACCCTAAAACTTGGCGGTCTTGTTCACATCTTCCCTGTGCACGGGGACAAGGGGAGTCCTCAACTGATGCCCCATAACACTGCACGTCAGCCGCGGCACAGAGGCCTGGGCTATGTCCACAGGGACCAGCCCTCTGTCACCTCCCTGAGGGACACCATGTGTGGCAGCTTCTACCAAGATCCCTTGGAGCACCTAGAATCACAACACACAAAACACTCGGCTAATACCCAGGACATCGTTCCCTGGCTTTTCAGGGGTCAAGTTTATGGCTTGTCAGATAACATGATAAAATTAAAAAAACACACAATATTGGCTGTTTTTAGTAACAATTTTTAGTAATTTTTATGCCAGAATACATGGTGATGGTTTTGTAAAAATAGGGAAACAGAAAGGATCCAGCCTACTAAACACAGGATCACAAATGGCAGGCTTTTCCATCCTCCACTCTTGTCCCTTTAACTCTCAAAGACCTCAGCTATTCCAGGTCTTCAGCAATCAGTATCCTAACCATGACAGAGATGTACAAAGTGCTTTGAAAGTACAGGACAATAAATGTCTAACTCAGCTGGGGCACGGGGAGGGGGGATCACAGAGAACACCTGAGCTGCTGTTTAAGGACCCGTAGGGTTTTACCTGCTTGGGGTGATGGGTGGGGAGAAGGCATTCCAGGCTGACCTTGGAGCATCTGAGAACACTGCACCCTCTGGGCCAAAGGGAGTGCAACCAGGTGGCAGGGGCTAAGTGATGACCCTGGCCAGGAAAGTTGGGTCAGCATGTGCTATATTAGAACAGCCTGTTTGGTGCCACTGAAAATCTCTAGGCAGGGAAATGACATGAAAAGACCCATGTTTCAGAAGGACAACGGACAATACAATGTGACAGACAAGAAGGGCAGCAAGGTGGTGGGTTACGAGATTTCCACAAGAGTCCAGGCAGGAAATGATGAGGGCCTGACCCTCGGCAGCAGGGAAGGAGGGAGGGGGCTATGCAGGAACCCGGGAACCTGGTCACTGGTTGGATGCGATGTAAAAGAAAGGGAGGAGCACCTGGGGTCCTTGCAGCATGCTTCACAATAGCCACAAGGTGGAAGCAACTCAAGTGTCCACCCACAGACAAACGGGCAAACAAACCGTGCTATACACATACACTGGAATATCATTCTGCTTTAAAGGGGAAGGAAATTCCAACACATGATACAACACGTGAACCTTACAAATGTTACGGTAAGTGCAATACGTCAGTCATGAAAGGACAAACCCTACATGATCTCACTTATATAAGACACCTACCGCAGACAATTCATGGAGACAACGCAGAATTGTGCTTGCCAAGGGCTGGCGGGGTGAGGGGGCGGGGAATGGGAGTTATTGTTGACAAGGACAATATTTCAGTTTTGCAAGATGAAAAGAGTTCTGGACATGGACGGTGGTGACAGCTGCACTACAATGTGAAACTATCCTTGATACCACCGAACCACACACCTCAAAATGGTTAAGAAGGTCAACTTTACATTATGTGCATTTTACACAATTGTTTTAAAGGTGAGGGAGGGACACTGGGTGACCCTGGGCATCTCCCAGTCAGGGCACTAAATGGTGGTGGCACCTTATGTGAGCTCCAGGCCGCAGGAAGAGCAGTGCAGGGAGTAAACACAGAATTCAGAATTGCACAGATGTTCAGATTCAATATCAGCTGTGATGACAAACTTTCTCGCTCCCTGACATGATCAGCACCGTATGGTACATCCCAGAACTCTAAAAATGATACAACTTTAAAGGTAATTAACAAGTGCCAAAAAGAGACAGCTAGCAACTTCTGGATTACTAGTTTGGAAAAGGAGGACTCCAGGGAGCCCAGGGCAGACTACACACACACATCAATTTCACTCCTTTCTGAAGCCCAAATAAAAGAACAGTAAAGGGATTTTTGGAGAAAACATAAACCATAGCAACAAAATCTGGAACCTGGATGGCAGATGGGTAAGTGCTAAAAAGACTAAGACAAGCTGACAAAGCTAAATGCTAAGTCTGTAGCAGGGAAAGCCAAGACAAACTCTGATTGACACTCCAGAATTCCCAAAAGACTCCACAGCTGACAGCCCCAGGTAACTCTGGAAGTTGGGGTACAACAGGGACCAAAACAAGGGTCGGAAATCTGTCCAGATAGCAGTCAGAGCCCCAGAGCCCTCCCACACTCCAGGCGTCCCTCCCCGACCAGCAAACTGCTAGCGATTTGTTCCAACGCAGGTGAAAACGAAGGACTCAGGTCCGTGGGACACTAGGCTCAGTTAAGGATAGGGGTTCCCTCCCAAGTACACAGGGACTTGGAGATGGAGGGGTAACATATGTGTATTGGTCCAGCATTAGTCCGGAAATACAAACTATCCTGGGTATTTCAGGCAGGAAGGGATTTAGTACCAGGCTTGGAGGCATATAGGGATTTAGTACCAGGCTTGGAGGCATATAAAATCATGGGAAGAGCTATGACAGCCAAGGTCAGAGAAACCACCACTCATGTTCAGGAAATCAAGATCCACAAGCCTCACAAAACACTGCACAAGTGATCCCAGCCTCCCCTCGACCGAGGTGGCTTTGAGGTCCCACAAGAACTAGGAAAATCCCCTGTCTGCCACGTGTGCCACAGCTGCATTAGCCATCGAGGCTTCTTCTCTTTGCCTCCGACTCTCTCACTGGCAGATTCAGAACCAGCAGCCTGCCGTCAAAGGTGTCCAGGTTCCCAGCCGCCACGGCAGAACAGGGACAGGGTGGAGAACCAGAGGACAATACCCAGCCAGTACCAATATGCGGGTGCGGAGGCTGCCTCGTCCTCCTCTCCCACTCGGCTCCCTGGGTACTGGCAGGCAGGCTTTCACTTTGCAAGCAAGAGCTGACAGAAGTCTCCTAACCAGTGGTCAAAGGGAAAAAATCATGATGCTCAATGTTAAGGTTCCCCAAAGAAAAGGTCCGGCCAGATCACACTCCAGTGAAGCTCACAGCAAAAAGAATAAAGACTTCTCACCTCTGAAAGAGCTAACAATTCCTGTCCAAGTAGCTGCAAATCTTTTCAAAAGGAGTCGCACATTCTACATTTTGCTTCATAACAAGAATGTATGAGACACATGATATTTCTGGTTGAGCTAAGGTTCATGACCAATTAATTATTCAACCACCACAAATGTGAAAAAGTGAACCCATAGAAGCCACAGTGCAAATGGGTTTGGCACTGGAGGGGCCAGCTGCATTTTTCTGCATAAACTCTAGAACTTTGGTTTCCAAAGTATGACCTGGGCACCCTGTGATGCCCCCTAAGGCTGTTCCAGTAATCTGCAATGCCAACCTGCTTTCGCAACACACACTCATTCGCCCTTTCCAAACCCGTTCTCTCACGAGCACACAGTGGCATTTTTCAATCTTCGGGACACCTGATGACATCACCACTTGCAGAGCTAATGGAATGGAAGTTGTTTTCAATTTTTTTGCCTTAATTCTAAGATGGTAACTATCGGTAGACAGAAACCACATAACAGCGCTTTGGGGTCTTCAAAAATACTTGTAAGGGGCCAAAGAGTTTGAGGGACACTGCCATAAAACCACCTTTTAGTCAGCGGCCAGGGAGCTTTGGCTATGTGAAACTAATTAGACTTAGTTTAGGTTTACATCTTCAAAGAAAAAAATCTGTACTTCCTAAATTTTACTTTACTATCTTATATCAGTTCCTGTTTATCCATCAGGATCACAATGTTTCCCCATAGATCCTAAATTAAATGATTTCCCCTTCCAAGTAAGCACTGGGATGGCAAGTCTCACTGCGTGACGTCGGCACACACGGTAACACAACAGCCGAAAGCAGACTGTGCCGGGACTCAGACACGTACACACCAGCGATCACAGCAGCTCCACACAGGACAGCCACAAGGAGGAGACAGCCCAGAAGTCCATCAGCAGAGGAACACGTAGACAAAGTGCAGTGCACACCTGCACTGGAACAGCATTCGAGCTTAAAAGGGAAGGAAGTTCTGATACACACTACAGCATGGATGCACCGTGAGGATACGCTAAGTGAAATAAGCCAGACACAAAAGGACAAACACTGTGTGACCTCACTTACATGGGGGACCTGGAATAGGGACAGAAAACAGAAAGGTGGTTACAGGGTGTGGCAAAAAGGAGCTTGTTATAAATAACAACGTAGCCTTTCTCACTTAGGAAATTCCAAGAGCTTTGGGAGTTCTGTGCTGGGAACAAAGACCAAGTATCCATTCCTTATTATAAATCACAATATCACAGAAGGATTTACTAAGCCCCTAATAAGAAGTTTTCCTACAAGTAAATGACCTCAAAGCCTTTCCCAAAGGATAGCTACACCAGCCACTCCCATGAGCGCCCCCCCCACCCCATCCAGCTGAGTTTGGCAAAGACCCCCAGGAAAGCAGAGAACCAACAGTGAGTGACATCTCAACATCACCAAGAGACCTGAGCTTTGGAGAATGCAGGGGTGGGGGGACTCCTTTTTACAAAAAAGGTGCTGATTGACACTGGGAGGAAAGAGGAGGTATGGGAGCACTGACTGTGCTGGTCTCACGCCCTCTCAGGCCACCTTTTGGTGTGGAGAGCTGTTTGCCCCAGCAGGTGGGGCCTGACGACCTAGCCTCCCCTCGCCAGGATCGCTCCCGTCTCAGCTGCTGCTGGCATCTCAGCTGCTGCTGGCGGCAGGGATTCTCAGCCTCTCCAGCACAAATACCACCCTGGGAGAGTGAGGGCTTTCCTTCCTCCCCTTTGTCACTATTCCCTTGGACGTCTTCCACTTCTGTCCCCTGGGATACCTTTCCAAAATAAACTGCCCGGGCCTCAGCCCTGGTCTCCATCTTTCAGTTGACTCCAGCGAGGACAAGGCATAAGATGAGCTCTCCACCCCAGACGGGGGGGAGAGGCGTACAGGCACAACAGTGGCCCAGCTCCTCCCATACCTAATGCTTCGTATGAGGCTTCACACACAGTCGATGTTTAAAACTACCAGTTACATGGGTAGAAGAAAAGAAAATAATGGCAAATCATGGAAGACAGACTATAACTAACTGCTATCGTGTATGACGCAGCCGCAAAGTAACAATGGAGGCTTCAGAGGAAAGGACAAAATCTGAAGCAGAAAGGGAACGATAAGGTAGACCCCTGAGAGAGGATCAAGAAAAGGAAGGTGGTCCTGAAAAAGGAAATGACTCTCACACGCTAAGGACCCACTGACTAGGCCACCTGGAGCTGGCAACTGGAAACTGAGGGGAAATGAGACTGAGTGTACTGCGATGGGTGAGGGTTAGACAACACCAGGGGATGGGAACAGATTTTGCATGGTGGTCCTTGAAGACTTGTGAGCAGAGGTGCGAACCAATTTCCCCACTAAACCACACCAAGCTTTCCACATAAGCCCTGACAACCAAACCCTCAGGCTTACAACCATGATTGACTCCATCCCTTTCTTTTCTTGCTACATGAGTATCAGCTGGCCAGGCACACTTAGCATATTAATTTATTCCATCTACAAAACAACTCCGTGAGGTAGGTTCTATTATTAGCCCCATTTTACAGATGGGGAAACTGAGGCACATAGAAGTTACATAGCTGGGTGACAGAGCGAGGATTCTGCCTATCTGGCTCTCTCTTTCATATCCCCCCCCCCCCGCCTCCACAATCAATGAAGTCACCACATTCTCCATAATCCCACATGACTCCTTTCCCAAACTTTCCCATATGTTGTGTCCTTACCAATTTCCAAACCTAAAACCTCATGTAATTCATACATTTCCTAGACATGCATTGAGTTCCTGTCATATGTACCAGACGCTGGGCAGGCTGCTGAGGACACAATGATGCACAGCCCCCACTCTCCGGGAAGGTCACATTACAGACCTTGCGAGATGAACCAAGTCCTGGAGAGGAGAACCTACAGGTGAGGGTGGCAAACAGGGCCTGGGGTGAAACCAAATTGGCAGGTGAAAAAACAAATTTTCACTTATCCCAGAAGAAATGTTACTAAGTGTCCCTGCTAAGTGCTAAGCCCTAGAAAGTGAGAAGGAAGAAAGGACAGGAACACTGAAATGAGTATCCTGCCACCCCACTCACTGCTCACACCCCCAAAGGTGCTCACAACATGCCTATGAGAGACACATGATAAAAACCAATCAGTTCAGTCTTGCTCTAACACCACTTCAAATCGCATGACTTTCAGTAGCTTTCCAGAACTGTCCACAGGTATACAAAATCAAGATCCTGTTCCAGGTATTCAGGGACCCCATCTTCTACTCTCTACCTGGCTCTGACTCATTTCTTGTTAAAGCAATCTTTTCCTTCCAATACATTCCAAGCACATAAGAAAATAACATCCACACTTTATGTGTTCACACATGTGATTGACCTTGCTTAGAATGTCAGTCTCCTTTATTTCTATCTGTCTTCATCGATGACCTTTTTCAAAAGTATCCAAAGCTAGGATGACTATTTTTGTCACTCAGACGGTTTTGGCCTTTTCTCTACAACAGTCCTATGGTCATTATGGATTAAAGTTTCCAGCATGTATGGAACCGATGAATTTTGTTCTGTGTGGTTCTTTCAGCCATGCCCATGTGAGTTGGCACGTGGTAGGTGCACAAGAAATCTTGTTGGATTCATGATGAAGTGTTAAGTACCATATGGAAAGATCTCATATTATTACGCACTGTGCTTTAGTAAAACTTGTTATAAAACCTTCCTTCTCTTCTTCCCCGAAACAGATAATGAAATATACTGATTCATCAACCTTGTAAATAAGCCCAGTCTTCCCCCAAGGAACTACTATGACATGAATGAAATCATCATTTTACACTGGACAGGATGCTGCTAGAATAGTGTTTGTCACACAGGAAACTCCCAATAACTATCTATCTGTACAGGTGAATTAAAACTGTCACCTTTTTCACACCTGCTATACAGTATATAATGAGGTAAAGGTTTCTGATAAAAAAATTTTAAAAATATATTTGAAGGTCAACCCAGATCTAACACAGAAAAAGTAGCTTTACCCACTTGACATACTGTGCTCTCCACTGTACTAGGCCACTTTTTCCTTCCCGGCGTTCACAACCTGTTTGTTGTTTAAGTGAGGACAATCATCCTTCTGCACCCTTAGGAGCTATTAGCAGGAACCTGGCCAACACTGGACCCAAAAATCAGAAAATGGCACTGTGAAATACTTTCTGGATAACAGAATTTAATGCCATTGGTGACAGTCATTTTAAATGGTGTGATCACAATATTCTAACTAAATACAACCATTTCATTCCACTCTACATAGACTTTTTTAAAGAAAAAATATGTAATAAACGAATAAATGAGATTTTTATCCCCCAAATGATCTAGAATTAGCATAAAACAAACACTAAATGTCACGGGGAGGGCACTAATTTTGGCACTCCGGTGAATGCCAAACAACACGCTTTGAAGTAGCCAAATAACCCACGAGAGAAAAAAAGATTACTTTGGAAAATTTACCACTCGTTGGGTTGGGTTTTTTCCTCCAACAATACTCGGCATGATACGAATACAATATGTCAGACTACTGTGAACCCTGCCTCAGCCCCTCCAATCCATGCACCTCCCGGTTGTACTGAGATCTGCGGGTGACACATGAAACCTAAAGTGGGTGGATAAAAATAACCTGGTCCTCAGAAAGGCATGATAAACGCCAGACAGCTGAGTCACTTTGAAGCCCATTTTGACTCCTGAAAGGGACATTCATCCTCCTTTTCCTTCTCATACATACACATACAACCTGGTGAAAACCACCATCGAAGCCCTGGGTGGAAGTCAGGCATCAGTCTTAACTTCCCCCTCCGGTCTCTGAGGTCACTACACGAGATTGAACTTTCAATAATTTATACTAGTGCATTTCAGTCCAAGTGACTCACTTAAATGGGGTAAGGGTACATGTTTAAGGAAACCATAATAATCCAGGAGACTCCCATTTCTGTTGTCCGAGTAGACGTACCAGAAGGTTTCTTCTTACATTCTTACGGGAAGATAAGAAGTGAAGAGAAATGGGAAGTGAAGGAAGCAAAGCTCAGAGAGGAAATTAAGGTTGCCCTGGAGTGGGAATCCCTGGGCAAAGCAAATGGTCCAAGAGAAGGGCCGTGGGCGTCGGCGGGGAACAATCCCGTCCACCTACGCGCCCTCCGCTCACGCCCCAGGGAGGACGCAAGCCCCCTGCAGCACGCAGTTCCGACCGGGGAACTCTTCCACTCGCTCTTTCCTAGGCGGCGGAGCTCTAGGCAGGCGGGAGGTAGCGGAGGCCCTGTCAGCCTAGGAAGCTGGCGGAGCCAACCCCCTGGCGACCCAATCTTGGGCTGCAGGCAGCGCCGAGTACCCAGCAGGCACTCGCCGAGTGCTCGCCGAACTGCAGCACCCCTGAGCCAACTCCGCCGCCCGGCGGAGGAGGTCCCCGGCTGCCGCTGCGCATCTTCTCCTCCCGCTTCACGTGCCGCCGAGTTCCCCGGCTCGCAGCCGCCCCAGGCCGCCGCCGCCGGACCCTCCCCCGAGGCGCCGGGAGCGCCGCCGAGCCCCGCTTACCGGCGAGTCGTAGGAGAAGGCGCATTCGTTCTTGTAGACCCTGTCCCCGGACCTGGGCACGCGGATCGTGGGCATGTGGGGCACCAGCAGCTCGCCGATGTCTCCTGCAGCCATCTTCCTGCTGCCGCTGCCGCCCGGCACGCCGAACAGGGCGCCCCGGCGCTGCATGGCCGCGGCGCTCACCGGAGCCGAGCCGAGCCGGGCCGGCGTGCTGGGTCTGCCCGCGGCGGCGGCGGGCTGCGCGGGCGACGCGAGCGGAGCCGGGGCGGGCAGGGAGAGCGGGCCGCGGGGCGGGCGCGGGCACCGGGGGCCTGGGGCCGGCGGGCGGGGCGGGGGGTGGGGGACGCAGCTATTTTTAATCCAATGGCGAATCGCGGGCCCAGCTGCAGCGTCAGGCGGGGCTCTGGGGAGGGCCAGCCGCAGCGCGACGGGGTGGGGGCGCTGGAGAGGGGCCCCGGGCCGGGCCGGGCTCGGCCGCGGCGGAGGGCGGAGGGCGAGCCCCGGGGGCGTCGGCTTGGGAACCCGGTGCGGGCGAGGGACGGTTCTTGCCCACGCGGGCGGCCGGCGGTGGGGCACCACCTCGGAGTTTTTTACCCTAGATCGTTAGGTTGCGAGGGAGTGACTCGGAGGCACCGGCACAAAGAGCAGAATGGGGCTTTAAAAACCGCTTGCTTTTAAAATAACTGAAGACCGAGCGGGGATTTCCCCTGATTGGGTAGGGGTGGGACTCCGCGTGCATATCTGGACCCTAACGTCGGGCCCAAATCTAAATTTGCTCTGTGCACTTTGGTGTTAACCGCACTCACGCTTGTTCCTCACTTAACATCTAAAGCTCATCAAAAGAGAATAGGATCCAGTGAAGATAAACTGTATTTTGCAATAATACAGTGTTTCGTACATGTGGAGGGAGTCAAGAATTTACTGGGTGGGAGGACGGGCATTATATTTTTCCATGTATTTGTACCGTCTTCTGCTTGATACTCAAGGTCTCCCTGCCTGATTTGGGGGGTCTTACGTGTTAGGCATATGTATTCCTGTCATGCACGTCCAGTCCCCCAAAATAAATAATGAATAGGGTGGGGGGTTGCGAATAGAGCATGCCTCACAGCATACTCCATTTTCTAAAAAAAAAAAAAAAAAAAAAAAAAAAACCTCTTAAAACACGGGTTCCGTTCCATTGAGGTACGTTCCCCTACTACACTGAACGTAATACCCTGTGATTCCTGCCAGTTCATGAAACACAGAAATAGCAAGAAATAGTGAATCAAAACGCCTCTCCCACATCAAATTGTCCTTAAATTCTTTTTTCCCTCCATTATTTCTTTATTATTCTCCCTGATTCTGCAGATATGCTGGCTCTGCTAGGGAGAAAGGAGGGGTACCTGGAATTTGAGGAGAAGTGGACAGGCAAGCCCTCTCTCACCTTGCTCTTCTACATTTCCATGCCTTCCAGCAGGACTCAACCACACTGACACATCCACTTAACTCACAACTTCCTACTACTGCTACCTGATGGAAATGGAGAAGGAAAAAAGACATACAGAAAGAAATTACACACTGTTCCTACCCCCATCATTGGCCAGGAGTTTTTGCTTTTTATTCTTTCTCACCAGCTTACACCCTCTGGTAGTAGCTGTGTCTGTTTCAGATCCACAGATGAAGCTTGCTTGTCCAATTACAGAGAAAAACTTGATTCAAAAGCATCCCAAACTTAAAATGTTAAAAATTTTTAGATTCAATGCAAATTAAATTGAGACACCATTTTTTTACCCATCAGACTGATGGATACATTGAGTTGGCCTGGGTTTGGGAAATAGACCATCACAAACATTGCTGGAGGGAATAAAAATGGTAAACCACTTTGGAAGGAAATTAACAACACCAGTCATAATTTTATATGCATATTCTGTACTGTTTTTCCCAGCAATTCCTCATCTAGACATTTATGCTACAGATTCATCCACGTTGTGTGAGGATAATTGTTGGAGCATTGTTTATAGTACAGATATCCAGAACAACCGAAAGATCCATCCATAGGAAACGGAGAAAATACAGTACCATTGAAAACAAAGAAGAGCACTGTAGGTGCTGATGTGGAACAATCTCCAAGTCATATTACTAGATGAAAAAAGCCAAGAGCAAATCAATGCGTGAAAGCAGGGAATATGCAGTAGGCACTTGGCACGTCCTTCCTTCCAGTTGATTATAATTGTGGTAAACATTTTTAATGCTGTGCATACACACACACACACACACACACAGCCTCCCAAGGACCCAGGAGATCTTATCACACCTGAGTTCTCATCTCTGCACACCAGAATGCCAATGACACTCCACAGTGAAAGTTCTAATCAAAATGGGAAAAATGGAAACAATCTAAACATGGAGAAATGATTAAATTGTGTCTATGTATTCAAAGATGTTTCAACAAATCTTTGAAATGATTGCTTTAATACATCGTAGTATCATAGCTTAACATATTTACGATGCTCATACAGCATTATTGTAACTGGGTAAAAATAAATGCATTTGACCAGACTGGGAAGATGTAAAATTTAAATAGTTATATTTCAATTTGATTACAGGGTTTTTTCTTTCAAAATCTCTTCAAGAATGTTACATTTCTTTCATAATATAAAAATGTATCAAGACAAAAAAGTTAATAAGAGAAACTTCACTGAACTCAGACAATGTCTTAATCATGTCTTTTCAGGAGAAAAAATTCTAGTTCAACTACTAGAACTATTTAAGTTAATTTTACAAATTCTACATATGAATTTATAACTGGATTCATACGATAGGGCTGGTTTCTACATGTGGATCTTCATCAAAAGCGAGAATAATGATGCTGCTCAAACAATTTAACTTCCAGCATAAATTAAAAGTCTTACCAAAGAGATTTCAGAGGACCTAAGACTAAGAACTGACTTTTGTCACACCAAGGTGTTCAGGCCACCGTGTCACTTTACTGCTAAAAAGCCCCCTCCTGTAATGTCCGGGGTGGAATCCGAACTTGAACTCGTTAGCCTGACATTCAAGGACCTCTCCCCTCTAGCAATCGTTTCAGACTTTACTACCTCTCCTACACTTCTAGGGAGCTCCCTACACTGTTCCCCAAGGCTAAGTGTACGTCTCCTAGCCTTAGCTTAAAGCTCTCCCCTCTGACTTCCCTCCTCTGAAGGGTTAGTGTTTTGTCCATGGAGCCTTTTCTGACTGCTCCAACCCTGAGAGCCTGATAGTTTTTAAATGACAGCCCCTATTGCCTGTACCCATCATCCAACACTGCCTTATGACATCTTTTATACTGTTATTTCACTACTCTTGGTTCCATGTCTTGTCCCTCTATATAGAAAGCAAATCCTTTGAAAAAAGTTATATTTTTCTAATGTCCTTGCTCGTTGTGGAAGCTCCATGTCTATGGAATATTGCTCGCCCAGGAAGGTCCTGCTCTATTTGTTTTAGGTACTCAGTAAGTGCCTTCCAAATGAATCACTCGCATTTGTGACATTGTAATAGATATGTTTTGTAGTCGGTTTTGTGCCTTTTAGGTAAAAATTACTGCTGCACAAATGGTGTTCCCAGAACTGACAGGGGTTACATTAAAACATGACATGAATTTTAGTTACTATGACTAATGTCATAAAAAGGAGAATTTGGAAAATCTACCAAGAACAGAGATACCTTAATTATTTCAATTAATGGAATAGCTCTTGACCTCAGATGTACTCCAAAAATGCACAGTGATCTGGGAAAGCCATATATGGTGACAGCTTGTGGAAATGTAGTCATAAAAATCATCAAATTTTCCATACTGGCAGATAGCCTCTGTGAGAGACACTGATTATTAAATGTAAAACAGTAGTCACTAGTGAAGACATTTAAGACATTTTCTGTTTAAGGAGATTGTATGTAATCATTCAAAGTCGTGTTGTATAAGAATATTTATTGACGTGGAAAAATCACTATACTGCAGACTTCAAGCGTAGGTTATAAATGAGCATATGTACTATTCTGTTAAATACACACACACACACACACACACAGTCATAGTAGAAAAAAAGATTAGATTGCAATAGGCCGTATGTTACGGTGGTTGTGTCTGGGTGGGAAAATATTGTGTTTTTTTCTTTGTGCTTTTCTGAGTTATCTAAATCTTTTGCATTGAGTATCCATTTCTTTTTGTAAGGGGAAGTGTTAACTTTTACACTGCTACTGATTACATCAGTTATTCTTTCCCTTACCCTCTTTCTTACTTGCTTGTCCCACTCGCCACCCCTTTCAAAGGAAGCAGGTTTCTGCCCTGGCTAGTGTGGCTCCGTCGGTTGGAGCCTTGTCCCCTAAACCAAAAGGTGCGGGATTCTGTTCCCCGTCAGGATGTATATGAGAGGCAACCGGTCGACGTTTCTCTCATTGACATTTCTCTCTTTCTCTCTCTCTCTCTAAAATCAATAAACATATTTTTAAAAATTAAAAGTGAGCAGGTTTCTGCTGTTAGGTTTATAGACGATCTGCTAAACCAGAAGGTAGGTTCACATTGGAATGAGCAAACCCCTCGAACAGCTCTTAACATCAAGATGAGGTAAGCTGTTATTCAGCTTAAGGGGAAATCTGAGATCCCTGTTCACCCTTCTGGGTTTCATGATGTGTAACGCTCACCACAGTCCTTCCAGGAGCCTGACTCATAAGCTACTCACAGAGGTAGGTCGGGAGGCAGTCTGACAACCCCCACTCGGGCCCACCAATACTTCATGCACACGCAGGAAGCCATGTCCTCTGCTCACATGCACAAAAGCCTGAAGTCAACATGGGTTTATTTTAAAAACTAACCATGGGGCCATGAGCTGCTTTTCAGCTTTCCTAGGAAATGGGCAAAGCAAGTTAGCTAAATACGATACATATTGGCTCCACAATCCAAAGAATTGTGCCTCATTCTTAAGGATAGGGAAGTCAAGATGAAGAATTTGACCTTCACTTTTCTCCGTTACTGAACTTTGCCCCGGAATTTCACTGGAATAACAAGTTCCTGTGCTTCCTCAGACTCCATCACCCGCCTTCTGTCACAGGGCACCTGCCCCTTCCTCCTTCCCAGGTCCAGTCTGCACATTGTCACCACCATAAGGCCGAGCACGTCTTACAGGTATTGATGGTCAAGATCAGGAGTTGGAAAACTGCGGCCCACAGACCAGATCCAGCCCACAGCCTGCTTTGGTAAACACAGTGTTGTTGGAACCCAGCCACACTCATCTATTTGCATACTGTCTCCGGCTGCTTTCACACTACAACAGCAAAGTGGAGTAGTTGCAACAGACGCCATCTGGGCTAAAGCCCAAGATGCTTACTGTCTTGCCCTTGACAGAAAATGTTTGCCAACTGCTGGTCAAGACCCCTACAGTCTATGTGTTCTGATCCAGAATCAGAGAACTGACATGACCTTAGACTTGGGCCATTTATCCTCCAGGTGATGCCAAACCTGTTTATCTGAATGAAGAAAATGCTTTCACTGCATCAGTGGCTGCAAACCAAGCGCTGGGAGATGTATTAATTTGCTTTAGTAAGGAGATCATCTCTGGAACATCAACCAAATCGAGATCACCACCTTGTTAACTTTATCCCAGTCCACCATCACACTCCATTCCAGCTGGAGGAACGATGGGGAAAAAAATGAAAGTATGATAGGAACCACCAAGCCCGCGTCCCCCTGGTCTGCGACGCCGGCACAAGCAGCAGCAGTCCCAGTGTCCGTGCAGCCCGGTTTCATGCGTTCACTTTCGTTACTGAGAGGGACACCAATGACATCCTCTCGGTCCTTCCTACCACAGATCAAGGAACCAGTGTGGCAATTCTATAGTTTGCTAAGGTTATGTATTCCAATAACACTTTCAGGAACTGAGTACTGTCCACAGGATGCGCTTGGGGTCTCCCTGGGCCTACCATGAGGTGAACAAGGGTCAGAAGCCCATATGTCATCTCCCAATAAGCCTCCACCGCAGCAGACAGGAGTGGCATTCCAACACACCATAGGTTTGATCAGAGCCAGTTTCTATAGTGTCTAAAAAGTTGCACCATTTCCCATTCTCCAGGGCACAGTTACTTAGGCAGTGGCTGCAGGGAAGGCCAGGAGGAAGGTTCACAATGTCTGTACTTAATAATACTGTAGCATCTTTCCTAATCAAGACTCCACTCCAATCAAGGAGCTCTAGGACTACCAAGTAACTCCCGTCTCTAACTGTGACTATCTAGTGGGGTAGTTTGATTCACTCCTCTGCTCGCTGAACCTGGAGCTGGGGAGGGCAGGGTATGGTATCTTAGTGGAATGTGCGTTGCTTACACTCCTGAGGACTCCATGATAAACTGTAGCCAGAGGTATCTGTGAATCGCGCTGGCCCTGCTGCCTCACATCATAACCGTGCTAGCTTTGCTTCTGGCAGTGAAATGCTACTACCCAAGGTGTGCCCACCCGGGACTCCTCCTGGCCTCAAAGAAATCAGAAAGCCCACTTCCTGGGTAACTCATGTCAGCAGCATTCAGAGCTGGTTGGAATGATTAGTGAATCACCTTTGAAAGATTTTGGGCCCCCTTGGAGACATATTTGATAAATCAAATGCAGCATTTCTGTCTCTTGAGTTCCTTCCTCTATGCCATGCTCAGGGATTTCTAGCCCTTTGTCGTCATTTAGCGGGAGCCAGCCTCTGGTCCAGGTTTGTGCTGGACAACCCAAGTTTGCGTTAGGATAACACCCATGCTAATAAAGGATGTCTAGTGAGTAAATTCATATTGAACAGTTCGACCTGATCCAAATTGATGTGTTGCCTTCCTTGGTCAATCCTCAAAAATCCCAATCCCACCAATATTCTCCCAGTTTTTAGAATTTGCTAAGTTCTGTGACAACTCTGAGTGGAATTGCTGAACTCTGATTCTGCAATTTACTCTTAGAGACCATACTGAATTATCAGTGAAAACAATTACAGAAAACACTGAAGGGTTAGATAATGGGTGAAATGCTCATTTCCTTCTGAAAGGGACTATGGCTTCCTTAGAGAATGAAAGAGTGTGGGGAAATTCAGAACAGTTTCAAAATCTGGGATTCTCCAGGTGCCCCATGTGCTCCTAGATTTCTCTAGTTCAATTATGCAGATCCTACTCTTTTCCCATTCATGCCGTAAGTTGAACATAAAACTAAGTGAGGTGGCATTTACATGGATGGAACTGGACAGCGTTATATTCAGTGAAATAAGCCAGGCAGTGAAAGACAAATACCATATGCTCCCACCTGTAAGTGAAACCTAATCAACAAAACAAACAAGCAAGTAAAATATAACCAGAGACATGGAAATTAAGTAAAATCTGACAGTAACCAGAAGGGAGGTGGGAGGGGATAATGAAGGGAAAGCAGGGAAGGGATTTCTGGAACAACTATAAAGGACACACGGACAAAACCCAGGCGGGTGGAATCAGGGGAGGGAGGTAGGGATGGCTAGAGTCGGGGAGGGGGGCAGTAGTGGGGCAAAAAGGCAGACAACTATACTTGAACAATAAATTTTTTTTTAAAAAGAGGTCAGAAAAAAATAGAATTAGCTTTTCGATCTCATTCTATAGCGCTGGCTGATGTGACTCAGTGGGTTAAACATCGTTCCACAAACTGAAAGGTTGTAGGCTCAATTCCCTGTCAGGGCACATGCCTGGGCAGTGAGCCAGGTCCCTATTTGGCGGCCTGCAAGAGGCAACCAAGTGATGTTTTTCTCACACATCAATGTTTCTCTCCTTCTCTTTCTTCCCTCTCCCCCTCTCACTGAAAGTACATAAATAAAATCTTTTTAAAAATCTATTCTACAGCTGCAAGCAGTAAGCAATTATACTATCTTGGTCACAACAAATACTTTGAGATTCATCCTGTTCCTATTCCTTTAAGGCTTTAAAGATTTCAGCATGTCTATCTCTTGCATCAACTTATCCAATGTCTTTCAAACACAGCCCTGACATGTCCCACTCCCTGGAGTCTAGGGCAGCCACCTTTCCCCAATTTTATGGCTCTGGAAACACAATCTCAAACAACACAAGTGCCACCTTTATTGAGCTATTTCACCACTGGGCACCAGAGTCTGCTGTCTCCTATCTTGAAATCTGAACAGAGGTCTAACTGCCTTCTGTCCAATTTTAACTGAAAAGCGGTTCCAAATAATCCCCTCATATCCCCGAGGGTCTGCTGCCTGCAGCATGTTCTCTGATACGGAAAGGTTAGAGTTCTTCTGTTGTCAGCAATGGAAACCAGCTCTGACCAACATTAGCAATAAGAAGGTGTGACTTGGAAGAGCAGCGGATGACTCCTAGCGCTAAAGAACAGGCTGAACTCCCACAGACTGAAGCTCCGAGGATCATAGTCACAGCCACACATAGACCTTCTTCCCAGATGCTGCCACCAGTTGTGCAACAATTTCATTCCAACAATATGCGCCTCTACTCAAGATCTAGATAGCTGGGGGTTTGGATGAGTCTCCGAATATGTCTCATCTGTGATTGGGAAGGGACCATTCTGCAGAGAAGGAATGATGATTAGACCAAAACTAACTAAATAAATACTATACTCACCTTGCAGAATTGTTCAAAGGATATGAAATGTTTGTATAGCACTTCATATGAAGTTACAGAGTTTCTGGGCATATGCTAACATTCTTAATATTTCTATCATTATTTACAAATCTGATCCCTTCCTTACTCTCTAAGGGAGTGACCGGAGGATCCTGCGGGGACCTGCTTCCCGGAGGATCCTGCGGGGACCTGCTTCCCTCCTCCATGCATGTCTCTAACCAAATTGATCTCCTCAACATTCACCGATCATTTCATGAACAGTCATGCTTTTACACTTGCCCTGATAACAAACTCCAGTTGGAATAGTCTCCCTTATTCATGCAACTGTTCTCAATCCTACTTGCCCCACATCTTCCAGAAGGTGTACCACATGAACTTACTACCTATGGCCCTCATTGGATACTAAAGTGTATTTTTTAAATCCTTTTCTATACATTCTGCCTTCCTAACTAGATTGCAAGTCACCTAAGTGTAGAGACCATCATAATACATCTTTGTATTCCCAGCCCTAAACTGTGCTTTAACATATAAAGGTTGCTCCAAAAAATGCTTTTAAGAGTGTTATTGTGAAGAGAATGCTAATGGAGTTTCAATAGCCAACTCCCTTTCTCTCTCAGAAAAAAGAATTGGGTAATGTGCTCAGGTGGAAACCCAAACTTTCCAACTCTGCATCTGCATGCAACTATTACATCCTAGACATCAAGATGTGAGGAGAAGGCTCTGTGCCTAGCGTGTGTGATGCCTGGAGCTGTAGCAGCCATGGCGCACCATGAAGTGACCCTGAGGATGGAATGCAGGTATGACAGAGAATAAAGATGGAAAGATACTGGTATCTGATGATTCCTTAAAGCTGTACAACAGTCAGCCCTGGCCTGCCTGCTTCTGGATGGTCTTCATAAAAGAAGAATAAAGTTCTATTATTTAAGTCACCTTTCCAGAAGTGGTAGTCAGTGAGGAATATTCTGTTACAAATAGGTCAATACAATTCTAAATAACACAACTATTATAAAATACAAACAAAAATTCTTAGTACTAAGTAATTGAGTACTCTTTTTAATATTCTTATGTGAAAATTTCTTAAAAGTACTTATGATCCCATGATTTGTATAGTAGGCTGAATAATACCCTCCAAAGATATTCATATCCTAATCCCTGGAACCTATGAATATTATATAGCACAAAGAAAAAGAGCATATGTGCCCTGGCTGGCATAGCTCAGTGGATTGAGCGCGGGCTGAGAACCAAAGTGTCGCAGGTTCGATTCCCAGTCAGGGTACATGCCTGGGTTGCGGGTCATGACCCCCAGCAACCGCACATTGATGTTTCTCTCTATCTCCCTCCCTTCCCTCTCTAAAAATAAATAAATAAAATCTTAAAAAAATAAAAAAAGCATTTGTGATTAAATTAAGGGTCTCAAGATGAGGAGGCTGAAGGGAGCACAGCCCTGGCAACCCCGTGATACTGACTTTTTCCCTGGCATCCAGAGTTTTAAAAGAATAAATTTCTGTCATTTTGAGCCACCATGTTTGTGAAAATTTGTTATAGCAGCCATAGAAAACTAATGCAACTTGAATTACCTTTCTACTTCTTTTCTGTAGAAGAACTATACTTTCTTCTACAAATCAAAATTTTCTTTCTTCTTCAAATCAAAATTTTCTTTCTTCTACAAATCAAAATTTTCTTAACTCCTATCTCCCAACACCTCATGCCTGACACATCATACGTGCCCAAAATATGTCTGATAAATGTGTGCATCCATACATTTTCCCTTCGCTTACATAAGATGCGATATTCCACAAACAGTATACACAGGATTAATCATCAATTGCATGATACAGATAATGGCTAGCCTACTGGGAGAATACACAGAACAGATGTAAAGGACAGACTGGTTTGGCAAGGATCAGGAATCCAGAAAGTTCATCCCCGAAAAGAATGTGATGACGAGCAGGAAAGCGACACACAGGAGAGCAACCTTTGAGGAAGACAGGGCTGGCGGCAACGGGGTCATAGGTCACAGGCAGTGGCTGCTGACAGAGAGAGCCTGCAGGGAGAAATGGCAAGAATGCGTGCAGCAAGAAATGACCAAACTGTTTCCAGGCAGAAGCCACTGGAAATCATATTTTGTGAGGGAGCGTGTGCCTAAGTACAGATGGACAGGACGTTGATTTAGGAGACCAAAGGCCAGTGTTCTCCCCCTAGCTGCAGCTACCCAGCCCCGCTTCCCCATTTTATCACCCGGACAGTTGTATCAGCTGCTTCACACTGTGATCTCTTTATCTGTAAAATGCCCTTATCCTCCCTTTCATCCCATTCTCTCCTTTATTTTTTTAAACTCAGATATCTCCTAAACCCTCCTAAAATGATGGTATGACAAGAGACCACCACACTAAGGAGAAAGCCCTAAAGTATATAAGGAAGTGGAGATGTGCTAATGAAACTTCTGACAGAGATGCACGGTGTCAATCATTAAAAATCATGCTGTAGTATTTCCAGTGACTCTGATAACCCCATTGAGTACTTTGCAAGAACAGTTAGAATAGGCATATACTTGTCAAGAAAAATTTGTCCTATGAAACAATTATAATAAGAGAAAAAGAAGGTATAGGACAATAAAAGGAAGAAGAGGAGAAGGAAAAGGAGAAGACAGGAAAATAGGACAAGGGTGAAAACTTACTGAGCTTCTACTGTCCCAGAAGCAACACTATCTCATGGTACTATCTCATTTACTCCTCACATCAAACCTAAATGTAGGGTCTATTATCTCCATTTAACAGAGGAGGAACCCAAGGTCACACAAAGCCAAAAAAAAAAAAACCACGCCCAAGATAACGTGCTACAATATAAAAGAGCTTGGAACCCAAAGCCCTAATTTCTGCCTTCAAGAAGCTTATAGTTTGATAATGGGGCAAAAGGTAAATATGTGACACAAGTGGAGACACGAGACAAGACAATATGGAACCCAGCTTTATTCCCGTCCTGCCCCTCTCTTGCTGAGCTGTGGGCAGAGTGTTGTCATCAAAAGCTGTTCCTTGTCTCAGCTCTTGGAAGGAGAAGACACATGATACCAGCAGAGCCCCGCAGACCCAAAGCTAACCTTTAGCTCTTAAAACCAAGAAACAGTTTGTCATTAGAAGACACAGCAATGTTGTGGCTGTCTGTTGCTCTAGCAGACTGACTAGCACAGACCCAAATATGCAATCATGCTACAGGCAGTCTGGGCTCCTGCTCAACTCTGTTCCTTTTCCTGTTACTGCCCAGGTAATAAGCGATGTCTTCTTCCTTCAAGTTTTTGAAGAACATCGACAAAAATGGTTCTGTGAACTGAACATTAGTTCCCTCAAATAGAAATGAGTCTGAAATTTCTCCACCATAGTAATCCTAACAAACAATAAAAGAACATTGAAACAAAACAAATTACAAGGAAATCATCCAAAATTCATTCACTCAAAATTAGCATTATTTTATTTACTTCTCCGTCAATTATGCTATTACAGATGTCCCATTCCTCCCCCTTTTTCTCCTCTATCAAGGATCCCCAAGCCCTCCAGCAAACCCTCCTGCTTCGTTCACATCCATGGGTCATGCATACAAGTTCTTTGGCAACTCCATTTCCTTCCTGCCCCTGCTCTTAACATCCTCCTGTCTATTCTGCATCTACAAATTTATCCCTCTTAAGCCCCTCAACTTGTCTCCCTTTCCCTCAGATATCCCTACCCACTGGCCACCATCCCAATGTTCTCCACATCTATGGTTCTGTTTCTGTTCTGCTTCTTTGCTTGTTTGTTTATTTATAGTTCATAGATTTGATCTTCTTTTTCTTAAATAAGTCCCTTTAACATCTCATATAATAATGGTTTGGTGGTGATGAACTCCTTTAGCTGTACCATGTCTGGGAAGCACTTTATCTGCCTTTGCATTCTAAGTGATAGCTTTGCTGGAGAGAGGACTCTTAGGTGTAGGTCCTGGCTTTTCATCACTTTGAATACTTCTTGCCAGTCCCTTCTTGCCTGCAAAGTTTCTTTGGAGAAATCAGCTGACAGTCTTCTGGGCACTCCTTTGTAGGTAATTATTTGTTTTTTTCCTTGCTGCTTTTAAGATTCTCTCTTTATCTTTAATCTTTGGCATTTTAGGTATGATGTGCCTTGGTGTTGTCCTCTTTGTGTCCATCTTGTTTGGGACTCTCTGTGCTTCCTGGACTTCTATGTCTATTTCCTTCACCAAATTAGGGAAGTTTTCTTTTGTTATTTTCTCAAATAGGTTTCCAACTTCTTGCTCTTTCTCTTCTCCTTCTGGCACACCTATCATGAGAATGTTGGAACACTTGAACATGTCCTGGAGGCTCCTTAGCCTATCCTCAATCTTTTGGATTCTTTTTGCTTCTTGCTGTATTGATTGGATGTCTTCTGCTTGCTTATGTTCCAGCTCATTGGTTTGGATCTCAGCTTCATTGACTCCACTATTGATTCCCTGTGAATTGTTCTTTATTTCAATCAGTGTTTACTTCATTTCTGATTGGGTATTTTTATGCTGTTGAAGTACCCACTGAGCTTCTTGAGCATCCTTATAACCAGAGTTTTGAACTCTGCAGCTGATAGATTGCTTATCTCCATTTTGTTGAGTTCTTTGTCTGGAGCTTTGTTCTGTTCTTTCCTTTGGGCCATGTTTCTCTGTCTCCTCATTCTGACAACCTCCCTGTTTGTTTCTACGCATTAGGTAAAGTTGCTTTGTCTTCCTGTCTTGGTAATGTGGCCCTAATGCAGGAGGTGTCCTATAGGGTCCTGTGGCATAGCTTCCCCTACCCCCCAAACTATGCACTTGAGGTGTTCCCTCTGGTGGGCTGAAGTACTCCCTCCTCTTGTAGCTGAGTCTTGATTGCTGTCAGCAGGTTGATGGGAGGGATTTACCCAGTCCAGGCAGCTGGTAGGACTGGCTGTGACCCCTGGCCAGCAACCACCTCCCTCTGTGGCTTGTCAAAGTGGTTGGGTGGTGGTGCTCCAACATGGCTATAACTGAATGCTGGGTGCACAGGCTCTGGTGTTTCCTGGGTGGTGCAGGCCAGGGTCAGCCTCCACCTGTGTTCTGTCTGGAGCCCCTTGGCATAAGCTGTCAGGTGATCTGCAGATGGATGCCACTATGCTGGGCATGGGGCCACTCAGCAAGAAGTATGTGGGCTGGGCTCAGCTCCTGGTTGTTTGAGCAGATTTAGGAAGGTCTGAAGCCTGTGCCTAGCCTAGTCACTCATAGGGAACAGCTACTGCTATCAGCTTGAGTGGGCCCCTAGTTTGGATGGGGCAGAGCCTTAGGTAATCATCAGGGCTATGTGAGCCAGGCTGATCAAGTCTCATATATGGTGCTGGTACACTGTGGCTCTGTGTGGGGGAGGGCCCAGAAAAGGTACAATGGCTACTGTCTGCAATTCTCTCCAGGAGGAAGCTGTCCCCCAGCTCTCACCCTGATGGCAGACACTTCAGTTTCTCCCTGTACACCACTGGTGCCCTTCAAGCTGCTGCCCCAGTGCTGGAGCCCAGAGGGAGGGAGTCTGCCTAAGTCTGTATGCAGTGCAAGGCCCTTTAAGAGAAGAGACCTGAGAATCCCACAGTTTCTTCCACCAACCCAACCCCACTGGTTTTTACAGTCAGCAGTTATGGGGACTTATCTTTCTGGCACTGGAACCCTGGTCTGGGTGGTCTGGTGTGGGGGTGGGATCCCTCACTCCTGAGAGATCCCTCCATTTTATATACACTACACATCAATTTGGGACCAGACAGTTCCACACCTCCGTGTCTCCACTGCTCCGTCCCTGCTACCCCTCTGGATGAATGTGGTTCTGTTAATTCCTTGGTTGCCAGACTTCCATACAGCCTGGATCTCTGAAGGTTCTGAGTGATGTTTTTTCTATATTTTAGTTGTAATTTTGCTGTGGTTGTGGGAAGAGGCAAGCCACATTTACCTACTCCTCCATCTTAATTGAAAGTCTCAAAATTATCATTATTAATAATAAGTGAACTTCACTCCAGACATACATCACCTATATATGTCTATAGATCAAAAGATGAATTGATGGATGACTAGTCAGAAATAATTTCCCAAAAGGGGGAACACGAGATACCGGAACCAAGCTTTATTTTTCTACCTTATACATAATCTGTTTTTTTAATGTGGAAATTTCCTCTATCCTTATTTTAATTTTAATTTATTTTTTAATGCAGTACTGTTGTCAACTATAGTCAGCACATTTTATGTTAGATGCTATTAGAGTCATCTTATAGCTGAAAGTTTGTACCATATTACCTATCTCTTCCAAATTCCTACATTTTAAAGCCCTACAATGCAATCACTTCACCAGGATATATCTTAGTGTCTATTGTTCCATTATTTCCTTGTACATAATATGACCTTTTAATCTTCAGATTCAATTCCTCCTTTATTTCTTGGACATTTTCCTTTGTACCTCTCAGCCTCAGGGATATTGATGTTTGCTCTTACTTCCCATTGGACAAATGCTGCTCTGGGCCAAAGGTGGGCTTCCCAAGAGGCTCCGTGCCTTCTCCAGGACCGTGGGCTACTAGTGCAGTGCCCTTGAGTTCTTCGCATGTCTGTGCATTTTACTACTGCACGCCCACCTCTCCCGCCCCCACACATACTTCCGCTTAGTCTCTTTTTCTATCTTAGCCTCCCTCTTCCTTAATCTCTCCTTCTCTTCATCCTTTTAAGAATCTGAGGTCTTTCCTTTTCCTGCTTGTTTGGTCGGAGCTTCCCTTACCTTCAAGGTAGCATTAATTCTCCCCTTTCTCTAAAGTCATAATGATGATATGGTTCCAGAAGCACAAGATCTATAATGGGGCACTTGTAGAAAGAATCTACTTCCTTTCCCCGGGCATTCTTGTGAGTGTGGCATCATCTTAAGATCTCATATCATCTTTAGGTCAATGCTGGTATGCTAACATTTAACCAGAGAAGACAGAGAAGCCTGGAATCTACCTTCTCCATAAAAATCATCCAGTGTGGGGAAGATCATCGAAAGTGCTATACTCTGAGAGCAGAAAACGTGGTCTCCAAGCACATGCAGCAGACGCATTCTCCCCTCTAGGTGTAGGGTAAGGCACTGGCGCCTGCCGATGGGCAAGAACACCACGACATGCACAGCCATGGAAAGGCATCTGGAATGCAACCCAGCTCTGGACAAGCTGTGGCCTAGCACCCAGGGTAGAGTGGACTGCATGATTTCCAAGGAGCATCCATTGAGATCAGAGACATGCTGCTCACCAAGCAGGTGCCAGCCACTGCCTGCACAGATGCCCTAGCTCTGTGTGAAGAAACACAGTCTACCCAGAACACTGGCCTGGGCGTGGGAAGATGTCCTTCTTTTGGCCTTGGACATTGTGCCCATTCAGGGGCATCAGCGAAAGCCTCAGGGATGTGCCCCTGATTAAAACTGGAGACAGAGTAGAGTACAGCACAGCCACATTGCTGAACATGTTGAGTATCTCCACTTTCGTCACACACCCAGCAGGTGTGTGACAAAGGCAGCATCTACAGCCCCCAAATGCTTGACATTCTTGCTTGCTGTAGGAAATCCAAGGAGCCGTCGGTGTTTGTCTGCAGATTGGTTAGCTCAAATGTTGCCTCAGTACGCTACCTCGTCATCAATGGATGCAAGTGGAATCTGACTGTGTTGGTGGAGATTAATTTCATCTTTAAAATGCCCTTGAACTGGCAGCACTTTGCAGAAACAAACACAAAGGAAATCAAAAGCTCACAGTAGAAAAATAATTAAGCACATAAGAAAGCAATACACAATGAGCGAGAACAGCTGAAACAACCAACACACAAAACATATCTGCAAGATTTCAGAAACTTGAATTCTCAAACACAGAATCCAAGATTACTATGATTATCATGTTCAAAGAAATGAAAGACTAATTTTAAAATACCTGCAGGGAACAGACTACTTTCTGAAGAAATTTGTTTTGTTGGCATTAATCATCTTTTACTGCAATTCAGTTTAGTAAACACAGTCAAATTGCCAAGATCTGGAATGCTTAGCACAGGTATAAGGTCTGTGCCCAGTGTGAAATAATATGTTGAAAATCACACTTTTCACAAGCCCTTGGGGCTGTCGAAAGAAACTGTCACAAAATCCTACCATTAGGCTGACAAGAGACTTGAAGACTTTAAAACTGTAGGGCTTGAGGAAATTGTTGCTGCCCTCTTATGCTGCCCGTGGGAGTGTGAATCGATACAGCATATCAGGAGGGCAACTTTGAAACATGTATCAAAGCCTGAAAGCACACTCCTTGGCCAAAATCTCCCTGCCAGGAGTTTATCTTAAAGAACACATGAAGAATGCATGGAAAGATTTGGATTAGAATCAATATTAATGTCCCCAAGTAGGGGGTTGTTAGACAAATCATGCATATCCACGGGAAAGGAGGAAGCACTGGGGTGTGTGAAGAGATGTGCCAGGTAGTCACTTCCTGGTGACCTGGGGCCAAGACCTGTCACTCCTCCCCAAGCCCTGTGTACTTTTGCTTGTTTTCAGTTCCCTTTGAAAGTCTGGCATAACTTTTATCGGCTGTAACCTTTGGCTGCTGACTTTATTTAACCTTTCTGAGCTTCCATTCTGTATTTAAGTGAAGATAGTAAAATCCACCCTGAAACATTATTGTAAGAAATAAATAGGATAACATACAAAGTGTTTAATCAGTGTTTGCTACATATTGGTCTCAATAAATGATAGTTACTTTTAATTTATTAAAAAATTCATGTAAAATACAAGAAAATAACACCACAGGAAGTTGGATATTTGAAGAGGGGGATAATTCCTCCACCTTAAGTCAATAATTTTATCTTTTTTGTTTCACTTTTAGATTTTGTTCATGTTTGCAATTATGGTGTACATGCACTTGTTTTATATATAAAATTTAAATTTGAAAGTAATTCTAAGTTGCAAAATAAAAATAATTCAACACCCACATACTCTTTATCAGATTATCTGTAAACCTTTTATTTCATTCGCTTGTATGTGTGTGTGTTTAATTTACATACACACATATGTAGATGTACATATATACTGTAATAGTCTAGTAGGGCTCCCATAACAAATTACACAGACTGGATAACTTAAACAATAGAAATGTATTTTCTCACAATTCTGGAGTCTAGAAATCCAAGATTGAGGTGTCAGTAGGGTTAGTTATTTCAGAGGTCTCTTTTCTTAGCTTATGGATGGCCATCTTCTCCCTGTGTCTTCACAAGGTTCTCCCCCTGTATGTGTCTGTGTACTAACCTCTTCTTGTTAAAAGATCACTCATATTGGATTAGAATCCTCCCCTAGGCCAGTTCAATTACTTTAAGGGCTTTCTCTCCAAATACAGTCATATTCTAAGGTACCTGGGTTTGGACTTCAACATATAAATTTTGGAGTTACACAAATGAGCCCATAACACACACATAAACATATATACACACACACACACACACACACACACACACACACACACACGTACACACACACACACACAACATATATATGTGTGTGTGTGTGTGTATTATATATGTATTGGGTTGGCCGAAAGTATGTTTAGTTTCTTCTGTAAAATAAAAGACACATTTTTCATTTTTACCAATAACTTCATTGATTTGGATATTTTGAGTATGTAGGCTGTCTCCCACTATTGGCTTCTAGTGGGTAGAGGCCAGGGGTGCTGCTAAGCATCTTCCAATGCATAAAGTAGCCCCACAGCAAAGAATTATTTGGCCAAAGTGTCAATAGTACCAAGAAACTTTGCAAACCACTTTTGACACATTTGATCAGTCACAGCACCTTCTCCACATATTGCCCAAATCTTTTTCTTTCATTTCAGTTGTGTTTTTGCCTTTCTTGAAATAATAAAGCATAAAATGCTAAAATGTTGCATACGTTCTTCCATCTTCAATATTAAAATGGCTGCACAAAAATTCACCAATTTTGATAACTTTTTTAAAATGCATGCTGATGAGAGTTGTCACAATACAATGTAACACAATTGTTTCAAATGAAGTTAAAGACAACTAAGTGCCACTAGAGCCATCATATGGAAAAAACTAAATGAACTTTTTTGGCCAACCCAATATGTATAAAGATATGTATGTGTATAAGTATACACACATATACACATATAAATATTTTTTCTGAACCATTTGTGGGTAAGTCACAGACAGCACCATTACACCACCTTTACCCCTAAATGTCTATTTCCTACCCTTAAATATGTCTATTTCCAAAGAGCAGGGATATTCCCTTACACAACCACAGGGAGTGATCGACTTCTTCCATGCATTCTGACATAATACTTCACAATGTCCTTTGACACCCTCCACCCCCCCGCCCCGCCCCCCCCCCCCCACAGTACAGTGTGCTGTCAGGTATTGCATTTAGTTGCAGGTCTCTTCATCCTCTTTTTATTTGGAAGATGGCCACAACCTTTCTTGTCTTTTATGATACTCATATTTTTAATAAATACAGTCCAGCTTTTTTTAATGAAATATTTACCGTTATTCACCTGATGTTTCCTTGTCATTGGATTAAATTAGACTTAGATTATACATTTTTAGTTGGCATACTGCATAGGTTGTATTTTACTCACAATATATCCATAAATCTCTCATGTATAAGGTTAATTTTTTTGTATGATGTTAATTTTGATCACCAGGTCAAGGTGTTGCCTGACTCCTCCACTTACAATTACTGTTTAGTGTACAGTGACTTTTGTATCTTGATGCTTTCACTTGACAGTGTAAACGAATGGCAGAGACAGGTAGTTTTCCCTCAGTATCTGTCCTCCAAAAGTTTTAGCTGGACACTTCTTGAAGCTGGGTATGGTCATGTCACTAAGTCCTGTCTGGTGATACGGAAAAAGAAGTGACATGGATTTGAGGGGAAGAGCATGTCTCCCTTTTCTATTTTCCGCTTTTCATTGGCTGGGATTTGTTGTGGTAGCAGGGTCTAGATGAAGCCTCTTGGAGCACGCAGTGGAAGCTGCATGTAGAGAATGGCAGAACAAGACAGAAGGAGCTGAGGGTCCTGAGAATTTCATGGAGAGCCACCATGCTAACTGAGAGTTTTACAAAGTTAGAAAAGTACATTTCCATCTCATTTGTGATATGTTTTGGATTTCTGTAGTAGCTTCTGTACCTTTACCTTAACATAGGTGTTTCTCCTCAATAATTATTTTTATAATTATTTTAATGGCTATATAATAGTGCATCAGGTAATATAGTATTAAAAATGAACATTCTCCTATTGTTAAGTACATATTGCTTATGCTTTTTCATTACTATATATGATGTTATGCTTAAGAGTTTAATGTGTATTGCTTTTTTATTTTTGTGAATTTTTTCCCTAAGATAAATCCCTGGATATGTGGTTACTGGGTTAAAAATAGAAATGAAATCATGACTCTAGACAACCTCTGCTTAAATGTTTTCCATAAAGAAACACTGTGGTTGGATTCTGATGGGAAATGCTGAATAACTTATGTTCCATGTTAAATGATATGCTTTAGCAATTAATATATAATTTAGGAAACAAAAATGTAAATCATGTCAGTAAAAACTGTAATTGATACTTTAGAGGATGTTTATTTCCATATTTTCTAAAGTCAAAGGTATTGTCAGCTTAATGAAATACACAAAAATTTCCCATAATGTGAACAGGTACCTGGAGTATATAATTCATCATGCCATGACCAAGTTATTGTCTTTTCAATTCTCCATTTGATTACATGAAGAAAAGTATCCATTTGGTACTAATCTGTTTTAACACCATTGATCTCCCATTAGAATTCTGCCTTTTTAAAAAGAGAGAGCCAGCATTAGGCTCAGAGCCTTAGGAAGGCAACAGAATCTAGGCAGAACATAACACATAGTTATATTTGTGATCGCCTTTTAATTATGACAAGGGTCAGATTTTCTACTTTTTAAAAATTGTATTGATTATGCTATTGCAGTTGTCCCATTTTTTTCTCCCTTTGTCATCCTCCACCGAGCACCCCTCCCAGACACTCACTCTAGCAATCCCCCCTCCTTTGTTCACGGCCTTAGGTCATGCATATACGTTCTTTGGCAACTCCATTTCCTGTACATGCTCTTAACATCCTCCTGTTCTATAACCACCAATTTGTACTTAATCTCTTCACTTTTTCTCCCATTCCCCAGGCTCCCATCCCAAATGACAAACATCCCAATGTTCTCCATAGCTATGATTCTGTTTTTGTTCTTCTTCTATGCTTTGTTTTTTAGATTCAACTGTTGATAATTATGTGTTTATTGTCATTTTAATGTTCATAGATTTGATCTTCTTTTTCTTAAATAAATTCCTTTAACATCTCATATAATAATGGTTTGGTGGTGATGAACTCCTTTAGCTGTACCATGTCTGGGAAGCACTTTATCTGCCCTTGCATTCTAAATGATAGCTTTCCTAGATAGAGTAATCTTAGCTGTAGGTCCTTGCTTTTCATCACTTTGAATATTTCTTGCCAGTCCCTTCTTGCCTGTAAAGTTTCTTTGGAGAAATCAGTTGACAGTCTTCTGGGCACTCCTTTGTAGGTAATTATTTGGTTTTTTCCTTGCTGCTTTTAAGATTCTCTCTTTATCTTTAATCTTTGGCATTTTAGGTATGATGTGCCTTGGTGTGGTCCTCTTTGTGTCCATCTTGTTTGGGACTCTCTGTGCTTCCTGGACTTCTATGTCTATTTCCTTCACCAAATTAGGGAAGTTTTCTTTTGTTATTTTCTCAAATAGGTTTCCACTTCTTGCTCTTTCTCTTCTCCTTCTGGCACACCTATCATGAGAATGCTGGAACACTTGAACATGTCCTGGAGGCTCCTTAGCCTATCCTCAATTTTTTGGATTCCTTTTGCTTCTTGCTGTATTGATTGGATGTCTTCTGCTTGCTTATGTTCCAGCTCATTGGTTTGGATCTCAGCTTCATTGACTCCACCATTGATTCCCTATAAATGGTCCTTTATTTCAATCAGTGTTTACTTCATTTCTGATTGGGTATTTTTATGCTGTTGAAGTACCCACTGAGCTTCTTGAGCATCCTTATAACCAGAGTTTTGAACTCTGCAGCTGATAGATTGCTTACCTCCATTTTGTTGAGTTCTTTGTCTGGAGCTTTGTTCTGTTCTTTCCTTTGGGCCATGTTTCTCTGTCTCCTCATTCTGACAACCTCCCTGTTTGTTTCTACGCATTAGGTAGAGCTGCTTTGTCTTCCTGTCTTGGTAATGTGGCCCTAATGCAGGAGGTGTCCTGTAGGGTCCTGTGGCATAGCTGTCCCTACCCCCCAAACTGTGTACTTGAGGTGTTCCCTCTGGTGGGCTGAAGTACTCCCTCCTCTTGTAGCTGAGTCTTGATTGCTGTCAGCAGGTCAATGGGAGGGATTTGCCCAGTCCAGGCAGCTGGTAGGACTGGCTGTGACCCCTGGCCAGCAACCACCTCCCTCTGTGGCTTGTCAAGGTGGTTGGGTGGTGCTGCTCCAACATGGCTATAACTGTCTGCTGGGTGCACAGGCTCTGGTGTTTCCTGGGTGGTGCAGGCCAGGGTCAGCCTCCACCTGTGTTCTGTCTGGAGCCCCTTGGCATAAGCTGTCAGGTGATCTGCAGATGGATGCCACTATGCTGGGCATGGGGCCACTCAGCAAGAGGCATGTGGGCTGGGCTCAGCTCCTGGTTGTTTGAGCAGATTTGGGAAGGTCTGAAGCCTATGCCTAGTCTAGTCACTCATAGGGAACAGCCACTGCTATCAGCTTGAGTGGGCCCCTAGTTTGGATAGGGCAGAGCCTTAGGTAATCGTCAGGGCAGAGCTAACTGTATAAGCCATGTTTATGGAGACTCACCTGTGGTGCCGCCGCACTGTTGATCTGTGTTGGGAAGGTCTCAGAAAAGGATGAATGGCTGTCTGTCTGCCCTCCTATCCAGGAGGAAGCTGTCCACCAGCTGTCACCCTGATGCTAGCCAGACACTTCTGTTCCTCCCCATATGGCACTGGTGCCATTCAAGCTGCTGACCCTGTGCTGGAGCCCAGATGGAGTGAGTCTCTGTAAGTCTGTGAGCAGGGCCTTCCAAGAGCAGAGGCCTGAGAATCCCAGTTTTCTCCTCTGACCCAACCATAGCTATAAGTTATGGGGATTTATGTTCCTGGCACTGAAACCCTGGGTTTGTTGGGCTGCTGTGGAACTGGGATCCCCTTTTCCTGACATATCCCTTTGTTTTATATCCACCACACATGGGCTGGGACCTGCCCATTCCACATCTCTGCCCCTCCCACCCACCTGGATGAATGTGGTTTATTTATTTCCTTAGTGTCAGACACCTACACAGCTTGATTTTTCTGACAATTCTGAGTTATAGTTATTCTATAGTTTAGTTGTAATTTTGCTGTGGTTGTGCTAGGAAGTGAGCCATGTTTACCTGTGCCTCCATCTTAGATTTTCTATTTATAGTCTTAAAATCACATTTTTTAAAAATCTGCATTTAAAAGTCCATTTAAAGAAAATATTATGTGTCATATGTGAAGGCAAAAATAGAGATGGTTGAAACTGAGGACTGAAGTTTGTACAGCAGTGGTGTGAGGAAAGCGATCGAGCCCACGGAATTTACCTCTACTCCTTGTGCTCCCCGGCGGAGTGTATTGGTTTGCGATGAGAACCGGATGGTTAACTCACATTATAGGATTTGGTACACTTGATGTTTCCATGATTTCAAAGTGGTTTTAAAAACATTGCCCATTCGTCTACCTGTAACTCCATTACTCTTTGAAGTCAGTAAGCCTTCAAAGAGTACAAAGGCTTTGAAGAAGCGGAGATAGTACAAAATAGGCAATTTTCTTGAAAAAAAAAATTGGACCTTTTCAATCTTAGTTGACAGAAAGCAGTCTTCATTTATCACCTATGACTTGCCAGTGTCGTACGCACTTTATACATTGTCCCAGCGACCTTCACACAGTGCCATGGGATGAAGGGCATAATACCATTTGAGAGACAGGGTTCGAAACAATGAAGGAACTTTTGTGTCTGGCAGATACAGCAGGTACGAAATAGGTGGCAGTGATTATCATTGTCATTAGCAAGCTCAGGATTTAATCTTAAGTCTGCTCAATTCAGACCCCTGCTTTTTTAAAAAAAATACTTCATTTATTTTTAGACAGAGGGGGAGGGAGTAAGAGAGGGAGAGACACATCAATGTGTGATTGCCTCTCGCTCGCCCCTCACTGGGACCTGGCCCACAACCCATGCATGTGCCCTGACTGGGAATTGAACTGGTGACCCAACCCTTTGGTTCACAGGCCAGCAATTAATCCACTGAGCCACATTGGCCAGGGCCAAGCACCTGCTTTTGTGTAACACCATACTCGGCCTTTTATAATTGCAGAAAAAGAAAAGACAACTTAAAGATAACCCAAAACAAAGTTAAATCCACGTCATACACTATGTTAGAGATGTTATGAAATGTCAGGCACTGCACAATGACTGATGGGTGTGATCTTAGTCGTTGCACCTTTAAGCTAATTTGAGATCTAACAAGCTACTACGCTGCCGTTCTTCACCCATCAAACCCTGAGCATACAACTTCTGACTTAATTCTATCATTTGTGTTAAAAAATAAAACTCTTTAGAGGAAACATGTCTACTGTGATGATGACCACTCTATTCCCAGTATGTATCATAGTGAATGATATATAACAAGCTTAAGTATTTGAACGAAAAAAGTTTGCATAAAAATCAGTATTTTATATGCATGCTTTATTAACATTTTTCTCAAGCACAAATCAAAACCAAAACCAAACCAACAAAACTCCAGTATACACATATGATCCCAGCTATGTTCAAAAAGTAAAAGACTGAAGGAAATTTCTCAAATTTCTTTATATGTGGTGGGATTGTATTTCTTATGCTATTTTTCTTATATTGATGGAGGTAGAAAGAAGAAAATGGGAGTAAAACCTACTAATATCAAAAAAAAACAAAAAAAACCCTGTGAAGTCTAAAAAAGATGAATATAAACATACAGATGTTTATGATTACCGCTTACTTGACCCATCTGCTTTCATTTTCCTTACCCCTCTTCTACAAACCTGAGTGAACAGTTTGTGCAAGCACACACTTAGGGACAGCGTGCCCCTTTCCCAAATCTTTTCGCAGAATTATGATATGGTCGTTAGATCGCACAGGGAATCCTCAGAACCAAATATAGAGGTAGGTGGGAGAAGCGGCCCTCTGCTTGGGAAATAAGAAAAAGCAAGCACCCCAAAAGGCACTTAGGGCAAGAGGGCACTCAAAAGGTATTCACTGAAAATAACAAATTTTTTAAGCTAAAAGGTCATTTTGAAGTCGGAAGTGTAAATGTTTATTTTGATCTTGAGTATTTCTCTCATCTGTAAAACACACAAAGGTCACAAAATGACTTCGTAAGGTCATTTTGAAAACAATGTGAAAAAATGCGGTTATTTAGAACAATGCTCAGCAGACAGTAAATGCTTAGTAAGTGATGGCCATTATTTTAGGTTTTATTCACATTTCATAACCTTCGCAGTAGTTATTTTACCTTTTGGAATAACTTCTCCAGTGTTTGCAAAGGACTAAAGAATCTTAGAGGTTGCATTTAAGAAAAATGTGTATTTAAAAAGAATAATAGATGGCTAAAAACCATGAAAACAAACTTTGAGATTTGTTCACTGAAAATGTTTATTTCAGGTGTTAATGTTTTATATAGTTGGTTCAGTATTTCTACAATTTAGAACTCTGAGCTGCCCCTGAATAATCCAAGTGTCTACAACATAGACATGTGCATATGCTGTGCTTCCTGATACTAAACGTGCTCAGATTTCTCTTCCATTTATCAGACAACATTAACCTTTCAAAGTTACACCTTTAAGGAGTCCACACATTCTTATTTCTCCAAGTGTTCTAAAAAATTTACTTTATTTATTTTTAGAGAAGGAAAAGGAGGGAGAGAGACAGAGCAAAACATTGGTGTGCAAGAGATACATCGATCTGTTGCCTCTTGCACACCCCCTGACTGGAGACCAGGCCTACTGTCCAAGCATGTGCCCTGACTGGGAATTGAACCAGCAATGCTTCGGTTCATAGGCCAACATTCAACCCACTGAGCCACACGAGCCAGGGCCTTTTAATTTTAAACCTTCTTAAAAGAGGAAGCTGAAACTCCCAAATCAAAAGCCTTAATCTGCCACTCACAATGTATACATATATGAAATCATCACAATGTTCACATTAGGTATCTTAAAAGTTTTGTCAATTATAACTCACAAAGCTGAAAAAAATTAAAATCTCTCTCTCTCTCTCTCACACACACACACACACACACACACACACACACAGCCTTACTCTGAACCAACACTGAGACATACAGCAATGGAAGAGGATCTTTTATTCATTACTCTGAGCAAAAATACAGACTATATTTATTACTTTATTTTCCCATAGAGAGAATATACTTTGCATTTACTAGACATAAAAAATTAGTTGTCAGGTTCTGCTTTTGGAGAATAATCAATAAGCCCCTTGTCAATGGTTGGATATTGAAACCAGGGACCATCACCTCTCGCGCGCATTAATCTTCGTACTTCCAGCTCCTTTAACCTGTAACAAATGAAACAGCAATAATGTGATTCTAACATTTCCAATTACAAATTTAAATGAATTACCACCATAGAAAACAACACCGAAGAGTCTTCTGTTTTATGTAAAGTATAGTGTCCCTCTGTAGATCCATGTGTATGCATAAAAAGGATATATACCTACAAGCAAAATTTAGGACTGCTTTAAGTTTCTTCACGAGATTTCCACTTTAGGTATATGTGTGTAATATACTCAGAAGAGCAAATTACTTCATTCATACACACGGGACACTGTGGGACTCATTTCGTCCTGCTTTGGCTGCCACATGTTGGAAAACAGAAGATAGCTGATGGGCATCTGAGGCCAGGAACACCCAGACAACTTTCCCCAGGGGCAGCTCCACTTAGGCAGTCTGGCCCAGGAGCTTGGCTCTCATTTGCAAAAAGTTGTAAGAGAAGAGGAGCATTTCATGGGCAAGGAATTTAGGATTTATTTTTTACTTATATTATCTTGTTTATTAGTTAGCTAACAAATATTATTTTTTGTTTTTTCCCATCCTCACTCAAAGACATGCCTATTGATTTTTAGAGAGAAGGGAGGGAGACAGAGTGGGAGAGAAACATCAATTCAAGAGAGAAATATAGATTGGCTGCCTTTTGCCCTCATTGGGAACCGAATCCAAAACCTAGACATGTGCCCTGACTGGGAATTGAACCCTTAACCCTCTGGTTCACAGGATGACACTCCAACCGAGCCACACCAGCCAGGGCAAATACTGTTTTTAGTCACCAAAACATTACTTGAATTGACAATAATTTCTCTCCTGTCCATGCTCTTTGTCTGGACAGATCACTTTCACTTGAATAGTGGTAATGCATTTCCTGTCTTTAATGCCTACTATTATGGCCAAACGCTGTGTCAAGTGCTAGGAATTAAAAAAATGAAGATGCCTTCTTGGAGGAGCTCACATCCCCTTATTTGTGCTGGCTGTCCATCACCATCAGGACAGAAAACCTCTTGAGAGCAGGAATGGTATCTTATTCACCAGCTACCAGCATCACAATGAGCCTGGCCAACATCAGACAGATAATCAATGTTTGTAAAGAAAAGAAGAAAGAAAAATCAGGATTACGAAAAACATTCTCCAACTCTAAGATCTACTTACTTGTCCTCATCCTTCTTTACAAACTGAATAATCTCTATTTTATAAAGATAATTTCCTCTTTTATAGCCAAGCCTTTGTATAAACTACCACACATTCCTGAAATAGTTCCTCTCCATCAAACATTTTACATTTTATAAACTACACATCAATTTTTTCATATGACTAAAAATGTATCACATTTTAATAATTCACTTTATTCATCTTAACCAGCTCACAAACCCCATCTAGGAAAGATTATATACCTTTGTGATTATGGATCTAAGAGAGCATATTTATCTTTTATTTTTATTTATATACCATTCTTTTCCTTTTCCACTTTAGAATATAATTATCTAAAACCCAAGTAATTAAAATGTTCATAAAAGAGAACTGGTTAAATAAATTATGGTTAACCCACATAATGGACTACTATGCACCACAGGAAAATCAATATACAGTAACAAGGAAAGAGATGACAGACATACTGTTAGGTTAAAAAAGCAAGGTAAGAATTGATTGTGTAGCATCTTCCCATTTCATTAAAAAAAGAACATATATACACATGTATAAGGTATTAAAAAATCTGGAGGATCAAAAATAATAGTTACCTCTGAGGGAGTTAATTATGGGAGGTAGTTCCTTTCTATTTTATATCTTCCTTTATGCTTCACTTTTTCAAATACCTAAACATATACTTTTAAAAAACTGTAGGTACTCCATACTGCAGGCTCACAATGGCAACTTTCCTTTGAGGACAGAAGTCAGGGTTTTGTTTTTACTATGTTTTATTTTGGAACTGTTTAGAATCTCCATATTCCTAAGAAATTCTGGGATCTGGTCTTTTAATTGGAACTCAAAGGTACATGTCTGAAGTTCAAAACAGTCCAGTGTTACTAAGTATGAGCCACGTTGTTGTTCTGTGCTCTTAAATACTTAATTCCAGTTCTGTGGGGCAACTATATATGCGTGTAATCACACATCTAGAAAGTAAGCCAATCATGTTCTTTTACTTATTTAAATATGTTTACATATCATCACAATGTTTATGATATACTAAGATTAAAACAGGATGAACAGAAAGCAGATCAATGGTAGTCTGGGGCCAAGAGCAGGGGAGAGGGATTGACTAGAAGGAACAGGGAAGAGGCTCACTTGGTGATCAAAGTGACCTTGACAGTGGTGGTTACACAGCTGTATGCTTCTATCAAAAATTCACTGAACTTACCACATAAACAAAATGAAAGATAAAAACCATAGGAGCATTATTAATAGATGCAGAAGAATCGTTTGATAAAACCCAGCATCCAATTATGATAAAAACTCTCAGCAAAGTGGGGATAGACAGAACATACTTCAATGTAATAAAGGCCATATATAACAAACCTGAAGCCAGCATCATGCTTAATGGGCAAAAACTACGATCACTCCCCTTAAGATTGGGAACAAGACAGGGATGTCCACTTTCACCTCTATTATTCAACACAGTACTGGAAGTTCTAGCCACAGCAATCAGACAAGAAGAAGAAATAAAAGGCATCCAAATTGGAAAGGAAGAAATAAAATGGTCATTATTTGCGGATGACATGTTACTGTACAAAAAGAATCCTAAAGATTCCACCAAAAAAACAAAACAAAAAACACTACTAGACCTGATAAATGAATTCAGTAAAGTAGCAGGATATGAAATAAATATCCATCAGTTGCATTTTTATATGTCAATAATGACCTAACAGAAAGGGAAATTAAGGAAACAATCCCACTCACAACTACTTCAAAAAGAATAAAATACTTAGGAGTAAATTTAACCAAGAATGTAAAAGACCTGTACTTGAAAAATTATAAGACACTGAAGAAAGAAACTGAAGAAGATACAAATAAGGTGGAAGATTTTCCGAGTTCATGGATAGCAAGAATTAACATCATTAAAATGTCCATACTACCCAAAGCAATCTACAGATTCAATGCAATTCCTATCAAGATACCAATGGCTTATTTCTCAGAACTAGATAAAATATTCCAAAAACTTATATGGAACCACAGAAGACCCTGAATAGCAACAGCAATCTTGAGAAGGAAGCACACAGTTGGAAGAATCACATTACCTAATATCAAACTATAAGGCCATACTAATCAAAAGAGCATGGTTCTGGCATAAAAACAGACATTAGATCAATGAAGCAGAATAGAGAGCCCAGACATAAAATCATGCCTTTATAGTCAATTAATATTTAACAAAGAAGGCAAAAGCATACACTGAGCTAAAGATAGTTTATTCAATAAATGGTGTTGGGAAAACTAGACAGATATGTGCAAAAAAAAAAAGAAAGAAAAAAGAAACTACACCACCTTCTTATACCACATACAAGAATAAATTCAAAATGGATTAAAGACTTACATGTTAGACTCTAAACCATAAACATCCTAGAAGAAAACACTGTCAGTAAAATCTCAAATATTTCTCATAGTAATATTTTTTCTGATATGTCCTTGAGCAAAGGAAACAAATAAAAAATAAAAAAGGACTATATCAAACTAAAATTTTTTGCACAGCAAAGGAAACCATCAACAAAATGAAAAGACAACCCATTGAATGGAAGAACATATTCTGATAAAGGGTAAACATCCAAAGATACTTTTAAAACTGAACAGCAAAAAACCAAATAATCCAATTAATAAATGGGCAAGGGACCTGAATAGACACTTCTCCAAAAAGGACATACAGATAGCCAATGTACATATGGAAAGATGCTCAACGTCACTAGTCATCAGAGAAATGCAAATTAAAACCACAATGAAATATCATCTCACAACTGTCAGAATGGCCACCATCACTAAATCAACAAACAAGTGCTGGTGAGGATGTGGAGAAATGGGAACCCTCGTGCCCTGCTGCTGGGAACACAAACTGGTGCAGTCACTGTGAAAGCAGTATGCAGTTACTGCAAAAAATTTAAATGAAGCTGCCTTATGACCCAGAGATTCCACTCTGGGAATTTATCTGAAGAAACCCAAAACACTAATTCAAAAGAACATGTGCATCCCTACGTTCATTGTAGCATTATTTACAATTGCCAAGATTTGGAAGCAGCCCAAGTGTCCATCAGTAGATGGGTGGATAAAACAACTATGGGACATTTACACAGTTGAGTACTACTCAACTGTTAAAATAAAAAAGAAAGAAAGAAAATTTTACCCTTTGTGACAGTATGGATGGACCTGGAGAACATTATGGGAAGTGAAATAAGCCAGAGAAAAGACAAATACCATATGATTTCACTCATATGTGGAATCTAATGAACAAACTGAACTAACAAGCAAAATAGAGTTGAACTCATCAATGGAGAGCAGATGACAGCTCTAGAGGAAGGTTGGGGGAGCTGAGGGACCTAGCAAAATAGAAAAAAAGAGCTCATGGGACAGGGACAACAGTGTGGTGACCCAGGGGGCTGTGTGGGGGTGCCACTGGGCATAAGGCAGATAACTGGTAATGGAAAAAAATACAATTAAAAAATAAATATATAAAACTTGCTGAACTTAGTGTGTACATTTGATTGTATGTAAACCTCATTCCAAACACCAAAATAAATCTCAGATAGGATCAAATTTAAAAGCAGCAAAAGGAAACATAAGTAACCATTAAAAACATAATTTTGGACTTATATAATTACTTATTTAGCTACTATCAGAGACCTATGCCTAACACAAAATCCCAGAAGCTAGAGAAAAAGGCTGACAAAACTGACAATAATTAAATGAGTAAATACATATAAAGTAATTAAAACAATGTTATATAGCACTGTTCAAAACATATTAGCTACTACTAACTTTTGTTATCTGACACATAAAACATTTCCATGTTGCAAAACGTTCTACACTGTCAAAAGACAAGTAACAAGCCAGTAATACATACCTGCAAGAAAAATAAAAATTAACTTAATATACAGATGAGCAGAAAAATGGGCATTATATAGAAAAGGAAATACAAACACCCAATAGATATGTGAAAAAATACTCAACCCTACAAACTGAAATGATGAGATAACATTTTTCAACTTGTAATCAAAAAAATGTTTGATAAATTTCATTACTGGGAAATGTATGGGAAACAGAAATTATCATGTCCTGATGACAGAAAAGACAACTGGTACAACTTTTTTAAAGAGTTTAGCAATACACATCTAAAATTAAAAACATGTAACATTTGGCTTATCAATACCAATGCTAGAAATTTATATCCAGATAAATTGAATAAATATGCAAAAATATACATAGGAGATATTCACCATAGCACTTTGTATTATATAAAAAAATTCTAAAAAAGCCCTGGCTATTGTGTCTCAGTGGATTAAGTGCTGGCCTGTGAACCAAAGCGTCTGGGTGGCGGGCCAGGTCACCAGCAGGGGGGCGTGTGAGAGGTAACCACACACTAAGGTTTTTTTCCCACTCTTTCTCCTTCCCTTCCCTGTGCTCTACAAATAAATAAATAAAACTCTTTTAAAAAAAATTTGGAAAGGACCTAAGTACTGACAATAGGAGACTGTTTAAAAAAGTAAGGGACACCCACCCAGTGAAATAAATGATGCAGCCATTAAAAAGAATGAGCTATATACTGTTACAGAAATATCACCAAGATAGATGTAAGTGAAATGAAGACAAAGTGCAGAACAGTGTTTATAAGAGGATTCTATTATGTTAATGTATTTTTTAATATGTAAAATATATTTTTTAACGTATATAATTTTTTCTAGGAACATACGTAAGAAGTCATTAAACAGTGGTCACCTAGAAGGACAGACTGGGTACAGGAGGAAAAGACTGGGCAGGGGAGATGGGAGAAGACTGCCTTGCTCTTAACAGAATTTTTTTTAAAAAACTACTTTTAATCTGACAGATATGATCTCCTACTTGTTTCCTGGTCTCCAGCTCATACTCTCCACTCTAAACAGGCTAATTCTTGCTCATCTTCATTCTTTTACATAGAGCAGCCTACATACGTAGTGTTGAAATAGTTTTACTGACCACAGTAAAGGATTTTCTTCCCTTACCCATTGCCCCCCCTTTTATTTTTACCGTAAGTCAGCCTTCTCAGCTTCAATCTGAAGGATAGCCATTGTTCGTTCGTAATTCTTTTCAGGACTATCATAGAAAGTTCGGGCAATCCATCTTGATATAGGATGCTACAAGAGAAAATTTGTGTAAAATTAGTTTCTGAATATATTTTGCTTTTCCATCTTATTATTCTTTAAAATGACAAGCTCAGGTAAACCATAACACTTGTTATGTGCCAACTACTTTATACCTATTTTAAATAATTTTAACCCATTAGGTAGACACTATTGTTGTCCCTATTTTATGGATGAGCAAATTGCACAAAAGTATAAAGTTACTAAGTGACACATCTGAATTCAAACCAGTCTATCTGACTCCAAAATCTGTGCTGAGTAAAGTGTCCGATTTGGGAGCCAAAACCAGGACCTAGTAATTAAAAACCTGGAGCTCTTTCTACCATTTAGGAAAAGATAAACTAAAAGTATGGCTTATTTTAAGATTTAATAATGAAGTACTTCTTCCCTAAATATAATTTATTCAGATAATAAAACAGGATATATGAGGTCTGTCCAGAAGGTATCCAGCCATGTAATATGAAAAAGAGAGACATTTATTGAAGATGGTACAAGTTATAAGAAACACTGTACATTGGACAATGATGCCTCAGTCCCCTTCAAAGTAGGCACCTTGGGACCCCACACACTTCTCCCAATTGCCATTAGCTCCCCCATCGTCTTTTCCTGAGTCTCATCAATGGTCTGTTATCTCTTCCTTTTCAAAAGTGATTTTAGTTTTGGGAAAAGCCAGAAGTCACAGGGCGCCAAGTCTGGGCTAAAGGGGGACTGAGTCACCTGGGTGATTTGATGTTTCACCAAAAAACTCTGCATGAGACATGATGCATGAATGGGTGTTTTTTTGTGATGAAGCTGCCAATCATCAGTTGCCCATAGCTGTGGCCTTCTGAATCATCCTAATAGTTTCCTTGGAGGAATGCTCAAGCTTAATGCAAAATTTGATGCAGATTCAAAGCTCTATCTACTTGCTCAGTCATTTTGAATACAAGGGCCACACAGTACACATGCTCACTTAACAGTGTCTACTGCGGCCACTGACTGGTACAGTGAAATGGTCATTGTTCACAAATGTGCATTCCAGTCCACTCTCCTTGGCTGCCAGGTTACACTGATGTCGTGCAAACCATTCTTGTTATGTAACAATGGCTGGACTTTTTCTGGACAAAACTTGTACTCTAATAAAGCCACTTATCATAACACTTGTAAAGCTAAGTAATAGAATTAATTTTGAGTTTTATTAGTAGTGACAGTATGATAAAATGACTAATTAACAGTGTAGGCTCTACAGCTAAAACTACCTCGGTTCAAAAAGTGGCCCTACTCTCGAACAAAGCACTTATTCTCTTTTAAGCTTCAAGTTTCCTCATCTCTAAAGTGGGAATGGTAATAGTACCTTTTACAAGGAATGAGATATTTGCAAAACACCACCGTGCCTGCTTCACAACAGGTGCTCAATAAATGACAGCTAGTATGAGTACTGTTAAAAATCTTTCCTGTGGCATCGAGTCTGGGATAAGTTGTGACTGTTATTCTGCTAGTTTGAGGAACACTGCAGTTGTCCTTTAAAAAAAACCATAAAGTGCCCTGGCTAGTGTAGCTCAGTAGGGTGATGCCAGCTTGCCAACTGAAAGGTTGCCAGTTTGGTTCCTGGTTGGGGCACACGCCTGGGTTGTGGGCCAGGTCCCCAGTTTGGGGCATGCGAGAGGCAAATGGCTGATGTTTCTCTCACATACTGATGTTTCTCTCCCTTCCTTCCTTCCTTCCTTTCTCCCTCCCTCCCTTCCTTCCTCTCTCTCTAAAAAATAAATAAGACCTAAAAACCCCATAAAGCTTAAAATAATAAAACAATGCAGAAAATTACCAAAAAAAAGTTACTTATAGAAAGTGAGTACAGAATGTATTCATCTAATTGATATCAAAACTGAATATAAAACTGTATCTTAATTGCTGAATTAAGACATTAAAAGTACAGTGATAAGACACCTAACAGAAAGTAACTTCTGGTGACATGTACCAACCTTGTAATATTCCCAGTGTTCTGGTACATAGCCTTCTGGAATTTCTGCTAACTCAGCTTCACCTAACAAGAGAAAACAGTGATGTTCAACTTCAGCATCAGTAGTGTATAATATTAAATCTTCACTATTCAGGCGAGAAACCAACTTCTTGTGGTTTTAAAGTGACCTTTTATTTGTGCTAACAAAGATATCTAATATTTTAAATTCGCTTCAATCTGGCTGACAATTTCATTCATTAGATATATTTTAGATGTCTTCTATATGTAAGGCATTTTCTGTAGAATTATGTGAGTTTCTCATTGTTTTTATATAGTATAACAAGATATAATAAAAGATATATTATTCCTTCTGGTTCTCTTTATACTAACTAGACAAATCATTTTGGGATTCAAGATGTTAGAAGTACTTTGGGAAAGAAAAAGAAGCCCTTTCAGTAGAATTTCCCATAAAAATCTAATGTTTACTGTCACACAATTCCCTTGGAATTACACAATTCCAAGGAATTACACAATTCCTTTTACACAAAAAAAGGAATTACACAATTCCTTTTTTTAAAGAAGATAATAATTTTATGTGTTCTAAGATAGATAAAAACAGTCTGTCATCCCTCAGCCTCTCTTCTACCTATCTCTATTTCCCTCATTGTCTTGTCCAAGCTGGCTTTGCGGAATGAAGACAAGGCTTTTGGAAATCTTTTATGTGGCTGCTAGAGAACTGATGACCTAAAGCTTTTGGAAGAAAACCAATATACTTAAAAAATATATTGTGTATGGTTATGGGTTAAGATTTTATTATTTTAAAATAAATGCCCATGCTTATGTATATTTTATTATTTAAAGAGCTTTTACTTATCCATAATTTCTTTTTTTATTAATGGACATAGATTTTTAAAATTTACCTATTTGGTCAGGTGGGAGGGACTTACCAATGAACACATTCACCAGGGTTATGCCAATTACCACTGGAATCCCAGTCAACATAATGTAGAATTTCTGTTAAGATTTAAAAAAAAGTTTTCACATAACCATTTCCGAACTCTCTTTCCCCACCCTAAAATTATTCTTATTAGATGATTTCCTTATATTTCTTATAAAATAAACTTTCCAAACTGGACATGCAATATCAAGTGACTTACTTCTCTGATTTTATTTTGCCCTAGTTTTTAGATGCCTAAATATAACACCAAAAAATGAAAGAAGCAATGATTAATTGTGTAAGTATAACACAATATATTTAAGTGATTTTTTCATTTTTTGGTTAAAGCAATGTAATGAAAGTTAGAAAATTTTGTATTAACAAGAAGAATGTATACAGAATTATATACCTGAAACCTATATAATTTTATTAACCAATGTCACCCCAATAAAATCAATAAAAAAGAAGTATAAACACATCCGGGTGATTTTAACCACCATATAAAGTCTGAGTTGGTCATGACAAGAAAAGTGGGAGCTCAATCAAGGGGACATAAAGGGATCCCCTTGAGCAAGAGAAGGCCTAGGGGGCAGCCCATGCTCAATGCTTAGGAACACTGGCAGAGTCCGGATAATCTTCCATCCTCTGAGCCCCTACTTTCTGTTACAGAATTTTGAATTAATAATGTACAGTCAATATCCTGCTTCACCCTCTGAATCAATGTTCCTGAACAACACAGAAATAAAAATATCCTATCTCATAATGGAGTTCCTTATTTAAAGAAACACTTTAATTAGTTCTTTGGTAACTTAAAGAATATTTTAGTAATACGAATAATTATCACCAAGTAAATGTTTCCAAAATTCGGGGAACACAGATTATTTTTCAAAACCCCATAATCTAAGATGAAAGCAATGGCTCAATTTTTACTTCCAATAAGCATAAATCATTTTTTCAAGAAAAAAACTTAACTAACTTAAAAAGAAATCCAGTAACAAATCAGACTTTATTGCCCATTTCAGTGTCTCTAGAGAAAACAAATGTGAATTTACAAAATGAAAGACGTTTTTAAAATAGGCAAGAATGTTCTTCCTATTTACATTAAGAGTTCGGTTCAACAAAATTTTTAACTCACCAGTAAATTCAAAAACCGCCTGTCATAGAATCTAGAAGGTTTGATAACAAACAGTCTTTTCCCATGGTCTCCACTGTGTCTCACAGGAGCTGGAAATATTACACAAGTTTTAAATCGGTATACAAGTTTTATACAAGTTTCATATTGGTATACTGTTCTTTTCAGAGATAAAGTCAGATTATAAGAAAATGTATATACATAATGTTTAATATGAATTAAGATAAAAAATGCATGCTTCTTTAAGTATGACAGATAGTGTATCTTTAAACAGGAATTGATGCACTGTTCTAAACTATACCTTTCTTCATGTTTATTCAGTGTTAAAGAAATATCTAGATAATTGTTTGAATTTGTTTCAACAGGTAGGAAGGTCAGAAACTCTTGGTGGCTGCTTTGTTTACCCTCTACAATAAATATTTGCTAATGCTGCAAAGGAAATACATTTAAATTATGCCATTCCATATGAGGCAATAAACACTAGAACTTGCTACACAATAGATAGATGGTGTGAGCATAGGGGGCTGGCGGTGGCATTGGGGGGCGTTGTAAGGAAAAGCACATTATAAGCTGAGAGGAGAAGCATGTTCAATGAATTCGAAATGGGTAATTGAGTGATTACACCCAACAAGTACCTATTACTTAATGCAATAACCTGCAAAAGAGTCAACTCCATAGCCTTGAGGCATCAAGGTTTCTTGAATGGCCTACAAGATGGTACTCCTGGCGAGACACAGTTACTGCTACAAGAGAAGCTACTACACTGATGATGAAATGGGGTCCCCCAAAAGTTTTCATACACATTTACAAAAGGCTGAATCTAAACTGGTTAAATACAAGTGGGAAGTTCTGCCTGCATCCCCCTCCAAAGGTTTAGTGGCTCACAAACTTAAAGTAAGAACCATTGGTATACTGGGGTTACAAAAAAAAAAAAAAGCCAGGTAATTTTATCTTAATCTGATGTATTAGAAGTACAAGGTCAAAACAGGAGGAGCCCCTCCCCACCCCTGAATCTCCATTAGTGTGTCTGTCCCAGACTGCAAAGTTTTAGAGGGACAACCTGGGGCATGCCCCTACTTATGCAACCTGGATGGAAAACCATAAGGAAACTGAGATACTGAAAGGAAAGAACTGAAGCTGACTGGTCTACAAAACAGAAGTCTGGTTAGAGACCAGATGAGAGTCTTTAAGGGGCTGGAGAGCTGTCCCAGGACAAAGGGCATACACTATTCTGTGTTGAGCTGAAAGGAAGAACTGTGTGTGAAAGAACTGAAGGAAAGGATCAATGTGTAAAAGAGGAATTTATTATTTAGAGCTTAATACAAGGAAGAAGTTTCTAACAATTTCAGTGGCTGAAAATAAAACTGGACTAATCCCCCAACTCTACATAAGATAGTACCATGATTGGATTCAAATATCAATAAGGGGATGTTAACAAGGATTAGCATACTACAGAGGATTGGCCTAGAGGATTTCAAACATCCTTTTCCTCAAAGAATCTGAATACATGGCCTATCTTGCAATAAGAAGGTATACCATACCAACTCAGCAATCTCAATGGCTTCCCTCTAATTTCAAGAACTCTTTTTGGACTTATTTTTCCCCTTTGCCTGGAAGCTTTCCCCCAGGATCTTTGAATGGCTGCCTCCACATATCTTTCAAGGCCAAGTTAAATGTCATATCTATTCAAAGGGGTCTTCTCTGACTACATTATCCAAAGCTGGCCTGCCACTTACTCTCCTTAATACCACCTGATTACAGGCATTCCTCGTTTCACTGTGCTTTTGTACTCACAGATCCTCCAGTGAAGAGATTACGACTTGCTTTACTGAGATACTCACTTTACAGCAGTGGTCTGGAATTGAACCCACAGTATCTCTGAGGTGTACCTGCATTTCTTTTAGAACAATGAGCACTAAGTGTAATTATTCAAGTCCATCAGGTCAGGAACTGTCTTATTCAGTATTACATCTCCAGTGCCCTTTAGTGTCTGCCACATGGTAGGCGCTCTGTAAAGACTGTTGAATTTATATTTCCTAAGTAAATTAAATGTTGGGAGGACATCTCCCCCTAGTCCCTGAAAGTAAATCTACTCAGAAGAGAAAGTATTCTTCCAATTTCCCCTTTCAATCAGATACATATGTGCATGTTTGCCACACACAGAGAAAGACAAAAATTAAACTTGATGTGGTTTTAAAGAAAACTGATTAGGAACGACACTAAAAATAGACATGGAGAATGTAACAAAGAAAAAACTATGGAAGACTAGTCAAGCTGCATTTTAGCAATATTAATTGCAGTTATTAATATGAACTGCTTGTTTTACATATAATTATCCTATGAAACAATTATTCATGACATTAAATGTGCCAGAAAACTCATTACCATTAACTGTTCTAAAGTATATTGCATAGCACTAAACTATTTCCAAATATTCTGAGCCTTTGACTTCTTCATGTATTAGGGCCATGTGCTTACAATTAAAAAATATTACGGTGAGCACTACTTACACACAGGTGACTGCCAGGACCTGTGCAACCCAGACCCCCTGCCATGAAAACAGGCATCTTCTGCCACTTTACAAAGTAGGGAATTTTTCAAATATTCATTAATTATGTATAACTAGGTTCCAATAACAAAATTTTTAATGCAAATAAGCTCGGGAAAGTTCATGTTTTTGACAACTGCGGTCTTTGTGAGAATCAGATAAGACACTGCAGGACTTTTTCATGTTTCTAAGACAATAATCAAAAATAGGTCATTTCCTTTTCCTCACTCTCAGACTATTCCCAGTTAATGGTACCACCAACTCAATTAGCCAGATTAAAAATCTCCTTCACCTTCCTTGCCCCTACCCCTCACTCACGAGCTGTCAAGGCCTCTTGATTTTAAGACTCAGACTTCCATTTCTTTATATGCTCTCTTTACCGCAATGGCTTCAGTAATGAACAGCTTGTAGAAGCCATCGAGTATTCAGAAGCATCTTCCTAAAACGCAATACTGATGTTGCTCTTCTGCTAAAATACTCTCTGCTGACTACAAAACAGTTTAGATACTTCTGCTTTATATTCAATTCCCTCCCCTCACCAATTTAGTCCCAACTTCCCTTTTAAAAATTACTTTATTTTCTCTATTATAGTCTATGTTCAATACCATTAGTTTCAGATATAGAGCATGGTGGCCAGAAAATCATGTACTTTACAGAGTGGTCCCCCGATGCTTCCAGCACCCACCTGGGCCCATACATAGCTAGTATGTTACCTGCTATATTCCTTATGCTCTAATCCACATCTCTCTATTTTCCAACTTCCTTTTTTTAGCCATATTATATCTCAACAGCTACATTTCCTAAGAGACCCATATTCAGACATACCAGAAAATACACGTGTTACTTTTCTGCTTACATCTGTTAAAACTACCTCAGAATCCAGTTAAAATGCCCCATCTTCCATGTCTGAATTAACTCCACACCACTTGATTACACAATAATTTTAATACTATTCTGTTTTTTTAAACCAAAATATGCACACTTAAAAGAAAAAAAATATGCACATCAGTCTTCAACATTCAAGTTCACTGCAGCTAAGGGAAAAATTTAAGTTCATTTCCTGAATCTCTTGCCATTTGACCTTTAATACAAAATAGAGAAAATACTTTAATTTGCTTGTTGTCTGAGGAAGGTTTCACCATGGGTAAATAAAGATAACATGACAGTACTACATGTTTGGGAAAGATGTAGCCACAGGGCCATGTGAAAGGCTAATGCTAGTCACTACACAACTACCTTATAAAGTTGGTTAAAATTATCATCCCTCCTTTTATTTTACAGTTCCTATGAAACACGATCATTTCAAAATGAAATGTATTCTAGAAATACACAAAATTACGCAGAGACATATTTCAGGGTTCTAAATTCTGATCAATAGGAAAAAGATTTGTTTTCTTGTATTTCCCTGTCAACAGAGTAAGCACACTTGTAATAAACACCTTTTTTTTAGAGATGGAAAAAAAAAACCAGGTTTCAAGCAATTAAGTGCCTTCCACGATTTGATGACCCAAGGCTACACAGCTATTAAACTTTGGAGCAGGATTTGAACCCAGGCAATCTAACTCCAGAGGAAACAAAACAAGATAAGGTTCTCTACTGTGCTGGAACTCACATTCTGGTAGACGCAGAAATAAACAATAATATAATAAATTAAAACCTTTCATTGCACAGTGACAGATAAGGGTTCACATGCAAAATACCTTTGAAAGCAGGTACTTGGCTGAAACACAATAACACCCAGTACTGCTATTACATCCTTTCCTGCTCCCAGTGCAAAGGGAAGATTACCAGTAACCGTCCTTCCAGGACGCCAAGAATGGGAAACGGGGCGGGGGGCGGGGGTGATTTTTACCTTACTTTATTTCCAGCTAGGAAAGATGAAATACTAACCTAGCTAGTGTTTAAAGAGGAAGATAACTGTCGTGAGAAATGGCTTAGGGTTTTTTCTTTTTTTTAAATCAAGGAGTGTTAGCAAAGTAGTTTTGTAACAGGTTCAAATTCCTGAAATCTGAATTACTTTCCATCATTTCCAGCAAGTCCCTATCATGAGCCCGTCCGCCTACCTACAAACTACTGAGCATCGGTGGGCACCTTAAAAACATAACTTCTCACGTTGCGGGATTAGAACCTGGTTCAGGGTAAAGTACAAACCACCTGATACCCGAGACATGGGTCTCAGTTCTGTGCCTTTCCGATCTCAGCTTCATCCGCAAATTAGCACCAATTAGGATGGCTGAATGACTGAGTGCTTCACAAATGCCAACAATTTAAACGCAATGGACCCGATTACTCCAGGAAAACCCTCAATCTCCTCACATAGCACGTCCTTCATCCCTCATCTCAAACCCAAGCCCACAATTTCTCCCGTCTCCCTCCGAATCCCACCAAGGTCACCCGGGAAGTCCTCTATCTCACCCCGCTTCCCCTGAGAGCGCGTTCTCCCAAAGCCAGCACCCACCAATAGTCTTCGGAAAGCCACGCGTGAGGAAGCCCCCGAACCCAAGTCGAGGGCCAAGGCAGCGGCCAGACAGAGCAGCCACCGCAGTGACCGAGGCCCGCTGCAGTAAGCTCATAGCCGCCATGGCTACTACGGGCACTAGGAAGAAGTGGGGGGAGTAACGGGAGCCTAGATGGCCCATTTACCAGCGAGGGCAAAGTCGTAAGGGGGCCATGTTGAGTAAGGGCAAAGGCTGCTTCGGTTCTCTCCTTCCGGTCAGAGCGAGGCACTGGAAGTGATGCCACTCACGACGCAAACGTGATTTGCTTATGCGAAAAAATGGCTGCAGCCAGTTTAGGTATATTTTGCAGAAAAGCATCAGCCCTCCTAAAGACTTCCAGGTTGTTAATAAGTTCTCAGGCCCCGGCGGGCGCAAGGTAAGTGATGTGAGCAGTAGGTTTGTTCATCTCTCCAACTTTGGATCTTGTTTGGTTGCAGAGATGATGAGAACAAATCTTTTCCAAGGATGGAAAGGCTCCCGGGTTGGCTTGAGCACGAACCCAACTCTATGAGGAATGAATGATTTTATACCAGTCGCCCACCGGCACCATTTCCGTCCCAGCGTCATTTTGTTGCCACCTCCTGTGACCAGTCAGTAGTTGAGGTTGTAGGTGCCCAGAATTTGTTGAGTTCTAGCTAAAATTACGGAAGTACGCCGTTTGGCTAGGTGAGTTGGGAAAAACTTCACTGAAGAGCTTTTGGCTGTGGAGCTGAAGGCTGTGACGGGCTTAGACGGATGAAAAAGAACGGGCCTTTCTACTCCTGGAATGTGTCACAAGGAGATTGTTCAGTAAAGGCTGAGTGAATAAATGAAAGTAGCCAAATAAAGGAAAAGTTGCCCTTGCAGGTGGGAGAAAGGAACATCCTACACATGGCATTATTTCTGGAAAGTCAGCTTATCATTTTTGACTTTAGGTGGATGGTTTCCTTTCTTTTATTGTCTTTTGTCTATGAAGATGTGAATTTTATAAGTAGTTGAGTATGTCTGTTCTGTTTTTGCTTTGTTTTTATCTAAAAGGAAGCAATGTTTGTGCTCTTAAATCTAGGTCTGTTATTGAGCTTCTATTATATTAAAACATTATTACATACACTAACGTCAGAGATAAGCAATATTTTTTTTCATTTTGGTTCAGACAGAGGTTGTAACTTGATCAGAGGTTCAGACAGAGGTTGTAACTTGATCAGAAGGTGGCAGGCAAGCTTGAATCAGTTGTTATCTAGTTATCCTTTTTTCTTAAAAAGTAATTATAGATTTTATTATTATAATAAAATACTATTTGCAGACACTTTGGAAAATAGGGTAAAGTATTTTGAAGAAGAAAGTAAAAATCAGCCCCTGGCTGGTGTGACTCAGTGCATTGAATGCCCATCTGCGAACCCCAGGTTCAGTTCCCAGTCAGGGCACTTGCCTGGATTGTGGGCCAGGTTCCCAGTGAGGGGGTGCATGAGAGGCAACCACACATTACTGTTTCTTTCCCTTTCTTCTCCACTCTGAAAATAAATAAATAAATAAAATCTTTTTCAAAAAGTAAAAACTAAATCAACTTAAAAAAGTAAAAATCAACTATAATTCCACTAAGAGATAAACAGGTTTCCCTTCCTTAACTTTGCATATACACACATGCATGTAATTTTATTGATTGATTGATTGATTTTAGAGAGAGGAAGGGAGACAGAGAGAGAGAAATATTGGTTTGTTCTGTGAATTTATGCATTCATTGGTTGATTCTTGTATGTGCCCTGACCAGGGCTCAAACCTGCCCACAACCATGGCAGATCGGGTTGACGCTCTAACCAGCTGAGCTCCCTGGCCAGAGCCCACATAAATGTGATTTTGAAATAAAATCAGGACTATATTTACATATATGCATTCTTGTGCTACCCGTTTCCCCAACTTTTTGTTTTTAAAATTTTCAGACCAACAGAAAAGTTGTAATAGTAGTAGCAAGAATAACCATATACTCTTTATGTTAATCAGTTCTTAGCATTTTGTTACATTTTTCTTTATCTGCTTATGTCCATGTTTTGTTTTCTGAACTGTTTTTTAAAATCCTCACCTGAGGATATGTGTATTGATTTTAGAGAGAGAGGAAGGGAGCAGGGGAGAGAGAGGGACAGAAACAACAATATGCAAGAGAAACATCAGTCGATTGCTTCCAGTGTGCACCCCGACTGGGAATCAAACCACAGTCTAGGTATGTGCCCTAAGAGAGACTTGAACCCATAAACTTTCAGTGTATCAGACAATGCTCCAACCAACTGAGCCACCCAGCCAGGGCTTTTTCTGAATTACTTGAGGCTTGTCAGAATTGCAAACATCATAACACTTCAGCATATATCTCGTAAGAACAAGAACAGCATCTTAACCACAATATTGCGGTGATCATACTGGGGAATTGAACATTGATACACTACTACTATTCCACTGCTGTTATCTGGCATATAGCCCAAATTTAGATGTCCTCAGTTGTCCTGGTAATTTTGTTTTCTTTTTACTCAGGGTCCAAACAATGATTGTTTTTTGCATTTGTTGTCATGTCTGTTTAGTCTTTTAAAATCCAGAATGATTCCTTTATTTCTTTCATGACATTGACTTTTTTTATAAGATCAGTTTTTGTAGAATATCCCTCCATTTGCATTTGTCTGAATGTTTCTTCATGTTTAGATTTAGGTTAAATTTTTTTGGTAGGACTACAACAACACTTGCGACACACTTTCCTATTGTATTTTAAATTACTTATCTAGGTCATTAAATATTCTTTAAAAACATGATTTTAACATTACTTTATAATATATTGTCATACAGAGACACAATAATTTTTAAACCATGGTTGCACATTTAAATGATTAACTTTCTTATATATAAGCATAATGAGAATACTTAATAGATGTTTAAATTTATCAGTTCTCATCTATGATAACTTCTTTGGTTGAAATTTCTAGATGTGGACTTAATGGGTTAAGGGAAGAAGGATTGCGGCCTCATATATGTTGCAAAATTAACCTTCAGAATATTTAATCTACTCATATACCCACTAGTGGTTTATGAAGGACCTACAAATGTTACCTTAAAATATAATTATATAAGTATATTACCTCTGAGATTATAAGGTAGCACCACCTACAATGCAATATTTTAAATAATTTGTAAAGTGTTTTATAAGTTTATTTTCTTGTGCCAAAGCCATGAGTAAGTTTTTTAACATTGTAGGTGAGAAAATGATTCAATTTATTGCTTATAAAATTCAAATGTAAAACTTGAACTTGTTTATGTACTGTTGCAGGTTTTCTCTTAATTTGTTGCCTAAGAATACACCAAATGTCACACCTTTACACCACTGTAGAATACTTCATACCACGTTGTCAAGGAAAGGACTGGAAGAATTTTTTGATGACCCAAAGAACTGGGGGGAAGAAAAAGTAAAGTCTGGTGAGATATTTGGGTTGACTGGTATTAACACATTGTATGCAGGAAACGTATTTATACGTTTTATGTTGACTGGTAGTAGAGCGCATGATAAAAACTACCCACAAACAATGTGTTAAATATATCTATTGAACCATCCATTGTCTTGGGATTATTTATCCAGTTTAGGAATTACTTGGGTGTTTCCATTTTCAGTTTCCTTTGGGAATGTCTACTAGTGAAAATTAAAAGGACAATATAATAGACCTAATTGTTCCTTGGCAGCTTGGCAAAAGGTTTAGAATAGGAGTAGGCTGAACTTTTTTTTACTAAGTTGATGTTTGAGGTTTATTTTAGATTTTATTTTTTAGAGATGATTGAAAATTAATTTATAATGATATAAAGTATTTTGACATTAGATTGCGAAAATACATTCTGTAGTTATTCTAACATTTTTAATGCTATTGCCAGTCTCATTACTCATATTTTCATGTGTGTTATCTAATTTAATCCCAGTTATATTTTATACTGTAATATAATAAAGCTATTAAATATTTCACAGATAAGGAAACTGGTTTAGAGAGGTAAGTAATTTGCCAAAGGGCACATAGCTGGAAAACTATTTCATGTTTTGAATTTATCATTTTAATAGGAGCTGCATGGACCTGTCAGCAGTTAAGGAACAAAAGTAATGAAGATTTGCATAAACTTTGGTAAGTATACTGAGTACATGAATATCTAGGTGTTTGAAGCAGTTACAGTATAACAGTGAAGTATAAACTTTATGTGATATAAGAAATTGAGTAAAGTGGTTTGTCTCACAGTACTGTGGATGTTATATAAGGCCATTACAGATTTTATAAATATGACAGGTTGAATTATATTAAGAAAAATGTACTCGAGTTCTCAAGTATAGTTGGGGGTTTAGAAGTTTTACTATAAGTGCTACCAGTCATACTCCACCTGTGTACTAACAATTTCAGAAAACTAATGAAATGGAGAAGAGTTTATCACATTTAGGCCTTCCTCCTTTTTATTACATTTTGCATGGTATGAAATCTTTAGCTTATTTGCTTTGGAGAAGTGTGTTGGAGGATGCATTCAATTGGGAGTTTAAGTACATTTTCCTGATGAATTAGGCAGTTTCTTCTGATGAATTAGAGTTGAAAAGATTTAAGACAGGGCTTTATTTTTAATTGACTATATATGTATATTTTTTATTGAGGCAGAATTGATGTACTATTATATTAGTTTCAGGTATACAACATACTGATTCAGTATTTGTATACATTGCAAAATGATCATCATAGTAAGTTCAGGTAACATCTACTACCATACATAGTTAGAAATTTTTTTTTCCTTGTGATAAGAACTTTTGATATCCACTCTCCTAGCTACTTTCAAATATACAGTACAGGATGATTAACTGTAGTCACTGTGCTGTACATTACATCCCTGTGACTTGCTGATTTTAAAACTGGAAATATGTACATTTTCACCTCCTTCACACATTTTGCTCCCCACTCCCAACATTAACTGACAATATTTAGCCAAAGATATGTCTTGTTTGGACTTTACTATGGTTTTTAAATTGGGTATTTCACACAAAAATAAATATTTCCAGCTCCTCTTTAATAATCAGACCTCTGACCTGGCAGCACCGGACCCACATGCCTCTGGCTGGCCGGTCTGCGTAGCCACTGCCTGATCCAGATGGGTCAGTGCACACCACTTCTTGCCCATCCTGTTGTCTTTTACCAAGCCCACCTACTCATATTTGTGATTCCTTAAGTATTTTTAAATTAAATAACCACTGATGATATAGGTTTGTCGTGTGATACAATAAGAAATATTTGGTTTTTCTCTCCATTTGTTGACACACAGTTCCTAAATCCCTTGGTACTTCCTGAGTGATAGGAGTATCTTTTGTTCAAATTAGGCAACTGTTGGTAGGGGGCACCTCAGAATGGAGCTTGGTCACCAGAAAGACCAAGGCTTGATTAGAGGGTGGAACTTTCAGGCTTAACCACCACCCTCACCGCTGGGGAGGGGCGCAGGCACGGGATTGAGTTCGGTCACCAGTGGTCAGTGATTTGATCAACCGTGCCTACACAGTGAAACCTCCATGGTGGTGAACACGTGGACGTGCTGGGAGGGTGGCATACCCTGAGAAAGCACAAAAGCTCCGCACCCCTTTGCATGTGCCTTGCCCTGTGCATCTCTTCTGTTTGACTGTTTCTGAATTGTGTCCTTTGTAATAAACCAATGATAGTAAAGTGCTTTCCTGAGTTCTGTGAGCCACTCTAAGCAGGGGGGTCATTGGAACTCCCACCTTGTGGCTGGTCAGAGAGATGTACAGTAGCCCTGGAAATTGGTATTGGTGTCTCAACTGGGGGATAGTGTTGTGGGGCTGAACTCAAACCTGTGGAATCTGGTGCTAACTCCAGATAGTGAGTGTCGGAGAGTTGGAGAAGTGGTGTTGGAAAAGCAGCACATTTGGTGTGAAGAAGAGGGAAAAGCTTCTCACTTGGTGTCAGAAGTGTTATGTTTAAAACAGCACAGATTTATTATAGAAAAATAAGTTGTATTAAAAATAAGATTTGTAAGTTTTGCCAAAAGCACTGTTACGGTGAGTTATTAGTAAAGGGTAGTTAGGACTCTTGCAATATTCATCATGTCAAAAACTGAACAATTTATCTTCTGCCACTGCTTCCCCCCAGATTGTCTCCTTCCATTGTATAATGTACTTCAGTTCGTTTGTTTCCTGTTCAGCACCCTCCACATTGATTTCCTTTCCTTTCCTCTAGCTCTTCTTAGTAGAATCAAACAGTTATTTATGAAATTACCCTCACTTCAGCTTTGTCACTCAGTACCTTTCGTTTTGTTTTGCTTTGCTTTCCATCCAATCTAGCAAACTCCATCTCTGCAAAGCTTTTCTCGATCATCTTAGCTAGAAGAAATGTCTCCTGTCTCCCACTTAATTCTTCTGGTACTCGTCACTACCACTCAGTACACCACATCACATTGCAGTTTTGGAGGCAGCCTAGGAGAGTGAAAATAGAGTAGGTTTTGCATTCGGAGAGACCAGGATTTGAATCTTGAATTAGCTATGTGTTCCAGAATACCCTACTTCTCTTAGCTTAGTTTCTTTATTTAGAAAGTGGAAATAAAGCTAATCTCAAAGGGGTATTGTAAGAGTTAAACGAAACTTGGTAAAGTGTTTCACACATTGCCTGACATGCAACAGGCATCTCTCTTCACTTTGATAGGGGAACTATATTTTATGCTTTTTTTTTGTAATTGGCACATAATACAACATATGGCATCTGGAAAACTTAACAAGTGAGTAAGAATAGATAACTTTGTTTAAAGAATTATTCTTTGTAGTGATACTCTGTATATCAAGATTTCCACGAGGCTTTTGAAAACAGATTATTAATTTTTATGTCAAAAATCAGAACTTTGTTAATGATACCACACACTAGCATCATAAGCTTTGTGTTCTTTGATGTAGGTATGTCCTGCTGAAAGAAAGAAACATGCTTCTAACCCTTCAGCAGGAGGCCAAACGGCAGATATTACCAATGCCAAGTCCGGAGCGGTTAGAAAAGGTAAGGCCATGGGGAGCTGACTGATGTGGGGTGCAGTTAACAGGAGTGAGCATATGGTTCCTGTATTTCCTGTCAAGTAGATTTTTTCTATTTCTGCTTGATTTTTAGTAAATTCACTGAGTTGTGTAGCCATCACTACCAGCTCAAAAAGGAATCTCATGCCCGTCTGCAGTCACTCCCCATTTCTACCTGCAGCCCCCAACATGTGGGTGGACATGTGTTTTTACTGCTCTTGGATAGATACCTACAAGTGAAATTGCCGAACTGTATGGGAAATCTATGTTTACTATTTTAGGGAGCAGCAAAACTGTTTTCTATAGTAGCTGCACTATTTTACATTTCTGGTTCTAGCTTAGCCACTTCCTTGCCCACTCTGTCAAATTTTATTCATGCGTTGTTTTTTATTGTGGTAAAAATGTAACATAAAAGTTACTATCTTAATCATTTTTAAGTGTGTAGTATGGTAATTAAGTATATTTACCTTGTGAAAAGGTCACCTCTTTTTTAAATTAGGGTTTTTTCATCATTTAAAAAAAATCCCTTGGATTCCTTATTTCCTTTCCTACAGGTAATCAGTCATATGTGCATATTGTTTACCTACCAGAAGTGTTCTCTTCGTGTAGAAAATCTAAGCTAAATAGGTTTTCATTTAAATGAAATGGAACTTTTAAAAAACTACAAAAAGTGATATTACAGATATTTATATATTCCTGTGCCAACAAAGGTTTTTAGGAAATTTTTAACAGAATGATTCTGTGATCAAAATACTCATATAGGTTTTCTGTAGCATAATCTTTATATGTCCTCTTTCTTTGCAGTTCTGTTGTAGGTAATTGTTGAAATTATGTCTTTCTGTTCTCTTCTCAGGTAGTAGAATCCATGGATGCATTGGATAAAGTTGTACAAGAACGAGAAGATGCCCTAAGACTTCTTCAGACTGGTCAAGAAAAAGCTAGACCTGGTGCTTGGAGAAAAGACATCTTTGGAAGAATCATCTGGTACATAGTTTACGTTGTGGCTTTTCTGAGACTGGAGTAGAAGTCCCATGCCTCTTCCCCTGTCCAATGTCTTTTAAGAAAATTCTCATTGTGTAAAGTATATTAGGTAGACTAAAATATACCTAATCTAAACAGAGGTCCCAAAACCTTTTTGGAACTCCAGGATGTGAACAAAGGTAGATTTAACTAGCAGTCTAGGCGTCCCATTCTCATGATTCAGTTATCTGTAGGTACCTTACAACAGTGGTTCTTAACCTAATGTGAATGATATGGTCCTCTGGGGATTTGATGAAAGTTATAGACCCTTTCCCCAGAAAAAATGTATATGTGTACATGTAGTTCAGAGGTTGTAAATGCTATGAAGCCAATTTTAGGACACATACCTGTCCTCTGCCCATTAAGAGCCTGGGACTGTTAAAACAGGTTTTTGAGGCATAAGACCACATGAGCCCTAGTCCGTGCTATGAAACAATTTAATCCTGCCTCCTGAGTCTAGTTCCCAGAGTCCTACCAGACCTTGGGAAAAGATCTGATGATGAACTTTATAATGCAATATAAGTAATTGAGAAGATCCAGTGTGTTCTGTCTCTGCCAGGAGTTTATTTACATTTAGGCTGAGGTGCTGAAAGGAAACATCGGTAATGGAATTATAAACATTGGTCAGCAAAATGGAGATGGCATTTTGGGTGGTTGGAGACCTTCCCTATACTTTTGAAATTACATCACATAATAGCACTTACTTATTTGTAGACTTCTTTAATGGAGTTTGGGGTAGTGGGGCTGCTCGGGGCCACATTTAGTGGGGTAGCCATGCTGTCTTTAACCATGTAATCCAATACAGAAAAGAGATAAATTGCTAAAACTTCTGACTAAAAACTCCGACCTGGTTTATACTCTACTAATTATTTGCAGTAGTCTAGTTGAGGTCAGTTAGGAAAGGTGAGGTTAAGGAGAGAATCTGTGTCAATTTTAGAATCTCTTTAAGAGTGCTATTCCTTTCAAGAGTTTTTTATTTTGCTTTTTATTTGTTGACAGCATATTTAGTCCAAAGAAGGCTAAAACTCTCTATCTGTTTGAAAATGTATTAAATATTTTCTAAAAGGCGATACTTTTGCTTTCTTGGCAGGCACAAATTCAAGCAGTGGCCTATACCTTGGCATCTAAATAAGAGATACAACAGGAAACGATTCTTTGCAATGCCTTATGTGGAGCGTTTTGAGAGGTGAGCATAGACACCCTTACTAATGAAACAGCTTTACATCAGATGACATGCATTGAGCTTTTACATAAACAAATACATGTTCAATGTAGGGGGGAAAAAAACCAAAAAACAGAAAAACCAGGTAAAAAAGAAATTAGTCTTGAATAATCTCACCATCTAGAAATAGTCTTCTATTAACTTTCTAGTATATATCTTTTCAAAAGTTTTATTGCCTTTCTATTCATCAATCTATATGTTAAGTAGATGCTTAAGTCTTTCTACCATATTAAAAGGTCCAGATGCTTCAGTTGCATAAAATGTGAGCTAATGTTATTGCAAGGTTGACGAAATTAATCCCCAAAACTTTCATTTGAGGGAAAAGAATTGCAAGTTTGTGGTTTCCAAGGAAAGGGTGCCACTTACCTCCATGGCTGTGGCTGCCTAAGAGCACCAGGGTGGGGAATCTGCGGGGTTACTTGCTAGAGGTTCTAGAGACCCGAATTCAAGGCAGGAAAACAGCTGGAAATCTAAAGGAGAAATTCTAGCAGCACTAGAACCACAGCTTTTTTTAACAACTGCTTAGAGAATATGTTCTACTTTCATCAAGAGTTCTTTAAAAATTGGCTCACTCTCCCAAAGGCTTGTTTCCGTACCCCAAAATTAAAAACTTATACAAAATAATTTAAATATGAATGAAATATATCTTTAAATTGATTTTAAGGGTCTTTAGTATACTTTGGAATCACAGTTTAAATTTTTTATTTACCTCAACAAACTAGCCACTTCTCATTTCTATTTTTATCTATGGTGGTGTTGATGTGATTTATAATAGGAAATATATGTTTACTTTGTACCTGTTTTGGTTATAAAGCTCCTAAAACCTTTCTTAAGTGTTCCTACAAAAAAAAAAAGAAAAAGAAAAGTTGTCTTTTATGTTAATGAGCGACTTTTGGAAAGCACCTAGGGTTCGGGGCTGGTTGCCAAGGGAAGCAGCCTTGATCAGGTGATTGAAATTTTCTTCCCCATCCCCTGATTTCTGGGGAGGGGAAAGGGACTGGAGGTTGAATCAATTGTCAGTGGTAAATAGTTTAACCAGTTGTGCTTATGTGATGGAGCCTCCATAAAAAGAAAACCCTAAAAGCATAGGGCGTGGAGAGTGGCGTGCCTCAACAGGACATGGGAACCACCCTTTCCCCAGACCTTGCCCTATGCTTGTCATTTGTCTAGCTGTTCCTGAGTTACATCCTTTTATAGCAAATTGGAAATCTAGTGTGTAGACAGGTTTCCAGAGTTCTGTGATCTGCTCTACTAAGTAATCAAATCCCAGGAGAAGGTTGTGGTAACCTTTGATTTATAGCCAGTCAGTCAGAACTACAGTTAACAACCGGGACTTGTGACTGCTGCTTGAAGTCCAAGGAGGGAGTCAGTCAGAAGTTCAGGTGACAGCCTCTGACACCATCTCTGGGTAGGTAGTGTCAGAATTGAGTTGAATTCTCAGCACCCTGGTGGTGTCTGTGGATTGCTCAGTGGTGGTGTGGGAAACCCCCATGCCCACTGGAGTTGGATTCAGAACCCCTTTATTTACAGTATATCCATTATTAATTGATATTAAATATTATTCATCCTCTTCAACACCAGTGCTCTAGATTCAGGCATTCTTTAATTTCATTCTTCCTGCAAAATGTCTCCCGGATCTGTCTTTCTTACTCCCAGTCTGCCTCAGTACAGTCCCTCATCAGATTGAGTTGTTGAAACATCTTCCTTACGTGAGTCCATTCAGATATTGCTTCCTGACTAATTTTCCTCAAATCTTTTTTAAAAAAGATTTAAAAATTTTTTTATTTTTAGAGAGGGAGAAGGCAGGGAGAAAGAGAAACATCAATTGGTTTCCTCTGGCCCACCCCCAACTAGGGACCAGGCCACAACCCAGGCATGTACCCTGACTGGGAATCAAACCAGGAACCTTTCTTTGGTGCAGGACAATGCCCAGCTGCCTGAGACACACTCCAGTCCTGGCCAGGGCTTCCGGAAATCTTTTTATCACACCAGAGCTGTTGAAAACCTTAAAACAGTAGCTTCTTGTCTATAGGATAAAAGCCAAACCTCTTCCTACCCAGTGTTCCCACAATTCAGTCTTAGCCTCCTTTTCATCAATCTCACAACCACTTTCTCCTGGTTTTCTAAACATAACTTGTTCATTTTCTCCTCTTTTTCTGTTCCTACAGCTTTGCAATCTCTGCATGTATGCCCGTTTTAAGACCCAGTTCAGATGCTAAGTGATTGAAGAAACCTAACTGCACTAGCTCTTTTTTTCTCCAAGCCTGAAGTGCCATTTGACCCTTCTGCCTTTTAGTCATGTAAAGTGAAGCTGTAAAGAGCATCATTTTAAAAACAATTTGAAAAATTATGAATCCATTGTTACTTTTATAGGCTTTATACATATTCTAGTTATTATGTTTTTGAAACTACCTTTTTTAGCCTTACCTTCAATGCATACAGCATAATCTTCTGAATATTCTTAAGAATAGCAAATCTTTATTCTTTCAGATGTTTATTTCTTATAAATGGCCAAAATATAGTTGGAGCAAAGATTAATGAGTATAATGGGTTATGTGGTGTCAACTTTGATTCGTCTTACGTTATACTTAATTTACAAAGTACCGTAGCTTGTATCATATTCTTTTGTATATACACATTGTTTTTACCCAAATATAACCCTTATCTCCAGTTTCTGCGACCACCATAGCACTGGCATATTTCAGTTATTTGGTACATGTCTTTGGTATTAAATATGTTTATGCCTACCAATCAATAAAATATCCTCCAAAATATTAGCTTCAGTACTGTAGAGGCTTGGCATCCATGAATTCATCATTTACAATTTTGCTAATTCCTACCTCACCATAGAGGTCAACATAATTCAGCAGGGGCACAAATAAATGCCTCTTGCCCTGGATTGCCACATGTACAAGCAAACTCACTTAAGAGTGGTGAGTCAGGCCTGGCCGGTTGGCTCAGCTGGTTGGAGTGTTGTCCCATACACTAAAGCATATGGGTTTGACTCCTAGTTAGGGCACATACCTGGGTTACAGGTTCAGTCCTGATCAGGGCATATATAGGAGGCAACCAATCATTGTTTCTCTCGTGTTGATGTTTCTCTCTCTTCCTCTCTTTCTAAAATCAAAACATATCCTTGAGTGAGGATTTAAAAAAAAAAAGAGTGGTGAGTCTAACTAGCACCTAAGCATCATCTCTAAACATGGCTTTATTCTCCCTGTAGGGGAAAGGATATGCTAGTCTGAGTGCCATTTGAAATTAGAGAATTCCCAAAAGTCTCAGGATATATTTCAGGATGTAAAAAATCTAATGTATTCGATAAAATTACAGTATTTTTAGATAAGGTAGAAAGATAGACCATTCCTTTACAAGGTCAGAAGATCTGTTCATTCATTTTAGACAGGAAATGAGAATTGCTGCAGGGTTACATATGCTTTTGATTTCATGTACACCTTTGATTTGGGTAGGTTTACAGTGATTATTCAAGTTTAATAAAATACAGGACATGGCTGTTATAGAGACTGGCATGATTCAGGCCTTAAATAAATCGGTATAAATTACTGTTATGCTTTTCTTACTCTAGACTGAGACGTGAGAAACAAGCCCGTATCCAAGCAAGGAAGAAACATTTAGAGAAAAAGAAAGCAGAAAAACTTACGGAAAAGTTTCCACATCTTGCTGAAGCCCAGAAGTCAAGTCTTGTCTAAGATGTCTGAACTCTTAATTTGCCATTTTGTTTTTCTTAGATAACAATCCATGTTAAGTGATTTATAAAGAAAATGTGGTTTTGGTCAAACAGCTGTGTTCAGTGTTAATATGGCATGCTAATTCTGGAAGTGGTCTTGCTTTTAAAACTCAGGTATAAAATTCAGATTAAGTTTTCATTGTACAAATTATGACATCTAAGCAGACTTCACTATCACGTATCTTTGAGTGGGAAAGTAATGTCAACATATATAGCAAAGGCAATTTGGTTACATTTTAACTATTATTCACAGGATATAAAGGTGTGGATACTGCTGTTAATAAACAATGAGTACTTTCACTGAAAATACTGATAAATACAGTTAGTACTTAAAGTAGCAAGTCAATACAACAGTCCAAACATGTACTTCTGAAATGGTTAATAATTTTTATTTAAATTTGCAAGCCTAAGGTAAAGAGAGCATAGGCAATAAATTTTATTCATCAATAAAAAGCAGTTCTACCAATCCACTGATAATATACTAAGCAGAGTTTGAAAGCCTTTGACTGAAAGCAAAATATTTAGAGAAAATAGACATTTATACAAAATTATAAAATGCTTGTAATAAGAATAAGTACATTTCAAGGACAGCACAACCTAATTTTACTTTATACAGCCAGTTAAAGTCTTAAAAATTCTTAAGTGGAAATTGAAAAATGTAAAAATATATTAACATTCTACAAAAGATGGTCATTTTTTCCTGAGTGTACTAAAGCTATGAAACGTAAGGAGATGGGAAGATGGAGCAGTGGGAACACTTTTCAAGGGCATTTCCTTTCTACACACTGCTTCCCTCCTTCTTCATATTCTTGTTTGGAAATCCACATCTGTTGAAAGGTGCCCTATAAAATGGAAAGAAATATTATATTATTGTGCCTTTTTATTACAAAATACTTTTTCTTTTAATATCTTTATTTTTATAATTCCTAATTTTTTAAGGACTCTTAAAACCTCCTCCCCCCAAATAGTATTCCATTACTCTCTTGTTATTTCTGCCCTCCTCCAGAACACCCATGGCACTACTGAGGGTTTGAAGGATCAGGGTGCCTTTGGCCAGTGGCATTCGCCTATGTGGGTGTGAGAAGTGGTGGCTGGTGGGTCTTGGCCAGCGGGTTACTCTTGTGCAGTGTGAACGCACCTCCATTTACCTACCCAGGGAAATGGCATTTGCTGTGTTCGCTGTGTGGCCACTGTGCAATACCCTGCGCTCTGATATCCTGCAGCGTGATTTAGGGCACACAGGACATTTCTGTGGGTTCTCAGGTCTAGGAGCAGAATTGCTGCTTGTGGTGGATGTTCTGCTTGGTGGTGCTGCCTGCGAATCTTTCCGAAGGACCTACGCCAGCCTCACTGGTCATTTAATTTGAACTGCATTAAATCCATTAGTTTTAGGGGGCAGCTGACATCTTTATACACTAGTGTGCTTTACATTGTAAGTATTATTTCTTCCTACATTTGGTTCTTTACAGAGTCTTCATGAAGTGTTATTTTAATCATTAAGGTCTTAGGTACATATTTGTACAGATTTATTTCCAGTAGTTTATTATTGCCTGATATTTTGGATGGTACTTTAAATTTTGTCCTGTTTATAGGATTCAGTTGACATACTGTATTGTTACCAGTTGATTCTATTATTTTGAGCCTGGGACCTGGCTCAAATTGTTAAAATTCTAGTAACTTTTCTGGACATTGTTTGGGCTTGCTAATTTGAAAATTAATAAAGTTCATGCTTATGTAAAAAAACAAGGGCTCATCAGAACTAGGATAAAGTTTTGCAAGTACAGAAACAATAGTAACAAGTACTTTACCAAATAAATATAGAAAGTGGAAAGAGAAAGTGACCAAAGGAAGAAGGAACCTGTGCTACATTAATAATAAACCCATTCCCTATGATTAACTCTATTCAAGTGATTTCATATGTGGTATGTAGTTTTATCTACGATCTGGTAAAAGACTAGAAATAGAAATATATGCATGGACAATTCCAAACATTTAATTGCTTAAAGATGTATAGTGTAAGTACTTGGTGGCATTTACTTCAGTTGCTCTGAGAAGGGAACATTCTCCAATACAGGGTATAGATTGAGTACAAGGACTCTTACTCCTGACTCTACCATTTTCCCCAAGAACCAGTTCCTGACTTCCTCTACCTCACCAACAGGCCAGGGAGCAACCAGAACCTGAGAAGGAATGTTTCATCCTAAATATGCTGCATCTAAGTCCTGACCAGTGCCAATGAGGGTATCATTGGAAGAGGCGTAAATGAGAGTGGAAACTTGAACTTAGGCTAACAAATACCCACTAATCAGGCAACAAAGCCTTTTGTTAGATTAGAACATGTTGAACTGGTTCTATTAGGTCCTCCACTCACTGGACAGTTATAAAATGCAAAGGTACATGGTATACTAGCATCATTTGTAGTCTTTGTACTAAAGTTAGTATTTTCAGTGGTATATTTAGGTTAAATCATTCAGTAAGTTGTTCTTTTTGAAAGCACTTTCTCTACTCACCAGAGAAGCTAGAATGGAGCCACCAATCCATGAACTGAATCTCCGTTCCACTGTTGTATTATTTGCAATCAGTTTCAACCGCATGCTCTAAAATTGAGAGGGAACAGTAAGTAGTATTAGTTACAACAGGTAACTAACATTACAACAGGTAACTCACATTAGGAAATTCAGCTTGGAGGACTTCTGAATGACTGGTTGAAACACTGATTATACATGATTTTTTTTTGTAAAAGCTAGGTTTATATTGGCATAAATGAGTACTGCATAGATTTTTATAAAGTGCTTTAACTATGGCTTTTAATGTGTAATATTTAATAAAATTATATAAACCTTGGACAACTGCATGGTAAAGAGTATGGCATTTACCTTTTATATCCTATAACCAACAGCAAACATAATTAACGCTACTATAAATCAGGTACAGTGCTAAGTGCATCCTATATTACTTCATTTCTTCCAACAAACTGTTATCCCAACCTGCAGCCCCTTCAGTAGTCCTCAATTTTCTCTCTACTGCCTTTTTAGGCTTCATGCTATCCTATCCCTCCCTACCACAGTTTACTCCTCCACACCCCACACTGTCTGCCATCTCCCACTTAGAAAACAAAGTGCAAACATCAGATCTCAGGTAAGTTTTTTATTTATACTGCTTTTCTTCCTAATTAGAATTCCTGTTTTGCACTCATACTCTCTCAACATTGTTTTTGGCCTCAGTGCTATCCCTCTCATTTCCTTAACCAAGAGGTTTTTACCCTTCACCTAGGAATTTGCTTCTGACAATAGTTCTCAAATTGTTGATACACTACTTTAATTATTCCAAATATAAACATCCTGTGAGTCATTTTTCACAGAAATAAACATGTGGCGGGGTGGACTACGTCCTATGGTTGGATTGTAGCTTCTGGGAACAGGAGGGGTAAACATGGGTTTTCAAAGATGAGGTATTGGTTGATATCTATTACAATGGGATTTTCCCCAGGTATTTCATTAATTTTTAATTGCCTCCTAATGAATAAGGATACTATCTAACTGGTATTGATAACCTATGACTATATTCACTATTATGAGACTTTCTAAGATCTAATGATTGGTACTATAAGGTATATTCCAGATCACACTGTATCTCCGAGAATGGTGTATATGTAAGGCAAGAGTCAATCTTGTGCATATATCAATATTTAAATACCACAATTACAAAAATAGAGCATATGGAAAATACGAGAAGCCAAAAAACTATCAAATATACAAGTACAGTAAGGGTCTATTGCAACCATTAGAAAGTTTTGTTTATTTTTTAAAAGATTTTATTTATTTTCTTTTTAGCTAGGGGAAGGGAGGGAGGAGAGGGAGAGAGATATCAATGTGTGGTTGCCTCTCCCATGCTCCCTACTGGGGACCTGACCCAGAACCTAGGCATGTGCCCTGACTGGGAATAGAACTGGTAACCCTTTGGTTCACAGGCTGGCGCTAAATTCACTGAACCATGACAGCCAGGGCCCATCAGCAAGTTTTTAAAAATAACATTAGAGCACCTGACAAGAAACTACATGATAAACATTTAAAATGTAAAGGTTATGACTGCTACTCTGTTATCAATGTACCATGTAAACTACCCTCTCCCCAAACTAGGTTCTTCTTTTAAAAGTTTTCCCAATGCTCACATGATCTTTTTACAACAAACCTTGGAGCTCTTTAGTCCTCTGCCAAACTCCATCCTTTAAGTTTGCTCTTAATAAGCTACAAGGCATGGTTACATATTGTATGAATAGTACTGTGTCCCTGAAACAGATATATTGGAGTTATACTCCTTGATACTTGTGAATGTGATCTAATTTAGAAATAAGGACTATGCAAATATAATTAAGAAGTGTTAGAGAAAGTCATACTGGAGGAGAGTGCACCCTTAATCCAATATGGCTAGTGTTCTTTTATGAAAAGGGCAGACCCACGAAGGGATATTCCTATATGACATCAGAGATGGAGACTGAGGTGTGGCTGCAATCTAGGAAACAAGGATTGGTGGCAAACCCTTAAAGCTGGGGAGAGGGAAGGAAGGATTCTCTTCTGTAGATTTCAGAGAAAGTGTGGCTCTGCTAATACGAAATACAAGACTTCTAGCTTCCAGAACCAAGAGAGAATACATTACTGTTGTTTTAAGCCACCCACTCTGTGGTACTTCAGTACAGCAGACCTAGGAACTAATATACCGTCCATGTAATAAGTCACATCACTCTCCCCACTTCTGCAAAGATGACAAGTTGACCACTTTGAGATACTGGAATAGATCATCCTCCCTTCTTACTGTGCACATGGGGTTTCCGTCCACCTACAAGTTCCTTCGTAAATTACCAACCACTTAACTCCTATTCAAACAGCTTATTCTCCAAGCTTTCCTCTGATACTCCCAGGCAGTTAAACACTTGCTCCTCAGTGTTCCCAAGAGTGCCTGGTTCATAACACACTGAACCACTTAGCACATTACAGCCATTATTGTTACCATGTCTATTCATTCTTGCAGACTGAGCACTTAGTGGGCAGGGACTATGTTTAAATCTCCAGGGCCTAGCAGACTATAGGTACTTAAGTATAGAATCAATGAATAAAATGAGATTCAAATAGTAACAAGAGTAACTAATACATGCCATCTAGGAAAATTTGATTAACAATGGATATTAACTTTATTAAAATAATACTGTTCCAGGCACACAAAATATCATCAATTTACTGAAAAACAAACCTTATCTATACAATTACAGCAGTGGCGAGGAAACCTGTGACTGAAGAATGCCACTAAAGAACACACAAAACTTACCGGGGGCGTTTTCTGAGACAGCTCTCTATTCAGCCTGTCAGTGAAGCTCTGTATTAGCGTGTTTCCTCCCGCCACTATCACACTGCCATAGAGACCCTAGGACGCAAACAAAAGTAAGGCAGTTCAGAGTGTTTCCAACAGTTTGCAAACACAACTACAGGTAAGACCATGTCTGCCACTACAATGTCCCTTTCTTTTTAAGTTGTTATACTTTTACACAGACCTAATACTTAATCCAGTGGTCCCCAGTACTGGCTGCACATTCCACCCACTTAGCCAGGTTTTAAAACACCAGTGACTAGGGCACTTCAGTAAAACCTCTGGGGATGGGGTTTGAGTTAGTTGTTTACAGCTCTCTAGGTGATGGTAATATGCATTAAGGTATTAGGACCAGTAACATAAAGCAATTATTCTAAAATCCATCATAATTTTTGGCAGATAGCTGCCAATATTTAATTAGATATACAGTTTAAGCATTAGAGTTAATGCCTTCAACTTAAAATGCTCCTCTGGAAGTTCTGGTATTTAAAATTAGACAGTGCGAATCTTTAATAATTGTGATGGGCAACACACACTCTGACAATAATCCCGGAAAATCACTGCCACTGTCCTCTTCTACGGTGTGCACTAGAACCACATGGCGAACTTCCACAACATCCACATGCTGAGGCCTCACCAAACGAAAATAAATTCCTACTTACAGGGTGTATGTTTATCTCTAATCTGCAAGAATGTATCAGAAAGTTAAATGTCAGCCTGCTTTTTTTTGTGGGTAAATTCATTATTACAAAAATTTATTCCAAATGCATAAATCGTCTCACTTTGGAAAGAACATGAAATACAAAAGAGTCTCCTCTGCAATCAACATTAGTTAAAAGAAGTTTCACTAAAAAGAGAAAGCTGAGGACTTCTGGTCAAGATGGAGGCGTAGGTAGACACACTGTGCCTCCTCACACAACCAAAAAAAAGGACAACAAATTTAAAAACAAAAAACAACCAAAACTGACAGAAAATCGAACTGTCTGGAAGTCCAACAATGGAGGAATTAAAGAAGAAACATTCACCCAGCAAGTAAAAGGGGTGGAGACAGGCAGCTGGGCAGAGAGGACTCGTGCCTATGTCGAGACTGTCGGGCAAGGCAGTGGCTGGCGGACCCAGTGAGGCAGTGGATTGTGGACAGGGCAGTCTCACATTCACATGCAGATAAACCAGTAGGAACAACTGGGGAGTGAGACAAACCTCTGGTCCCAGCTCGGGGAAATAAAGCCTCAAACCACTGACTGAAAACACCTGTTGAGGAGTTGAGGCGGCAGTAGCAGAAACTCCCAGCCTCATAAGAGAGTTCGCTGGAAAGACCCACAGGGTTCTAGAATGTACACAAACCTACCCACACAGGAATCAGCACCAGAAGCGTCTGATTTAATTGTGGGTAGTGGATGAAGGGACTGTAAACCAGCAGAGAGTAAAGTAAGCAGCATTATTCCCTCTCGGACCTATCCTCTGCATACAGCATCACAACACAATGATGTGGGTTGCACCAGCCTGGTGAACACCTAAGGCTCCACCCCTCACTATGCAACAGGCGCACCAAGACAAAAAAAAAAAGGCCCAAATGAAAGAACAGACCAAAGCTTCAGAAAAAAAGCAACTAAGCAACAAAGAGCCAACTTATCAGATGCACAGTTCAAAATGCTGGTAATCAGGATGCTCACAGAATTGGTTGAATATGGTCGCAAATTAGAGAAAAAAAAAATGAAGGCTATCCTAAGTGAAATAAAGGAAAATGTACAGGGAACCAATAGTGATGGGAAGGAAACCGGGATTCATCCAACAGTGTGGACCAGAAGGAAGAAACAAACATTCAACCAGAACAGAATGAAGAAACAAGAATTCAAAAAAATGAGGAGAGGCTTAGGAACCTCCAGGACAACTTTAAATGTTCCAACATCCAAATCATAGGGGTACCAGAAAAAACGGAAGAGCAAGACATTGAAAACTTCTTTGAACAAATAATGAAGGAGAACTTCCCCAATCTGGAAAAGGAAATAGACTTCCAGAAAGTCCAGGAAGCTCAGAGAATCCCAAAGAAGTTGGACCCAAGGAGGAACACACCAAGGCACATCATAATTACATTAGCCAAGATTAAAAATAAGGAGAGAATCTTAAAAGCAGCAAGAGAAAAGGAGACAGTTACCTACAAAAGAATGCCCATAAGACTGTTAGCTGATTTCTCAAAAGAAATCTTGCAGGCAAGAAGGGGCTGGAAAGAAGTTTTCCAAGTCATGAAAGGCAAGGACCTACATCCAAGATTGCTCTATCCAGCGAAGCTATCATTTAGAATGCAAGGGCAGATAAAGTGCTTCCCAGATAAGGTCAAGTTAAAGGAGTTCATCATCACCAAGCCCTTATTATAGGAAATGTTAAAGGGACTTATCTAAGGAAAAGAAGATAAAAAATATGAACAGTAAAATAACAAACTCACAGTTATTAACAACTATACCTAAAACAAAAAGACAACTAAAACAGGACAGAATCACAGAAATGGAGATCACATGGAGGGTTATCAGCGGGGGAGTGAGAGGGGGAGAGAGAGAGAAAAGGTACAGAGAATAAGTAGCATAAATGGTAGGTAGAAAATAGATAGGGGGAGGGTACGAATAGTATGGAAAATGTAGAAGCCAAAGAACTTATGTATTTTACCCATGGACATGAACTAAACAGGGGAATGTGGGTGGAAGGGGGTTTACAGGGCGAAGGGGAGAAGGGGGGGGGGGAATGGGACAACTGTAATAGCATAATCAATATAATATATTACCAAAAAAAGAGAAAGCTATAACTATCTTACAGTAAATGTACTTCAACTGCCTTTCCCCAAAAGTGGCCTTGACTTTGCACTAAAAGATTCCGCACTTTTACTCCTATTGTCCTAGAAACAGCACATGCCTGCTAGGTGACTAGCTGAAATAAAGAACACCTTTTTTACAGCTCCCAAAGTCTTTTTTAACAACATGGTTTCTAAACCCACCCTCGGCATTTGCTGTAAGCAACAGAATTAGCTCAAAGAAAAGTGAGGCAATATGTTGGCTACAAAGTAAAACCAGTGTTTTAATTTGAAATAATCTAATGATCAGTATGGTGTTATAATATGGAGTCAGTGTTTAAAACTTGAAAAGCAGCAAATTATCAAGTTAAGGAAATTATTTAAACTACATTCCTTATAAACGTGGCATTATTTAAATACCTTATAAAAAAATAAAAGGATAACTACAACAAAGAAGAGGAATCACCAATAATAGATATTTTGGTTTGTCACATTTTAGGAAATCTCTAGAACAGCACAGTCCAAAAGAACTGTGTGATGACGGAAATGCTGTATATCTGCACTGGCCTGCAGTGGCTACTAGCTACATATATAACGCGGCTAGTATGAATGCAGAACTGACCTTGAAATTTTTTTTTTATTTAAATTGCCACATAGGCCTAGTAGAGACCACATTGGACACCATAGCTCTAGAGTTTTACATTTTTTCTTCTCTGGTACTTCATACTTTCCTATTTTCTATTATAAAATGGACTTTAAAATCCATGGCCAAGATGCCAACTTAAATAATGATCTAAGTTTATTTCGGTGCCCTAAAATATACCTTCACACAATAAACAGGAGAATGGACTTACGGGTCTGATATCAATATCGCACATTCCAACACTTGTAGTGACGACGTGACTGACTCCCAGCATCGTATTTCCTGATAGTCCCTGCAACAGAGCACAGTGAGTGGTGACACAGAGAACTTCAAACAATAAAGCGCATCTAAAAAATTTTAGTATTATCTAGGTTTTATAATTATACAAGATCTCTAGATATACAGGAAAAGCCAGGCTAACTATGAAATAAACCTTCATACCTTTACATTGGAAGGGTCAAATAATCCTTCCGGGATCTTTAACCGTTCTGCTCCAAAATCACAGTTGTAGCCATTGGGGAATTCATAATGAACAGTTGGCATCTGTGCGGCTACTCTGAAAACATTAAACTTTATTAAAGAAAAGATAAAAACATGAAAAACAAATACTGTATGATCTCACCTATAAGTGGAACCTAATCAACAAAACAAACAAGCAAGCAAAACAGAACCAGAGATGTGGAAATAAAGAACAGAGTTCTGGCTGGTGTGGCCCAGTGGATTGAGCGTCAGCCTGTGAACCAAAGGGTTGCCAGTTGGATCCCCAGTCAGGGCACATGCCTGGGTTGCAGGCCATGACCCCTAGCAACCGCACATTGATGTTTCTCTTTCTCTCTCTTTCTTCCTCCCTTCCCTCTCTAAAAATAAATAAATAAAATCTTAAAAAAAAAAAAAAAACAGCAAAAACAAAACTTAAAAAAAAAAAACCTTCATACTAATCTTTAGAAAACTGTATACTTCCTAAATGAGGAAAGGAATTGATTTAGATAAAAAAAGAGAATCAGAATATGCTTAATGGGTCAAAAGGTAAAAAGTTACGTTAAGCAATATGGAATAACATTTGAAAAGAATATACCTATTCTCACTCTACTTTCATGTAAGTTGATTCCTTAGTAGTTTAAAATTTTTGAAGAGGATTGTTTTTGTCTTTTTTAAACCTGAGTATGAAGGTTTTTATGACCTTTTAAATGATGTCTATAGACAAAATAAGAAAACATACTGTTCATCATAAGTTGAATCTGATACTTGCAATACTGAAGCTTGAAAATCCTGGATAACACACTGTGGATAAAAACAAGAAAGTTTAAGAAACAAGGTTATTGAATTTACCCTTGCAATCTATACCTGTGTAACATTATCTCCAAAATACTTTTCTTAAGTACTCACCCTAGGTGGGTAAGTACTTTCAAGTGTATAAATTTGTTCAGCAAGGACTCTTGAGTATCGAAGAAACCCAATTATATGCAGCTGAATTACCAGCTAAAATGTAGAGCAGTTAAATCAAAGCACTAACTGAACGGTGATGAGATAAAAACTGGGAACCCTTATACCACAGTCTTGCATAACAAGACCAGTTTTAAAACACTGTTTTTACTGTAAAAATATGCTCAAACTTAGAAGCTTTCATTAACTAAATATATTAAAAACATGCAGATATATTGCATTTGATGTAATTTTTAATGAGATTAGTATAAAACAATTTAAAAATTTGCTATGAAATATATTTGACCTCTGGCCTGCTAAGCATAAATTTTGTCTAATATTTAATGAAAACTGCTAAGCATTTTCACAATTTTTCCTTGTACTGAACACCTACAAAGAACCTTTATCTTTAGGTACAAAATATGTCAGACAGGATATATCCCTGCTACAGTGAATTATGACTTTCATATCCTTTTATTGTGAGAAATTAGTATATATCAGTGCTATGAGAGATTATTTTACTAACCTCTCCCCCTGTAAGTCCTATGTTCAGAAATAAATTTTTAAAAAAGAAAATCTCTTCTTGGCTTTTTTTCTATGAATAATACATATTTTTTAACATGGCTGACTGATGTTAGGAAACAGAACATAACTGAGCTGTATGAGGAGTTTGCTTTGAACAAAAACCATTCTCTCCAACAATAAAAAAAATGTCCCTAATAACATAATGCTTGCTTTCATCTGCAAACCAAAGTTTCTCCCAAGTGTAACCACAATAATCCAAATGAATATATGAAAGTTTGTTGACATATTTGTTTGGCAAGTATATAATGCAACAAAAAAACCCCATTAATTCTGTTAAAGTATTTAAAATGTAAAGATTAAAAATAGTGCTCATATTGTATTCAAAAATATGTCTATAACTCTTTCACAAAGAGGATACAGGTGCCCCGCCCAGGTGGCTCAGTTGCTTAGAGCATCATCCCATATAGCGAAAGACTGCAGGTTTGATCACCAGCCAGGGCAACTACCCACGGTGACTGGTTGGTGTTTCTCTCTCACATGGATGCTTCTGTCTCTCTCTCTCTCTCTTCCTCTTTTTCTAAAATCAATAAACATATACTTGGATTTTTTAAAAAAAGGATAATGGTTACTTACATTACACATATAATTGTGCCAAGATCTTGTAACCTGTGGTAACTTCTCTTTTTTTTTCCAGTTTGCTGGAGATCCTTCACGCACAGGTTCCTGAGTACCAAGAGCATGGGCTAGGTTAACAGAGCTTACAACATGAGGTGAAGATAAATCCAAAAAGAAAATTCAGGAAAATAATGCAATAAAATTTTTAAAAAATTTTATGTAAGTACAAATAGGCAGTCACACAATAGCTATGGGAAATATAAAGTACAGTATAGGAAATGGAGTACCCAAAGAACTTATATGCATGACCCATGGACATGAACAATGGTGGTGGGATTGCCTGTGGGACTGGGGTGTGGTGGGTGGAGGGGGGCGAAAGGGGAAACATCCTGACAACAGTAATAGCATAATAAAAAAATATAATTTTAAAAAGTACCCCAAAAATTCAGTAGTCATCACTTACTTTTGATGCAATCATATATGGAGGAATGAGTTCTATATTCATTTCCTGGAAGAGTTCTCTGCATTGCATAGTAATAAAATCTCCAGCAAGGGGGGATTTCACGATACCTATGAAAAAGAGTAAACAAGGCTAGGACAGCATTAAGTTCAAACTCCTTGGGACAAATGTCCTCAGTGGATTTATATGTCAATAATTCTTTTCAAGGAGAACTAACAGAGCTATCCCTCAAAGCATGCATCAAGCTATGCATCAGTTTTAAATTCATGTTATACACCACATTTTAAAAAAATCTCTTCAAAAAGACATTATTTGGAACTTGGTATGTTTTGACAGCCCAGTTTCATTGTCTGTGTCTTCTTGACAGCTAACACGGTCTCGGAGCCCGCTGGTTAAATACATGTACCTTGCTGAAGGACGTAGCCATCGTGGACTGGAATTGCAGTGGTATGAGTGGCTCCACTGTCCAAAATAAGCCCAGTAGAGCGCCCATTAGCAAATCTAGTTTAAAGCATTAAGGACAAGTAAGAATTAAGGCTCCTAAAAATAATGTTTATTATAAAGGGTAGGTTTTATGAAGGCATTTGTAAACAGAGGCATTATGGCTTGAAATGTGTGAAAGTAAATCTAGGGCTTAAAATTAGTATCAAACAATGACTCTGGACTAGAAACAAATGACAACAGGCAGGACTGACTTCCAGACTGGTGGTGAGAAGAACTTGGGGAACCCTCTTTCCCGCAGAAAGTCCTGTTAAGTTGGTCAAAACTAACACAAGTACACACTCAGAGTCTCTGGAGATATATCTAAGGGCTTATAACAAGTTGAGAAGCATTTACTTAATGAAATCCACAGAAACTCGGTAAGCACAGAGGGAGGCTGTGGACTTTGAGCTAGGAACTAATGGCATGTCACAAAGAATTCAAGAAGTAGTTCAGCAGTGTGGCAGCTGAGTGGCAGTGCCCATCCAGGTTGACTCAACACCATGAATATGGGCAGTTCCCACTCTGAACAGCTTGGCCCAGAACATCTTGAACACTGTTTAGCAATGGAGCCACTTACTTGGTCATCAATTATTTACTCTGCATCTACTGTGTGCCTAGTGATGAATCTCATGGTCAATAAATGAGGGAAGGAAAGAGGTCAGTCTGGTACCAGCATTCCTTCAGCATAGAAGACACACAAAGGTGAACCAACTGTCTCTGCCCTGAGATATATCCTGTTTAGTGAAGTAGAAATCAGTAGGTAAAGCTGTAAAAAGAACAGCTCAGGATGATGCCCCAGAGGGTACTACGGAGAGACCACCTGACCAATCCCTGAGAAATCCAAGTATAAGCCTGGGACAGGACACAGGGAAGAGGAATAAAATGAGAAAAGGCTGGGAGGCAAGAGAGCAGGTGAGGTCAGGGAAATACAAGTAGTTCAATAGTATAGCCTGGAAGAAGAATGAAGGAACGAATGAGGAAGACGATTCTGGCTTAAAGCTGGCTGGCAATTAACAAAGATTATTAAGAGGAAGGGTTGCAGTAATCCCAGAAACAGCTTGCACCTAATGTAGTGGATAGAGAAATAAATGAAATTGAGAGATGGTTGGGGGGGGGGAATGCATAGGTCTTGATGACTGATAAAGATTAAAGAGAAAGATTTTTGGTCTGGGCAAGAGGAACTATGATGATACACAGAAGGAGATGGGGAGAAAAGATAAAGTCAATTTTGGACAAAATGAGTTTAAACTGCTTATACAGATAACAGAAAATGTTCTTGTGGGCAAGAGCCTGGAACTCACATGAAAGATCTGATACAGATATGAAATGGCATTTTTCACTGACTAACTGGTATCTGAAGTCAAGGAAACGGGTAAAATAAGCCAGAAAGAGCATGTCAAGAGAGATTAAGGCCTAAGGGCAGATAACCAAGGAATGGGTAGGGATGCCCAGAGGGAAGAAGTCTGAGAAAAAATGGCCAGAAAGACAGGAAAGTGATTTATGCTTGCCACTACTGGTACCCTGTTGACTTCTGCTCAACTATATATATAAACACTAATTTTATTGCTATTAGTACTGACTAATACAGTAACACCATCTACAAAGTAGAATAAAGGTTTATGGACCCTCTTATAGATGGCAATTATAAAATCTAGACATATTATTTTATTTCATTTATTTATATTGTTAAATTCTCACCCAAGGATATGTTTATTGATTTTAGAAAGAAAGGGAGCAAGAAAGAGAAACGTTGATGCGACAGAGAACATTGATCAGTGCCTCCTATATGCACCTCGACCAGGAACAGAACCCACATCCGAGGTATGCGCTATGACTAGGGATCAAACCCACAACCTTTTTGTGTACAGGATGACACTCTAACCAACTGAGCCACCCAGTCAGGGCTGGACAAATTATTTTATTTGTTTGTTTTAGTGGGAGGGGAATGTAGGGAGAAACAGAGAGAAACAATCATGTGGGAAAGATCGATAGGTTGACTTCAATATGCACGCTGACTAGGTGTGGAACCTGCAGTCAAAGCATGTACTCTGACCGGGAATTGAACTTGAGACCCTTCACTTTATGGGATACACCCAACCAACTAAGCCACACCAGTCAGGGCTGGACAAATTATTTTAAATGAACATTTTAAGATGCTGGAAAGTATTCAAAAGCAGTCAAATTCCAGCCAATATTTATTCTAATAAAGCTGTAACTCAAAGTAAGAATCTCAAGTGTGCAACTCTGTTGCCTAAAAGTGCTCCCCAGTTCCATGACCGTGGCTTAGCAAAAAAGTGGTAGGAAAATAGCTAAACACTTAAGGCAGAACGTTGGAAACTTGAGAACTACAGAAAAAGGTGAAATCCAAAATCTCAGTATAAAATCTACCCAAATCTTTCTGGCTGACTATTAAACTATGCAAGTATAGGACTTAAGGGGAATCAACAAAAATGAGAACAGAGAACAGAGATTAATCCACTTTTGAAAAACAAGAGCTATATCCATGACTTCTGTAATTCTGCCACATTTTAAGCTAAGTGCATTGTCCAGGAGTATATAGCTTGGGAAGCAGAAAATAATCCCACTAGCCTAAGGTGTCAAGAGGACAGAGCCTGTCGGTGGCTGGCAAATATGAGAACCCAGATATCAATTAAGATGAAACAATGCTACTCTTCTCATTAATACTTTCATTTTAGAAAATGCAATTATTGTCACAGGGAGTTGGTTCCTGGGTCTATGAGACCCAAAAGTTGACCACTTCTTCTTGTGCAGAGGACTGCACCCAGCAGCCTGGCAGCTGTAACCACGCCACAAAACAAGTATATTGAGTTACACCGTAAGTGCTATGGATATCGTTTGGATTACCATGAGAAAAAGAGAAAAAAAGAAGGTCGAGAGGCTTATGAACATTGAAAGAAGGCAAAAAAGATGATTGGTCTGAAGGCTAAGCTCTACCATAAACAGCGCCATGCTGAGAAACTACAAATGAAGATTATCAAGATGCATGAAAAGAGAAACAGTACTTTCTAATATGATTGAAAAAAAACAAAAAGAGAAAGCGGGAAAATGGGAAATCCCTCTGCCCTAAGTTCGTGCCTAGGGAGAAACAGAGGTATTAAAATGGTTACTAAAGTCTGCTTTGTCGGAGATAGCTTTACTTGAAAACCACTGAAATATGAAAGATTCATCAGGCCAGTGGGCTTACATTTCAAGAAGGCCCATGTAACACATCCTGAACTGAAAGCCACCTTTTGCCTGCCAATACTTGATGTAAAGAAGAATCCCTCATCCCTGCTTTATACAACTTTGGGTGTTATTACCAAAGGTACCGTCATCAAGATGAATGTAAGTGAGTTGGGTCTTGTGACCCAAGGAGGCAAGGTTATTTGGGGGAAATATGCCCAGGTTACCAATAATCCTGGAAATGATGGATGTATAAATGCAGTCTTACTGGTCTGGCAGAAGTTTCATACACATAACTCCCTGTAATTATTGAAGACTATGCACCAATCAGGAAAATCTAACTGTGATGTTTCTACATACTACAATTACTACAATGGCTTACGTGTCTGTAGCCATCAAGAAAACTATTTTATTGTAAAGAACATTAAACTGGCCCAGGTTTACAAAAAAATATGAAAATATAATATTATTTTCTCTTTTTTAAGATTTTATTTACTTTGAAAGAGAGAGAGACAGGGAGAAAGACAGGAAGAGAAACATCAATGTACATCAGTGTGCAAGAAATACAGTGATAGGTTGCCTCTCACACACCTGCACCTGGGGACCTGGCCTGCAACCCAGGCATTTGCGCTAACTGGGAATCAAACCAGCGACCTTTCAGTTTGCAGGCCACCACCCAATCCTACTGACTATATCAGCCAGGGCTAGAAAATATAATGATTATTTTCATAAAAATGTTATTTATGTTAACAATAGGTCTAGTTTGTTATTTTAAAATAAACCAATAAATGTTAAATTCTTAGTTTTGTCAAACAATAATATTGATAGATATAACACATATAAATAAGCTCTTTGAAGTTTTTAGTAAATTTAACTGTAAAGGAAACCTGAGGCCATAATATTTGAAAAGTCAAAACAATTTTAGAATAACACTAAAATGTTACTTGTCTTTTTTACTCATTCTCTCATAAGTGTATAGAGGAGTTTTCTAGAGAGTATGTCATGTGTGACACACAACTGACTGAATGCAAAAGCCAGATATGAGACTTCAACTTCTGCCATTAAGTCCAACATTAAAGAGATTTGAAAAAAACGTAATACTCTTCTCATTAATTTGGGGGGTTTAAAAAACAGTATTTTTTCATTGATATATAATACTTATTATATTAATTTACTTAAAATAATACTAAGCAAATATGGTTTTAAAGTTTCTGTTTCAATTTCCAACATTGTAAATACTGCTAGATACAATGTGTATGTGTGTGTGTGTGTGTGTGTGTGTGTGTGTGTGTGTGTATATATATATAAAAGTTCTGGGTATAAAAATTTCAAGAATTGCTGGGCTAGGAATGATGCTAGTCAGGAAAATTCACAAATGTGAAAAATTCTACAGAACAATCTACTTCCCTGAACAAAGAAATTTTGAAAGGAAAAAAATAGGGGATGGGAGGAGGAATAGAAACTACACACTTAAAAAGACCTAAACCCTGGCTGGTGTGGTTCTGTTGGTTGGGCATTGTCCCTCAAACAGAAAGGTCGAAGGCTGGATTCCAGGTCAGGACACATGCCCCGGTTGCAGGTTCAGTCCCCAGTGGGGGCGCATGCAAGAAGCAACCAATGATGTTTCTCTCTCACATAGTATGTTTTTCTCCCTTTGACCTTCCCTTCCTTCCCATCTTTGGAATCAATAAAAGAAAAAAAATTTTTTAATAAAGAGACCTAAGAGTCACTGAACAAATACAATGTATGACCCTTGTTGTTTGGGTCCTGATTTAAACACACTAAACATTTTTAAAATAAGAAAACAGCCCTGACTGGTGTGGCTCAGTTGGTTGCCTATGGACCCCAAAGCAAAAAAGGTCACCGGTTCCATTCCAGTCAAGTCACACGCCTGGGTTGCAGATTTGGTGCCTGGCTGGGGTGCACAAGGGACAACTGATCAATCTTTCTCTCTCATGTCAATGTTTCTCTCCCTCTTTTTCTCTCTCCCATCCCCTCTCTCTCAAAATAAATAATAATTAAAAGCCTTTTAAAAATTGTGGTTACATCTTTTTTAAATCATTTTTAGAGAATGTTGTAAAATCCTATATAGATATATACATCCTGAAATTTCTACAGATAAAAATTAAATAATGTCTGGGATTAACTACAAAATCATGGTGGGAGGGAGAAAGGTAGGGTTATAGCTAGTGTAAGTTAGCTATGTGTTGAAAATTGTAGAGCCTGGATGATGAACTTACTATGGAGGTTCAACATTCTACTTTATTTTGTTTGTGTTAGAAATTTTCTAGAATAAAAGATTAAAAAAATAAAACAATGCCAATTCTGTTTACAATTTATTTATAAGTAAGCAGCCAAAGACTTATGTTCAAATTGGGGACAGCCATCTTTAAATTATGGACTTGAACTAACTTGCTTATGTTGACTTCATTTTCTAATATGGTAACATAAAATTAAATGAAATAATGCACACAAAGAGCCTACCAGTACTCTTGTCCTCTACTGAAAAACCTTCAGTGGGTCTCTAGAGTTCACATTTTTTTATATCTAATATTTTTTTTTAAAGATTTTATTTTTAGAGAGAAGGAAAGGGAGGGAGAAAGAGAGGGAGAGAAACAGCAATGTGTGGTTGCCTCTCACGTGCCCCGCACTGGGGGCCTGGCCCAGAACCCAGGCATGTGCCCTGACTGGGAATCGAACCAGCTACCCTTTGGTTTGCAGGCCAGCACTCAATCCACTGAGCCACACCAGCCAGGGCTATATATAATATTTTTTATATCTACATTCAGGCTTAAACCTATTTTACAACTCCTAAGTATAACATAAATCTTCAACTATAAACTAAATCATGACACAAATGCTTTACCATTCACTTCAACACTTTTGCTAAAGTCATCTCTAAGACATGGCACTACTGACAAATATTAGATTAGTTACCAGACTGATCCTCATGTTCACGTAAAATTTACCTGTATATTATAGCAACCCAGGAAGATATGCAGGATGAGTAAAAGTAAAGTTCAGATTTTAAATACCTAATTCAAGATCACACCAATGTAAACACTCCAACTTGATCTCTAAATAAAGGGCTCTTTCTCCCATATAACACAACTTACATTTTTTTAAAATAAATAAAGGTTGCCAGGCTACTATACTACTCTACGGAACTACCACAATTACTACACAAAAATTTCAAATTAATCATGTACTTCTTTATGACTTTTGACAATGGTTATTTTGAAGTAATATTAAAAGCTATTATTTAGCTTCTAACAAGAATATTACATTACAAATTCTTTGAGGTGAGGGCATATTTCTATATCTGTCCCTTTATATGCTTGCAAAAACTATCTAGTAATTTAGTATTAAGTAAAGTTATAGCCAATTCTACTTTTCTATGGTATTGGAGGAGAGGGAGGAAATGACAGTCTCTGAACTATATCTTCACCAATTGGACACAACACTCCCTCCTATGCACATTCTCCTTCAAAAAACAAAATCCTTAATAACCTTGTTAATGAGCGGGATTTCAGTGCACCTTTCCCTTCCCCTCTCATATTTTCTGGTATATCACTTCCAATAAGAAATACTAAAAGATGGGTAGCTAAAAAGCAAGACAGAAAAAACCCAAAGTTCTGAACAAGCAGGAATTAGCTCATGTCTTCCTGCTGGGGCATCATCTTCAGGAATACCACATCTACCTTTACAGAAAAGCTAAGCATTGGTCTTTCAAGGATACGCAGTCAAAACTGCAGTTTTGCAAAGGAAGAATGCGGGGATGTTGTAGTGTTCAAACATCAACTCTGTCAGTTTCTCTCTCTTGGCTCTGGTGTTCCACTGGATAAGAAGAAAAAAGAAAAGCAAGTCATTTGTTGTTTAAAAACTAAACTGTTGATTTATGTCAAGATTCACCACAGTACTATATTAACAAATATGTAAAATGTTAAAAATAGAATAAAATACCATGGCAAATAACCTTCATAATAACAACTTTATTATATTTAATACATTTCTATTTATTTATAAATAGATTTAATAAATAAATTAAATACAAATTAAAACTTGGTTATTATTTAGTATATAAAATTGTTTGCTGCTATGTATTCTAGAAAATTAAGGAAAATTAAGATTCTTATAAAGAATTATTAAATCTTAACAGCACCATGGACTAGACTGACAGCTGTAAGAGGGGAGAGGGGAGGGGGGGACTGATTGAAAGAAGGTGAAAGCATTACACAAAAAACATACATGAAGGACCTGTTGACATGGCCAATGGTGTGGGGACTGACTACAGAAGTAGGGGGCAGGCTGGGGGGTACAAAGGGGGAAAATACGACAACTGTAACAGCATAAATAATAAAACATTAAAAAAAGTAGGAGATATGTCAAAAATGCTAAACACAGTTGAACTTCCCAAGTTCCATTAAAGAATGCCAAATTAAACCCTCTAAAAAAAATCTTAAGAGTGAATCTGGTGATCAAAATCCTAAGCGTGACTTTTAAACCACCAAATTCTCCCACTTATACCTGCTACTCATAAAAACACCAAGAAGTTAACTATAATAACAGTAGATTGATAATTTATTATTTCACAAGAGGCTTCAGTCTACCAATTTGCAGCCCTCATTCAACATCTCTCCCAGACACCTGAGTATAAAAGCAGCTATGTACTGCACTTGTGGCACAAGGGACAATCCATAAACCAAAATGGGAAGCAGCCCAAGGATTCTACTGTTAAGTAAATCCCTGGAAAAAATAGATAAATAACCACCGGAACTCACTGGGGTGCTCTGATATTATTCTGCGAATATTTTATTTATTGAAATAAAAGTTATAGTATTATTTAAAAATTAATCCCTCTTCTCCTAATTTTCAAACATCAAAATATAAATTTCTAAGCTACTTTAAAGCCAAAAAAAATTTTTCAAATGGATGGGCCGGGGTAGGGAGAGGAAACATTAGAAAGGCAAGCCTTGTCCTTACCGGTGCTTCTGACATGAGGACAGGATGCAGGCTGGGCTCTGATTTGACGTGCATCTTGTAGGTGTGATCCAAAATAGCCTGGAAACTATCCCAGTCCTCAACTAGAATATAAAATCAATACCTTGAAAACACTGCTTAATTGGAGATCAATACAGCATTTTTGGAGAGATTTTTTTCTAAGATTTACCATTAAATACTTTAATACACAGAACCTACTTATTACACAGCTCTACTTCCTAACATAGTACTTTATGTAGACATCATCTTTGCTTCTAGATATAGAAGCTTTTCTTGGTTCCTGCAGTTCCAATAGAGTCGCAACCCCAAGACCTGTGCCAAATGTAAATAATGTGCATAATAGACTTACAGTACCACATAAATATTACTCAACAAGTACTTATTAGAGGCCCAGTATGCCTTATGGGAATGGTAAAAGGAAAGAACTGTATGATGTAGGCCTGACATTCAAAACCTTACAATATGAAACTTTCGGGCAAGATGAAGACATAGATAGACATGCTTTGCCTCCTCCAGCAATCATAGAAAGAATTACAACTAAACCTCAAAAACAAATAACACCCAGAACTGTCAGAAAACTGAACTGTACGGAAGTCTGACAACCAAGGATTTAAGGAAGCCACATTTATCCAGATAGTTAGAAGAGGCAGACATGTGAACATGTGCAGAGTGTCAATGAGACACGGTGTGGCGTGGAGAGGTAGCAATGGCAGAAGAACAGGTGGTCCAATATTCATGTGTGGTTGATAAAAATCAGGAGAGATACCTTGGGAGCAAGCTTTCACAGCCCCAGTCTAGACCACACAGTCCAGGGTTCCAGCGCCAGGAAGATAAGTCACCATAACTTCTAGCTATAAAAACCAGTAGGGATTGGAATGGCAGAAGAAACTACCAGATTTTCAGGAAACCCCACTTAAAGGGCCCACACAGTCCTTAAACATACACCCACCCACCCACTCTAGGATTCAGCACCAGGGCAACAGCTGGAAGGACGCCAGTCACATACAGGGAGTGAGTGAAGAGAATGGAAACAGGGAATGCCGGGCAAACCTCCAGAAGCCAGGCAATAGCCTGGCCCCTCTCCGAGCCCTCCCCACACACAGAACCACGAAGTGGTAAAGTGGGATGCCCCAGCCTGGTGATAACCTAAGGCTCAACCCCACCTAATTTACAGCCACCTTTTCTACAATAGGCCATACTGCTGAGACAGGAGAATCAAAGCAGTTCTATGTAATACACAGAAACAAACACAGGAGGGTGCTGAATAGAGGAGACAAAGAAATATGGCCAAATGAAAGAACAGAACAAAACCCAAGAAAAGAATGAAATGAAATGGAGATAACTCACCTATCAGATGCAGAATTCAAAACACTGGTGATCAGGATATTCAAAAGAACTCAATGAGCACAGCAATAATATAAAGGAAGAAATGAAGGTTACAATAAATAAAATAAAGAAAATTCTACAGGGAACCAACAGTGAAGGGGAAGAAGCTGAGATTCAAATCAAAGATTTAGAACATAAGGAAGAAAAAAACATTCAACCAGAACACAAAGAAGAAACCTATTTTCAGAAAAATGAGGATACTATAAGATGCATCTGGGACATTTCCAAGCACACCAACATCCAAATCATAGGGGTGCCTGAAGGAGAAGAGGAAGACCAAGAAATTGAAAACTTATATGAAAAAAAGAATGAAGGAAAACTTCCCTAATTTGGTGAAGGAAATAGACATACAAGTCCAGGAAGCACAGAGAAACCCAAATAAGATAGACACAAAGAGGACTACACCAAAACACATCATAATTAAAACGTCAAAGGTTAAAGATAAAGAGAGAATCTTAAAAGCAGCAAGAGAAAAGGAGAGAGATACCTACAAAAGAGTTCCCATAAGACTATCAGCTGATTTCTCAAAAGAAACTTTGCAGGCAAGAAAGGGCTAGCAAGAAGTATTCAAAGTGATGAAAAGCAAGGACCTACAACTTAGATTACTCTACCCAGCGAAGCTAACACTTAGAACGGAAGGGCATATAAAGTGCTTCCCAGACAAGGAAAAGCTAAAGGAGTTCATCATCACCATACTGTTATTATGAAATGTTATTACATGAAATGTTAAAGGGACCTATTTAAGAAAAAGAAGATCAAAACTATGAACATTAAAATGGCAACAAATTTTCAACTATCAACAACTGAATCTAAAAAGAACCCAAACTAACAGAAAGTAATAGAATCATAGATATGGAGATCATTTGGAGGGTTACCAGCTGAGAAGGGGAAGGAGGAGAATGGGGGAAAAAGTGCAGGCATTAAGAAGCATAATTGGTAGGTATAAAATAGACAGGAGGATGTTAAAAATAGTATAGAAAATGGAGAAGCTGAAGAACTTACATGTATGACCCACAGACATAAACTAGGGGGACTGCTGGAGGGAATGGGAGTGCTGGGCAGAGGGGGCCAAAGGGGGAAAACAGGGACATCTTTAACAGCATAATTAATAACATATTTTTTTAAAAACCTTATAGTCTATTTGAATAAATAAAATTAAGGACATAAAAAAATTCAGATAATAATAGAATATGTCTCCAATTTTACTTCCACCTAAACATTCCATTAAAACTGTTAGCTTAAGCCCTGGCTGGCGTAGCTCAGTGGATTGAGCACAGGCTGTGAACCAAAGTGTCACAGGTTTGATTCCCAGTCAGGGCACATGCCTGGGTTGCAGGCCATGGCCCCTACCAAACACACATTGATGTTTCTCTCTTTCTCCCTCCTTTCCCTCTCTAAAAATAAATTTTTAAAAAATCTTTAAAAAAAACTATTAGCTTAAATTACTTCTGACCTTTTAATGTGCAAATCCAGTGAATGCTTCGTATTTGCAATTTTGCTTGACCTCTCTAAATTGACTACTTAAGAGTTTACAAACTTTTTCTGCCACAGTGCAAAGAAGGAATGTCATATACAACATATATCCACAGGCCTAGCAGGATATATTTTTTAGTCAGCAGACTTTGTTAGTTGTTCTCATTTCTTTCTCCCCTTCTTAGTGTACATCTGAATGTCACAGCTGTGAACAATGAGAATCACTGGACTTCTAAGTTGTCCAGGAGTTTTCTTGTCCTCCTGAATTTTTCTCCTACATCCCTAAGTTCCCTCACATTCACCTTCATGGGCACCTCTCCTTCTCTACTCATTAAATACAAAACAAGTTTTCACAAGGAGCCCCATCTTCAATCCCGTTCTCTTATTACAAACTCAGTAATATAATGCAGCTTCATGTCTTAAAAACTTTCTAACCTGCTTACGATATACATCAGCACCTTTGTTCAAACACTTTGAACTCAACAAATTCATTTCCTTGCTGTGCAGAAAGAGTTAACACAGCAGTACTGAGAAAGACCTGCTACAAGGTTGACGCTTTGTAGGAGTCTGGGGACTTGACTGGTGAACAGTTCCCTGCACTGACATAAAACGTTCCCTACATGATGAGAGTAGCTCATTGTGCCTAAGCATTTGTACAAAGAATGTGGCTTATGATGAACACCTTCTTTCCTTTTGGGCGTCTGGGCTTTTGTAAGGCACAGGGTACCTACGTAATCAACCTCTAGTAAAAATCTTGGGGATTAAATGTCTAATGAGCTCCCCTAGTGAATAACACACATATGGTTATAACTCAGTGCTGGAGGAATTAAGCACATCCTGTACGACTACACTGTGTGAAGACTCCTGGAAGTCTGTACTGCTTTCCTCTGGACTACACTCCATGTCCCCTTTTTCCCCTTACTGATTTTGTTTGTATCATTTCAGTGCAACAATCAGAGCCTTCAGTACAACTATACACTGAGTCCTGTAGTCCTTCCAGTCAAGAACTGAATTTCAGGTATTAGCAACTTAGATATTAGCAACTCACTTAGCTTTTAAGACCACAGAACTTGTTTTATGCCTTCTAGTCCTACCTCAATGCATGGTACTCTTAACTCAGTCATCCCAATAAAAAATCTAAGAAACTTTCTCAATTCTTGTTTTCACCAATCCAATCAATCACTTTAAAAACCTACTGCTTCTGGATTATCTCTGAAAGCCACCTCAGGATCACCACCATCAGTGTTACGATTTAAAGATTTTATTTATTTATTTTCAGAGAGGGAAGGGAGGGAGAGAGAGGGAGAGGGAGAGAGAGAGAGAGAAACATCAATGTGTAGTTGCTGGGGATTATGGCCTGCAACCCAAGCATGTACCCTGGCTGGGAATCGAACCTGGGACACTTTGGTTCCCAGCCCGCGCTCAATCCACTGACTGAGCTACGCCAGCCAGGGCTCAGTGTTACGATTTAAATACTCATTTCTCCACTGAACTCCTAACTCTTTTAACTAAACCTCTTGTCTATAGTACCTTCCTCCAGTCTAGACTACATATTGCTCTTAGAATGATTTTTTCAGCTGGCAAACATGAACATTTCACACCTCTGTTTAAATTCCTTTGGGGTTACCCTTATTACCAGCTTAATACACCCCTGGCATGGGTTATGAGTCCTTTTATGATTGCTCTTGGCCTACCTTCCTTGCATCTGGCCATAAGGCACTCAATGTGCAACATGTGTACATGTTGCAGCCATATGTACAACTGATGACATTTCTAAACATGTAAGTTCCTTCCACAACTCCATCTCTTCACACATGCTGGCTGCTCTGCTTTACCTGTTCTTGTCGGTCTGGCCAATTCTTATTCACTGATCAAGATTCAGTTCAAAACTTCCCTCCTTTGTGAAAACCATCACTGACACCCAATGACAGAATTAATGCCATTCCTCCCTAATCCTACTGATTATCAGACATAGCTATATAGCACTTACCCCACATTTTTGTATATATACATCTATGCCTCCTATCTATGAGTTTCTTCAGGAAAAGAAATGTGTTTTATGCATCTTTGTATTCTCAGTATCTGGTGCATCAGTTTGTAGAATGAAAAAAAATTACTGATGTTCAACTCACAGGAAGCTGTTACTTTACATCTAACACATGCACCCAGTATACCCTGTGTTTATAATCAATTATGTAGGAAAACAAAACCATACCCATCCCGTTTTTCAGTGGTGAAATGGCCTCCATATTCTCCCTGGGAACACGCAGGGCATTAGTATCTATGTAATAGGTGGGACCGCCTTGTTTGCCTTTATCACCATCTATTTCCATCAACGTGCTTCCATCATCTCTCTCTAACACCATGCCAATAGCGGTGGGGAAATCCACCTGTAAGAGTCAAAAACATGACATGCTAGTGTTAGCTGCTTTTATCAAGGACTCCTGTCTTTCTCCCCAAACTAATGTCTTTTATCATATTTGAGCCAGTATTTCTGCAGGAATTTAATTCTACATGAATGGCCCTTACATAGCCCATTAACTCTAACATTACACTTACCTTGGGACAGTCCTCACCAGCATAACCAGCTCTCACAGTATAGGATCCAATGTCAAAAACAAGGGCTCCAACTTCATCTGAAGAGATGAGAAAAGAATTAATATTAAAAACTTACCAGTAGCATATGGAAATTTTAAAAGTACTTAAGATGCTCAAAATGAACATGCTCAAAATGAGAATGTACATGAAAGCTCTATAAATATTAAACCAGGTGTTACATTCATACTATTACTACCTTGAACCTAGCTTTATTTTAAATGCACCTTAAACTAAAGATTCATTTAATTAAAATATAATGTCAGCCCTGGCTGGCATGGTTCAGTGGATTGAGCACCGGCCTGGGAACTAAAGGATCACTGGTTCGATTCCCAGTCAGGGCACATGCTTGGGTTGCTGGCCAGGTCCCCAGTTGGGGACACTCGAGAGACAACCTCACATTAATATTTCTCTCTCTCTTTCTCCCACCCTTCCCCTCTCTTTAAAAAAATAAATAAAATCTTAAAAAAATAAAAGAAATAAAACATAATATCATACACAGTATATCAGACGTTCAACCAGGAAAGAGATGCTAAACTAAAATTGGGTAATTTGAGGAGAGTTCACTTAAGGGACTATTTAGAAAGATATAGGTCACAATACAGGAAAATAAGAAAAACAGTATGGTACCCTAGGACTTATAATATCAGAGATCTGTCAGCACTCTTTGAATTGAAGAAATGGAGAAGAAACTTAGTTCAGAACCCAGAGAGTTGTGTGTTTGGAGGGCTACCTGACAGGAGCCGTGACCTTCACTGAAGGGGTGGCTGGCTCCTAGAAAAAGGAACCAGGCTAATAAACATGCCAACCTCTCTACTTCCTCTCCCCATGGACTAGGATGTTCTCATATTTCTCATCCAAACTGGGCTACTTTCGAATGTGAAAGGGGTCCATATTAATTAATAATTGTACCAGGACAAGAGTCACAAAGCAGGAAGTATGGGTACCCTACCATTGGCCACAGCAGAGGTCAAGGGAGCCCACTGATTTAATCTACATGGGCCAGTGTTCAAGGGCACAGAGAGGGTGGAAATGTGTGGTGGGTGGGTCTCGAAGGGCAAAGGGAAGATATCTAGTATACTTTGGTATAATTTTTTCATACATCAGGGAAATAATATTCCATCCAATTAGAGAATAAACTCAGCAAAGTCCTAAGCAGGGTACCTGAAGAATAAGAATTTATGGTATAGTAATGCAAGCCAAGGAAAAATCATTAAAAAAAAGCTATCAAAGTTTACACATTTTAAAGATTTTTTAGGAAAAAAAAAGATTTTTATGAAAGAACGTTTAATGTTGAGGGGAAAAGGTAGTTAAATTCAAAGTACAGCCTCTAATTATAGTTTAAAAGTACTTCAGCCCAAACAGTATGGTTCCTAAAACAAAGCATTTGGATTTTCCAGGCAGATATTTTTAAAGAAGGAATTTGTTCAATCATTAAAAATAATAGAGAAATACTATTTACCCCAATAAATCTGCAAAAATTGATAAGTCTGATAAGACCATGTGTTGTCAAAAATGTAGATAAAGGAGAGCTTTTATATATCTGCTAGTAAAAACTGTAAACTGGAATAACCACTATGGGCAACTTACTCATCACTAAAATTGAAACTGTCCATAGATAGAAATTACACATTATCTTCTAGAAAGCAGCTCTAAAAGCAACATAGATTATAAAAGTATACTAATCATAATGTTCACTAGGTATGTAATGGTGGGAGATTTACTAACCTTTCTGCCTCAGGTTCCCATCTCACAGGATGGTATAATGATTAAATGTGTTAAATGTTTTAATGTATGCAAGTACTTAGAACAGTACCTGCACATAACAAGCACTGTAAGTGGTAGGTGCTATGATAACTAGTATTGTCACACTGCTTGCCATGGGAAAAGACAGAAATTATCTAGTGGTCTCTCAACAGGGAAACACATAAAATACAGTGTATTCATATATTGAAATACTATATACCAGTTAAAGGAGTGATCTAGACCTACATGTATCAACATGGAAAAGTCTCAAAAGAATAATTTTAAAAAGTTAATATATATGTATGTATATACACACACACATTATACTATTTAATTCACTATGGATATGTACACACTTAGTAAAAGTATAAAAACATGATGCATGGGGTCTGTGAATGTTACACAGTTCTAGGAGAAAGAGAGGAGGATCTATATCAATAACATTTTATTTCTTAAAATATCTGAGGCAGCCCTGCCTGGTATATCTCAGTAGATTGAGGACAGGCTTTGAACCAAAGGGTTGCCAGTTCGATTCCCAGTCAGGGTACATGCCTCGGTTGCAGGCCAGGTCCCCAGTGTGGGCCACGTGAGCAGCAACCACACATTGATGTTTCTCTCCCTCTTTTCTCCCTCCCTTCCTCTCACTCTAAAATAAATAAATAGATAGATAGATAGATAGATAATAAAACTAAAAAGATTAAAAAGAGGTCTTCTGCCCTGGCTGGCGTAGCTAAGTGGATTGAGCACGGGCTGTGAACCAAAGTGTCGCAGGTTCGATTCCCAGTCAGGGCACATGCCTGGGTTGCAGGCCATGGCCCCCAGCAACCGCACATTGATGTTTCTCTCTCTCTCTTTCTTTCTCCCTCCCTTCCCTCTCTAAAAATAAATAAATAAAATCTTAAAAAAAAAAAAAGGTCTTCTATTCTATAAAAAATGAATAAATAAAGCCTTTAAAAATATGCGAGGCAAATGTGACAAGTTACATCTATTTAATCTAAGTAATAAGTATGTATCACAAAGTTACATATATTTAATTTTTAGTATGTTGAGCTATTTCAAATTTTTTTTATTTTTTATTGTTGTTCAAGCACCAAAACATTTTTAAATAAAATTTAGAATGAAGAAAATCAATTAATATACTTTAGATACTCACTGTTTATTTTTTAAATTTTTTTCAGATTTTACTTATTTATTTTTAGAGAGAGAGGGAGGGAGAGGGGAAGAGAAACATCAATGTGCAAGAGATAATACTGATTGGTTGCCTCTCACAGGCTCCCAACTGGGGACCTGACCTACAACCCAGGCATGGGCCCCAACTGGGAATCAAACCAGCAACCTTTTGGTTTGCAGGCCAGCACTCAATCCACTGAACCACACCAGTCAGGGCAAGATATTCACTGTTTAGAGATGGTATCTTTACAGAATAACAATCTCATTTTCATTTTAAAATACTGAACTACTTTTATTTAATTTGAAAGGAAATTGCTATATCTCCCAATGTAATTAACTTTCTCTATATAATTCTCCAGTCACAACAACTTTGTCTTAAAGTAGGAGCCTACAAAAGCAGAACACTGCATTTGTTTTCACCATAGCACGGAAAGTCAAGTAAAAATAGTAATTATAGTTTACCAACAAACATGTATTAGTAAATTTTAGCATTCTGATTAACCAGAATGCCTGGTAAAGAAATATCCTAAATATATTAATTAATAGCCTGCTTAACCAAAAATTTAAACTCCTTTTCTCAAGGATCAATCTTTTGCTCTGCAACAGGTCTCCTTACATTTTCTGTGTCATGGGCCCCTTTGACAATGTTCTGGACTGATTTGTTCCCTCTAAAGTTCACACAATGAAGTCTTAATTCCTGGTACCTCAGAACGTGACTATTATTGGATATAAGGTCTTTCAAGGTGTGATTAAATTAAAATAATATCATTAGAGTGGGCTCTAATCCTTATGACTGGTGTCCATCCTTACATGAAGAGGATATCAGGACATAGAAATTACAGAGGAAAGACCATTTGCAACAGGAAAGAGACAACCATTTAAGTCAAGGAAAAAGACTTCCAAACTGTAATCCTGTAGACAGCGTGACCTCAGATTCCTGGCCTCCAGAACTGTAACAAAATTATTTTCTGTTAAGTCACTCAGTCTTTGGTACTTTGTTATGGCATCCCTAGCAAGCCAATACAGACAGTTTAGGAAACTTATGTATCCCTTCTTAGACTGTTTCAAAATAGATTATAAAATAAACCAATTACAATAAAATTTAATTCTATCCATGGAATCCTAGGGAATGCCAGGCCAGGGACCCGGGTTAGGAGCCCTTTCCTTAATTTACCCTTTCTTAGGTAATCTGTTCCACTCCTACAGCCTCAACTTCTACCTAAATACTAATCATTCCGATATCAGATCTCTCTTTCAAGCCTTCGCCTTCATATAGATCCATGTCTTGAGCTTCTTACTGCATATCAACATCAATTCCACCTGATGTCCCATGGATACCTCAAATTCAACATATCTGAAGCATTTTCTTCTCCATCCTAATAGAAGCACTGCTTATCACAAAAGCCTCTGAATTTTTTCAGAATCGTGAACACTTTCATATTTTTTACCCTTTGTCAATTTCTGCCAAATATTTGTTAAATACTTCTCAAATCCCTTCCTTGTTAATACCATTACCTCTGCTTTGAGTCAAGCTCTTATTGCAGCAGGAAATTACTACAGTTCAGCACAGGTATTATGCTCTATCTCTACCTTCTCAATCTTCCATTGCTACACTGTGATCTTTCAAAATTGTAACTCTGAACAAAAATCCTTCAATGAAAAAGGGAAACTCATTCAGTAGCTTCTCCTCATCTACAAGATAAAATTCATATCAGTCTACCCAGTTGATATTCAAGGCCTAGTATAATGGCAGTCTCACCTCCCACCTCACACACCAGCATAACTGCTAATATGTAGTCGCTAAAGACACCATGTAATCTCACCCAGCTAACCTTCGCATATGCTGTCCCTCTCCACTCCTCTACCCTCATCCATATAACCTTTCTTATAAAGTTCCCTGACTACCCAACACTGAGTTGATAAGTTTGTCTGTTACCTTTGTACCTTCTATATATTGTCAGTAATGAACATACTTCACTGAATGAGTTACCTTTTCTTACCAATTTAAGATGCTAGAAACTCTAAGATGCACCATTATTTCATGCACCACTAAGAAAAAAACATGCTGCCAATTAAACTCTGCCACACCATCAATATTAAGAAATATTCCACTCAAGTATGGTGAAAAATGTACCAAAAAAATAAATGAAATATGGTGTCTATTTACTTGACCAACTCACCTACAAGACTGACAGCTTTTAAAAAAATATTTTATTTATTTATTTTTAGAGAGAAAAGGAGAGAGAAAGAGAAGGAGAGAAACATCAATGTGTGGTTGCCTCTGGCATGACCCCAACTGGAAACCTGGCCTGCAACCCAGGCACATGCCCTGAGTGGGAATAGAACCAGCAACCCTTTTGTTCACAAGCTGGGACTCAATCCACTGAGCCACACCAGCCAGGGCATACATTGACAGCTTTTTAAAGTCAGAGGCACATAGCAAGCATTCATTTTTTTTCTTGTTAAAACAAAAAATCTAACACATCAGGGTTTTTTTGTTTTAATTAGTATGGTATCCTGAACATTGTTGAATTTTGAGTAAGATGCTTGATTCTTTGAATTTTGCACCTGCTCAGTTTTCCATTTTTCCTGTACCTTGTTTTGTAAACATCAAGCACCAAGGAATCTGAAATAGGAGGGTGGCAAAGGGAAGGAGAGGGCTTAAAAGAATAACCTCGGAAGTCTGGATATTTAAGAACTAGGATGGATTCTAATGGTTAAAAACCCTCAAGGGTTTGATCCCTTTTCCACTAAAAATGCTTCTGTTACCATGTTTTTAAAGATTTTTATGCTTTTCCTCACAGTAAATGGCTTCTGAGTTTAAGAGAGATGATTTCTCTGGCAAAACACAAAGCAATGATGGCAATCTTCTGGTCTTAAAACATTCCACGAGGATACAGAATGACTTTAAGTGGAGGTAGAGAGGCTGTGTGTGTGTGTGTGTGTGGGTGGGTGTGTACACGTACAAGGGTGACCCAACTGACCATGCAGGAAGATGATTTTGAGAAAGTTTAAAGGATAGAGATTTAGGAGTGCAAAAATGATGAAACTAACAATTTGGGCTGGTAGTATACTGTTTATTTTTATTATGCTAAGGAATTTTAAGTAGAGCAAATACCATTAAAGATGACTGCAAGAACAATGAGTAGGCCCAGGAACCAGGTAAAGTATAGAAATCTGGGTAAATTATGCATTGTGCCTAAAACTAAAGATCAATGTCTAATCTGGGCAGAAGTTATAACTGAAAAAAAGACAGTCATGACTTAAAATGTAAGTTACAAAGGTCTTTTTTTTATAAGCACGAGTTAAAAATACACTCTACTAAGTCAATTACAAAAAATTTAGGTGGGAGGTTTGATTGCTTTTCATAGCAGACCTTTTGGAAAATGTGACCCACTATGTAGCTCAAACAAAAAACCATATATACTTAATTTTGTGAGTTTTTAAAATACTTTTTATGTGAAATAGGCTTATTAAAAAGTGAAATGAAAACATAGCAAATGAAAAACAAGATGTTTATTCTGAATATCTAAACCATACATGACTATGTAGTTATATATTTGAAAAATGATTTATAGAAAAACAATCAAAACCTCTTTTTTGAATAGTAAAGGATTTTACTGAAATGCCTTTTCTTCATCCCAGAGATTCTTGCTCCCCATTTACTAGGAAGTTATATAACTCTGGGCTGGTTACTTAAGCTTTTTTGTACCTCATTTTCTTCAGTAAAATGGGGACAGTAGTACCAACTCCTATGGTTGTTACCGATTGAGGTAGTGAAGGTATTAAATGCAACGAATGAGAAGCATCTGGAGGAGGTCTTGGTACACAGTGTACACTCAATGTTAGCTGCGGACATTACTGTATCCATTTCTACCTTACTCCATGGTAGTAAGGAATTAATTGATTCCTTGTAAGGAAATACTCTATGAACAGCCTCTAGGTCCTTGGATCAGTGAACCGGAAGGTCAAAATAGTCAACAGCCTCCAGGACACAAAGGCACACAGATCCAGTTCCCTGTCAGGACTGCATCTTCAGACAGGGCAGAGGTAAATCATGAAGATCCGCTCGGCTTTCTCCACAAAAAATGGGAGACTACTGACATTCTCATCTGAGAGATCAGAACCAAGAATGAAATAGGGAAGGAGGGGTGAAGGTCAGCCTGTCACCTCAAAAGAGACTCGAGCTGCTCTCAAAAACCTAAGCAACTTTGAAAACATTATTTTTATCCCCTGCCAATAAAATGCCATCCTCTTCAGGGACAGCAACCTTACTAGACACAGTGAAAAAGAGCAACACTTTGGTTCTGGCTCCTTGTTCTTCAACTCATCAAACAGAAACACAAAACAAGAGTCATACACACCTGTGTTCCCTCTAGGTCTCTTGCAAAAACAAAGGCTCTGACTCAGTAGATTTACAATGGGGCCTGGCAGTCTGCAATCCTAAAAAGCTGGCAGGGGATGCTGAACTGTTGCTCCATGGACCACACTTTGAGAGCAAGTGCAGCATTATTTCATTTAATCATCACAACCACCCCAGTGGCCAGTGTGGGGAGGAACAAACCCTCACCCTAACGGTTCTTTTGGTGGTCTAATAATCAAGTAGACAGGACACAGATTAGCAGGAGAAATTTTAATAGTTTAATACATGATATGTATAGGAACCTTGCAGACACAAGAGTCAGAGACAGAAAGGTGTATCTAGGTCTGTAAGACATTCTGAGCTAGGGCTGAGATAATGCACCTCGGGGGCTTGGAAGGGTCACTGCAGGATGGTAACAATAGCAGCTGTTTAGTATGAGGGAGAACCCTAAAAACTGAGAATTTTTTAAAAATGTATATTTATTCTTACATGTTTAAACTTCAGTCACCTTCCAAGTGCCCTCCATTTAATGTACTAAACCTAATGGTGACTTTTTTCTACTGCTCAAAACAATTTTGAACTTGTTGATTTTGATGCCTTTAAGTGTTTCTGCTGTTGTTTGTTTCACCTCTTCCACAAGGCAAAACGTTTCCCTTTGGGGACTTTTTTCATGGGGGGAAAGACACAAAAAGTGTCTTTTAAGGCCAGATCATGTGAACAGGGAGGCTGGAACACAGGGGTCATGCTGTTTTTGGTCAAAAACTGAACACCCAGCGTGGTGTGGGCAGGTGCTCTCCCAAATCACCCATCATGAAATGGGCAAATGCGGTGAATCAAAAAAAAAAAAAAATCACTAAATCCAAATGCAGCCTCTCACAACAACGCCAGCTGGTATACCGATAATGATTGGGGGGCGGGGGGAGATCCTATAGCATAAGGGCCCACCCTCCAGAAGATAATTCTGGGTTTCTTTTGGTCACCTATCCTGAAAAAAAAGTTTGCTGTGCCAAAAAGGTGGGTCAAAAAGGGATGACTGCTAATTCCAGTTCTTCTGGGTAGTTAAAGGGAGGGGAACAAGTTTCTCTTGAGCCTGAAGCTAAAACTGACATTAGCTCGAAATAAGCCGCATACTACTGAGCCACGTCTTCGGGAGTCTGCTTCTGAACCCCCACACTAGGAACTACCACTTCACAACCCTGGAGCCTGAAGCTGGTTAAAGTGAAGTCACCCGCCCAAGGCCAAAGCGCCTCAGGAACAGTGAGGCTGGTGTTACTGCTCAGGTCCCTGGAACTCGCTGGCTCCGGTTTCTTTCCTCCATACCACAGCCTAGCCAAGCAAAGCGTCCGTAAATCACAGGCGTTCCGAAATCAATCCCGAGCATTGCCACGCAGGAGTAACTTGGAGAATCCACGGTCGACCAACAGGCAGGAGCTGCTGAAGGGTGCGCGGCAGCGCGAGCGCTGAGTGCGGAGGGGAGTGCGGGTTCTGAGTGGCCTCCACGCTGGCCATCCCACCCACCTCCCGCGCTCGCTGAGCTTTCTACCCGATGCTGCGGAAACCCCGCGTCCACGCTCGCAAACCGCAGGGAACTCCCAAGTTTAAACTCGCGCGCACACCCCCAATCAGCCGAGGTCTGGAGACACTGGAGAGAGGCGATCCTGCGGCTGCTCACTGAGGCGGGGACGGATGGAGCTTCACTCCCCGCCGCGGGACCGGCGCGCAGTCCCCAAACGCGCTCTTCTAGGGCCGAGGCTGGAAGGGGCCGCAGGCGGCGGCGACTCAGGGAGCAAGAGGCGCTCAGCACGCCGGGTGGACGCCAGGGGCCCACAGAGCGCGGGGCGGGGAAGGGCGGGGAGGCGGGAGTCCAGTGACCGGGAGACCGGAAGGGGCCGCAGCCGAGGGGCGGGTGAGGAGGGCAGGGGGCGGCGGGTACAAACCCCCACACTGAAGACAGCGCGCTCACTCACCTCCTCCGTACACGCCGCCGCTCATGGCTGCTTGTGGGTGTGGCTCCTAAGCTGAAGGCTATGGGGCGACGTGACGGCAACAACGGTGACCGGGGGTCCGGACAAGCGGTAGCCTCTGACCCCTCGAACTTCCACTGTCACCCCCCTCAGGCAACAAAGCGGTGCCCCCGCACCCGGTGCGCAGTCACACTTGCTGCCTTCTCTTTTCAGCCAATCACGAGAGGTCCGGCTATTCTTTAGCCAATCATAACTGGGTTCTGGGGCATCCTGCGGCGGTACTGTCATGTTAGCCAATCGAAGACAGCCATAGGGGCGGGGCGAGGGAATAGCGACAAAAGGAGGGAAGGAATTGGACCTTGGAGCTGAAGGAGGCGGAGCTATCTGAGTAGGCGGGGGGATTGCGGTGGTGGTAGCGTGACTAGAAGGAGGGAAACTGTTGCGGGCAGTCTAGGGGGATGCTGGTGGGCGCGGAGAAACCGTGGGAAGTCGTTAGAGCCAGGTGAACTTCTGGAAAAGGTCTGGAAATTGGGAGACAATGTTTCCTGGCTTGATTCCCGGCTTTGGTGTGTGGGGAATGCAGACTATTTCTCCCCCTCAGAAAAATCATTTCCAACTCACCTTTATATGTTGGGGTAAGGAAATCAGTAAATCAAGTATTATCCCAGTCGAATTTAGCACCTTAAAAATTATTCAGTTATTTCAAAGTGTTATCAATCTCTTCTCTCATATGAGACAGATACAGAACAATGTAATCAGCCGTCATCCAAGCAAGTACCTGATCCTAAATACATTCCAACCGTCTATTCTTCTTAGTCCCCTCGTTCTGCCAGCCCTGTGACATCGCCGGAGTTTCTTCCCTGGATTACTGCAACCAGCTTTACAGCTTGGCCGTTTCCCAGGCAGCTTGATCTCTAAAAATCCAGGTCTGTCGCACAAGTCCAACTCAAGCCCTTGAAGCAAACAACAACAACAACAAAAAGTGAAAGAAAAGAAAACCCTCAAGATCTGTTGTAAATCCTTGTAGTAGATACCAGTTCTTAACGTGGTTTGTCTGGAGCCTAGATATACAGGGACTTGAAGAACAATGAAACAAATCTCCTATTTAGTCTCAGTGCCAGCAGTGTGGAAGAAAGTGATTGATAGCAGGGTGGGGGACAAGAGGAGTGAAAAAACTCTTTCCCACTCACTTGACAGTATAGTCACGGTATATCGGATCATTTAGATGGAAACCACCACTAACCCAATGAGATAATACAGGAGACAGCCCAGGGTGAAATTCAACAAGCTTTCTGTGTTTCTATGGCCTATGAGCTAAGAATGATTTCCATTTCTCTTACGGTTTTTAAAAATACTTTTAACAATTTGTGTTACGTAAAAAGTATATGAAATTCACATTTCAGTGACCATAAACTAAGTTTCATTGAAGGCACCAAGCTTATTCGCTTTTGAGAGGGGACCCTAAAAACCCCCCGGAATTCATTTATAAAAAATTGTGTATTCTCACATGTTTAAACTTCCGTCACCTTCAAAGTATTCTCCATTAGATGGAATACACCTATTGAGACTTTTTTCCCACTGCTCAGAACAGTTTTTGAGCTCATCAGTTTTGATGCTCTTTAGTGCTTCTGCTGTTTTTCACCTCTTCCACCTTGCCAAAATGTTTCCTTTTGAGGACTTTTCTCATGCAGGGAAACAAAAAAGTCTCTTGGTGGCAGATCAGGTAAGTACGGAGGGTGAGGCACAGGGGTTATGCCCTTTTTGGTCAAAAACTGCTGAACACTCAGTGCAGTGTGGGTAGGTCACTCATCATGAAATGACAAATGCGTTGAAAGACTCTTCAAAAGAAAAAAAATTCACGGAAGCTGAATACACCCTCTCACAGTAACACCAGCAGGAACACTGACACAGATGGGTTCCTAGAACACTCACCTAGCAGGGGAAGTCTGTACTACAAGGGCCTGACCTCCAGAAGATCATTCTGGTTTTTGAGGGTCCCTCCTCCTATGGCTACTTTCACTCTGTAAGGCAGAAATGAGTAATTAAGAGAGACTCTGTGGCCAACTAAACTGGGAAACATATTTACTGAGACCCGTTTATAGAAAGAGCTTACTGACCCCTGAGATAATGCATGTAACACATCTAGCACAGTTCCCCTAAGTACTTTAAAGTGTTAGCTTTTGCCACCTTAATACAGCTGTCACTGTGGACACTGTTAAGAAAGCAATTCAACCAATGAAATGTGAAGTTTTAATTGGCTTTATCAAATGATTTATGAATCAGGATCTCCAAGGAGCTGTACCAAATGGAAGGATTCTATACAAAGGGTGGGGCAAGGGAACTATTAAGAAAAGAAAATAAAGGATTATTTTGCAGCTGGGACATCTTTTTTTGGGAGAAAAGAAGGGAAGGGATTTTGTTATGTAAAATTCCTCTTTCTATGGCAGATGGAGAGGGCCTATGTGATAGATTAACTTATGGAGCTTGACCAGAAAATTCCATACTAGGTAATAAAGATTATGTTTCTGGGAGAGGTTGAAGCTACAATTAGATCAGGTATTAAATCTAGGTTTGGTATTTTGGACTTTTAGCAGGTATAAAAAATTAACATATTACTGTCACTCTCAGCTACCAATCTGCAGCCATATTGATCCTTGGTGTGGTGTGACGTTTTTGCATAATCTTCGACATTCACAGGTCATAGTTCCAGGTTTCATAATCCTTAAATTGGTTATTCTTGTTCATGTAAAATCATAATTCATAAATTGGTCATTCTTGTTGATATAAGAAACACCCAAACCTGTAGAGAATTTTTTTTATAAGACTTTATTTTAGCCAAACTGATGACATTGCTAGGGAGCAAGACCTTAAGTTCTCTGGAGAATGAGTTTTGCAGTTTCTTTTATGCATTTGGAATAAAGGAGGAAAGGTATGAAAGATTACCTGAAGGTGAGAGAAAGCAAGGCAACAATTGGATTACAGGATAGTTAAGATTATGTGCTCTCCTGAAGGTGGTTATACTTCATAGGGGTCTGAAAAAGAAACACTTCAAAGGTGTGTTATTAACCTAGATGCACAGAAGCAATGGACAGGAGGTGCTTAAGGCAAAGATAAACCTTTTACAAAAGAAGTTGTATGCCAGCCCTGGCCAGGTGCTCGGTAGGATAGAGCATCATCTGGTTGCACCAATGTTGTGGTTCAATCTCCAGTCAGGGCACATACAATAAGTAACCAATGAATGCATGAATAACTGGAACCACAAACTGATGTTTCTCTCTCTCTCCCCCTCTCATTCAATAAGTAAAATAAAAAGAATAGCTGTTTTAAATACTTCCAAGAATTGGGTGGCCTCCTAAACAACATCATATGTTGATTCATTAATCTAAACCCTATATTTGAAGCATTGAGAGACCAATTTACTTTCCCTTCATTCTAATTTTTTTAAAAAATTAATTGTTGATTTTAGAGTGAGAGAAGTGAGAGAGAAACATTGATTTTTGCTGTTCAGCTTCTTTACGCATTCATCAGTAGAGCTTGTATGGGTCCTGACTGGGGATCAAACCCACAACCTTGGCATTTTGGGATGATGGTCTGACCAACTCAGTTATCTGGCTGGGGCTTGTTCTGCCTAATTTTATAGCTGGCTTTTTCTAACTTTGTACACAAAAATAAAAATTGTTTTGGATATTTGTAGCTGTTATGGTTCCACATAAATTTTGGGATTATTTGTTCTGGTTCTGAGAAGAATGGCACTGGTATTTTGCTAGGGTTTACATTGAATTTACAGGTTGCTTTGGCAGTATGGTCATTTTAATGGTATAGTCCTTCCAAACCAAGAGCACAATATATCCTTCCACTTGTGTCCTCTTCATTTTTTTCTTCAATGTCTGACAGTGTTCAGAGTATAGATCTTTCAACTGCTTGGTTAAATTTATCCCTAGGTATTTTGTTTTAAAATCTTTTAAAAAAGATTTTATTTGTTTTTAGAGAGAGAGGTAGACAGGTAGAGAGGAAAAGAAACATCAATGTGTGAGAGAAATATTGATCAGTTCAATCTGGTCAGTTACTAGTCGCACACCCCCAACCAGGAAACTTCCCTGCAACCCAGGCGTGTGCCCTGACCAGGAATCATACCAGCAACCTTTCAGTTTGCCACACGATGCCCAACCCATCGAGCCACACCAGCCAGGGTGGTATTTTATTCTTTTTAATGCAATTGTAGATATGATTTTTTTTTTAATTCCGCCTTCTGATTGTTCATTATTAGTGTATAGGAATGCGGTGGGTTTCTGTACATTAATTTTGTATTCTGCTACTTTACTGAATTTCTATTAACTCTATTAACTTTTGGTAGACTCTTTAGGGTTTTTCTATGGATAGTATGTCATTTGGAAACACTGAGTTTTACTTCTTGGTTCCTGATTTGAGTGCCCTTTATTCTTTTTATTGTGATTGCTGTAGCTCTGACTCCCATTACTATATTGAACAGTAACAGTGAAAGTGGACATCTTTGAATTGTTCTTGATCTTAGAGGAAAAACTTTGAGCTTTTCACCATGGAGTATGATGTTAGCTGTGGGCTTGTCATTTATAGTCTTTATTAAGCTGAGGTAAGTTCTTCTATACCCACTGTAAGAATTTTTACCATAAATGGATTATTGGTTTTGTCTAATGGTTTTTCTTCATCTATTGAGATAATCGTATGATTTCTATCCTTGGTATTATTGATATGATGAATCACATTGTTCTGTGAATGTGGAATATGGTAAATATTACAGTTAACTTTTTTTAATGCTCACTGGAGGACATTTACTAATTCTTCATGTTTATTGAGAGAAACATTGATGTGAGAGAGAAATATCGATTGGTTGTCTCCCATTCATACCCTGACCAGGATCAAACTCAACCTAAGTATGTGCCCTGACCAGGAATCAAACCTGCAACTATTTGGTGCACAGAATGAGGTTCCAATCAACTGAGCCACATGGCTAGTGCTAAATTATAGCTTTGCTGGGTGGAGCTTTGTTTGGCTGTAGGTCTTTGCTTTTCATCACTTTGAGTATTTCTTGCCAATCCATGCTGGCCTGCAAAGCTTCTCTTGAGAACTCAAATGACAGTCTTATGTGAGCCCCGTTAAGTAACTAACTGCTTTTCTCTTACTGCTTTTAAACTTTTGCATTTTAATTATGATGTGTCTTGGGGTGGGACTCTTTGGGTTCATCTTGTTTGGGACTCCTGGTGCTTCTTGGACTTGCATGTGTATTTCCTTCTTCAAGTTGGGGAAGATTTCTGTCATTGTTTTTTCAAATAGGTTTTCAATTTCTTGCTCTCTCTCTTCTCTTGCCTGCCCTCCCATGTGAATATTGGTACTCTTGAAGTTGTCCCAGAGACTTCTTATGCTACGCTCATATTTTTTTAGTTCTTTTTACTGTTCTGATTTGGTGTTTTTTGCTTCCTAACATTCCAAATCACTGATTTGATTTTTGGCTTCATCTGCTCTACTGTTGATTTTCTGTAAATTATTCCTTTCAGTTTGTATATCCTTCATTTCTGATTGGTCCTTTTTTATGCTGTTGATGTTTCCATTAAGTGCCTTGAGCATCCTTATAATCAGTGTTTTGAATTCTACATCTAGTAGATTGCTTGTCTCCCTTTTGTTTAGTTCTTATTCTGGAGTTTTGTTCTGTTCTTACATTTGGGATGTTTTGTCTCCTCACTTTAGGAGCCTCTTGGTATTTCTATGTATTAGATAGAGTTTGGGGTAATAGGTATTATGTAGGGCAGTGGCACAGCTTCCCCTTTCACTCAAGATGGGCCATTGAGGTGTTCCCTCTGTGTGGGCTAGGTACACCCTCCTCATACCCTCCTCTTGTAGTTGAGCCTTGGTTGGTGTTGGCAGGACAATGGGAGGGATTTAACCAGGCCAATCAGCTGCAAGGACTGGCTATAACCACTGACCTCTGATCAGCTGTGCCAATGTCCTCCTCATAGAATAGTGGAGCTTTGATGCCCAGAGTCTGCCCCTCAAGTATGTTGCATGTGGAAGTGGTTGCGTGGTGGTGCTTCCAAGTGGTCTGAAGCTGTCCACTGGGTATGCTGGCCCTGGGGCCTGCTGGGATGTGCAGGCCAAGCCAGGCACTGCCTGTTTTGTCCAGGGTCACCTGACATAAGCTACAGAATGATGTGCTGGGGTTGGAGGTGCTCAGGCCAGGCTGAACTGTGAACCAAAGCCAGCTGCTACTAGTGCCAGGGCTGGAGCCACTTAGCAAGAGGTACAGGGCATGCCAAGGCCAGATGCTACTTGTTTGATTTTAGGAAAGTCTAAAGTATGAGCCAAGACAGGCCATTCCTATGGAAAAGCCATAGGAAATAACTTGGGTAGGACAGAAAGTTGGGTGAGGCAGGGCCACGGGAAATACCAGGGCTAGGCAAACGGTGTGAGCCAGGTTGATGGAGTCTCAGATATGGCGACCACCTGCTGGCTCTGTGGTGGGAGGGGACTCATCAAAGGAACAATAGCCTCTGCCAGCACTTCTGTCTGGGATATAAAGGTAGAAAGATAGATCATTCTTTTATAGGCTCACAAGATCTGTTCCATCTTGCCAGTCAGGGAATACAAAGAATTGGTGCAAGGTGACAGACGCTTTTGATTTCACATTTATCTTTGACTTGTAGGACAGTGATTATTTAATAATATACATGACACACCTAATACAGAGCCTGGCCTTTAAGTCATTGAGGCCTTTAAGTCATGGATTTCAACATATTTTGATAGTATTGCATGACAAACAAATAGTTTTGTATACAAATTGCAGTTATGATTTTATTCTTCTAGACTAAGGTGTGAGAAACAAGCCTATATCCAAGCAAGGGAGAAGCAAATCTTCAGAAAAAGTTTCCAATATTTCTGAAGCTGAGAAGTCAAGTTTAGTTTAAGATATTAGAAGTCTTAATTTACCATTTTGTTTTTCTTAAGTAAACAGTCTGTATACAAAAGTACCTATAAGTGCTTTATAAAGAAATTGTGTTTCTACTCAACTGTCAACTGTTTTAAGTGTTAACATGGCATGCCGATTTGGAAGTGGTCATGCTTGTAAAAATTTTTAAAAATCAGGTATAAAGTTCAGGTTAAATGCCCATTTTATAAATGATGATATCTAAGCAGACTTCAACATCACCTGTATCTCTGAGTGTGAAAGTAATGTTAACTGCTATAGGAAAGGCCACCTGGTAACATTCTTACTACTACTGATAATAGGATATGAGGAGGTGTGGATACTGCTGTTAATAAATAGCGGGTACTTTCACTGAAAATATGGACAAATACATTTAGTATTTAAAGTAGCAATTCACAAGACAACAACAGTCCAAAGACGTATTTCTTAATGGCTAGCAATTTTAATTTAAATTTGCAAGCCTAAGGTAAAAAGCATATGCAATAAATTTATTTGTCAATAAAAGGCAGTTCTACCAATCCACTGGTAATTAATATACTAAGCAGAGTTGGAAAGCATTTGACTGAAAGCACAATATTTAGAAAAAATAGACATTTATACAAAATTATAAAATGCTTATAATAAGAATAAGTGCATTCCAAGGAAAGCACAACTTATTTTAATTTTTAGAGCCAGTTAAAACCTTGAAAAATTTAAGTGGAAATTGAAATATGCAAAATGTATAAATATTCTACAAAAGATGGTCATTTTTTCCTGAGTGTACTAAAGCTATGAAACGTAAGGAGACAGGAAGGTGGAGCAGTGGGAACACTTTTCAAGGGCATTTCCTTTCTACACACTGCTTCCCTCCTTCTTCATATTCTTGTTTGGAAATCCACATCTGTTGAAAGGTGCCCTGTAAAATGGAAAGAAAACTTACATATCTTTATTTTCACAATTCCTAACCTTTGAAGAACTCTCAACCCCTGCCCCCTGCCCCACACACACACAATTAGTATTCCATTACTCTCTTCTTATTTCTGCCCTCCTCCGGAACACCCACGGCACTATTGAGGGTTAGAAGGATATTAAATCCCTCTATACCTGTTACACCATCATGAGGATAGAAAAAGGCTGTGAAAGAAAGATGGAGGGTTTAGCTATGATGGGGCTTGGTGCCAATCTAAGGCAGCAATATAAACTGTTGGAAGGCTTGAACCTAGTACAGAACTGAAGAAATGTTCTAGGGCTTGATTAATACTAACATGTAGAACTAAAAAGTGCTCATCAGAACTAGAATAGAATTTTGCAAGTATATATACAATACTACACTAGCACTTTACCAAATAAACACAAAAAGAAAGGAGGAAAGTGGCCGGAGGAGGAAGGAACCTGAGTGACATTAATAATAAAACATGTAAGTAGGAGAAACCCATTCCCTATGATTAACTCTATCAAAGTAAATTCACACATGGTATCTTGTTCTGATCAAAGATCTGCTAAGCACTGGCTCATGCGGCTCAGTTGATTGGGCTTCATTCCACAAAGCTAAAGGTCGCCACGGGGCACATGCCTGGGTTGTGGGCCTGCTCCCTGGGTGTGGTGTGTGCATGAGGCAACCAATTGATGTTTCTGTCCCTCCCTCATAAACAAAAAAACAAACAAACAAACAAATAAACAAATAAGTGACATAGATAAATAAAATCTTTTTTAAAAAAACGACCCACTAAAACATTGGAAATAGATTAAGAAATACATACATGGTCAGTTCCAACCATTTAATTGCTTAAGATGGATAGTGTAAGTACTTGGTGACATTTACTTCGGTTGCTCTGAGAAGGGAACATTCTCCAATATGGGGTGCAGAGGAGTACAAGGACTTTTTCTTCTGATTCAACGCAGGAGCCAGTCTGAGCAACATGAAAACCCAGCACCATGACTCTACCATTTCCCCCAAGAACCAATTCCTGACGTCCTCTACCTCCCCAACAGGCCAGGGAGCAACCAGAACCTGAGAAGGGAATGTTTCATCCTAAATATGCTGCATCTAAGTCCTGACCAGTGCCAATGAGGGTATCATCGGAAGAGGCGTAAATAAGTTAACAGATTCCCACCTGTCTGAGAGTGGAAACTTGAACTTAGGCTGACAAATACCCACTAGTAAGGCAACAAAGCCTTTTGTTAGATTAGAACACGTAGAACTGGTTCTATTAGGTCCTCCACTCACTGGACAGTTATAAAATGCAAAGGTACATGGTATATTAGCATCATTTGTAGTCTTTGTAATCTTTGTACTAAAGTTAGTATTTTCAGTGGTATATTTAGGTTAAATCATTCAGTAAGAATTGTTCTTTTTGAAAGCACTTTCTCTACTCACCAGAGAAGCTAGAATGGAGCCACCAATCCATGAACTGAATCTCCGTTCCACTGTTGTGTTATTTGCAATCAGTTTCAACCGCATGCTCTAAAATTGAGAGGGAACAGTAAGTAGTATTAGTTACAACAGGTAACTAACATTATAACAGGTAACTCACATTAGGAAATTCAGCTTGGAGGACTTCTGAATGACTGGTTGAAACACTGATTATACATGATTTTTTTTTTTGTAAAAGCTAGGCTTATATTGGCATAAATGAAAGTACTGCATAGATTTTTATAAAGTGCTTTAACTATGGCTTTTAATGTGTAATATTTAATAAAATAAATTATATAAACCTTGAATAACTGCATAGTAAAGAGTATGGCATTTACCTTTTATATCCTATAACCAACAGCAAACATAATTAACGCTACTATAAATCAGGTACAGTGCTAAGTGCAGCCTATATTACTTCATTTCTTCCAACAAACTGTTATCCCAACCTGCAGCCCCTTCAGTAGTCCTCCCCAATTTTCTCTCTACTGCCCTTTTAGGCTTCATGCTATCCTATCCCTCCCTACCATAGTTTACTCCTCCACACCCCACACTGTCTACCATCTCCCACTTAGAAAACGAAGTGCAGATATCAGATCTCAGGTAAGTTTTTTATTTATACTGCTTTTCTTCCTAATTAGAATTCCTGTTTTGCAGTCACAGTCTCTTGATAATCATTGTTTCTGGCCTCAGTGCTATCTCTCTCATTTCCTGCATCAAGAGGTTTCTTCCCTTGACCTAGGAAATTGCTCCTGGGGATAGTTCTCAAATTGTTGATACTTTTATTATTCTAAATATGAACACATAGTGTGAGTCTTTTTTTACAGTGAAATAAATGTGTGGTAGGGTGAACTATATCGTATGGTGAGGGGGCTGGGGACAGGAGGGATGAAAGTGGTTTTTGTAGGTGGGGAACAGGTTGATACCTATTTACAATGGAATTTTCCCCTTTTATTTCATTCATCTTTAATTGCCTCCTAATGAATAAGAATATTATCTAATTGGTCTTGATAGCCCATGTCTATAATCACTATTCTGGGACTTTATAAAAAATAATGATTATATCTATAACCAGACTATATGTCCAAGCATGGTGTAAATAGGGGCGGGAGTCAATGTTGTGCCTATATCAATATTTAAATAACACAATTACAAAAATTTGGCATATGAAAAGTACTTCTTCAGGTAAGAAACCAAAAGACTATCAAATATACCAATACTGTTAGGGTCTATGCAATGCCTAATTAAGTTTTTTAAAACAACATTAGTTTAGAATAACTTACAAAAACTATGTGATAGAAGTTCAAAAATCTAAAGTTAGACTGCTACTGTTATCAATGAACCATGTAAACTACCTTCTCCCCAAACCAGGTTCTTCTATTTTTTTAAAAGTTATCCCAGTGTACACAATGATCAGTGAAAATATATATTTTTCCCCCTGGCCAGGTGGCTCAGTTGGTTGGAGCATTGTCCCTTACACCAAAAAGCTGCATGTTCAGTTCCTGCTTGGGCACCTACCTAGACTGAGGGTTTGATCTCCAGTCTGGGAGCATTGAGGATGCAGTGAATCAATGTTTCTCTTTCTCTCTCTCTAAAAGCAACTAAGATTTAACTACATTGGACTTCTGTCAAGATGGCAGCATAGGTAAACATGGCTTGCCTCCTCGCACAACCACAGCAAAATTACAACTAAACTATAGAAAGACTATCACTCAGAGCCGTCAGAAATTGAGTTGAATGGAAGCTCAACAACTACAGAATTAAAGAAACCACATCCATCCAGACTGGTAGGAAGGGCGAAGATGCAGAATGCACTTGTACCACATCCATGTGTAGTGGACAAAAATTCAGGAAGGATACTTGGTAGTGGGGAGTCCCAGCCCCACACCAGGCCCCCTAGCCCAGGGTTCCAGTGCTAGGAAGGTAAGTCCCTGTAACTTCTGGCTGCAAAAACCAGTGGGAATTGAGTTGGTGGAAGAAACTGCTAGAGTCTCTTAAAGAACTCACACACAGACTTATTTAGACTCACCAGGGTAGCAGCTTGAAAGGTATAGTAGTACATGGGGAAGAACGGAAGCCATCAAGACAGGAGCCAGGAAACAGCTTTCTCCCAGAAAGAAAGGCAGGCAGGGACCATTGTCCCTCTTGTGTAGCTTCCCCACAGAGCAACAGAGCCTGCAGGTGGGTACCATATCTGAGACTCCATCAACCTGGCTAACTGTTTGCCCTGCCCTAGAGATCTCTGAGGCTCCATCCCCCCAACTTGTGGGCCAACCCAAGCTGTTAACACTGGTTTTTCCATATAAATGGTTGGTCTTGGCTCATGCTTCACAATTTCCTAAATCTTCTCAAACAAACAACAGATGGACTTACTGAGTCCCCATACCTCTTGCTTAGTGGCCCTAGGCCTGGAACTAGCAGTACCCAGCCTAGGTTCACAGCTTAGCTTCACCTGCAACTTCCAAGCCCAGCACAAGTAGCAGCCACCTGAAGATTGCTTTATAGCTCAGGAAGGGTGGCCCTAAGCCAAACACAAGTGGGGAATGACCTTGGCCTGTACCACCTGGGGAAACTCCAGAGTCTATAGACTCAGTGGACATCTACAGACCATGTTGGAGCACCATCACCCTGCCCCCACACAGCTGATTCTCCAAGGAGGACAGAGGTTGGTGTTCTGTGGTCACAGCCAGTCCTTGAAGCTGACTAGTCTAGGTGAATCCCTCCCACTGACCTGTCAACAGCAATCAGGGTCCAACTATAAGAGGAGGGTGTACTCAGCCCACATGAAGGGCACACCTTGAGTACCCAGCTTGGGTGATAGGGGAGGCTGTGCCATTAGACCCCACAGGATAATTACTACATCAGGCTACACTACCAAGATAGGGAGTCACAGCAGCTCTACCTAATACACAGAAACAAACATAGGAAGGCTACCAAAATGAGGAGACAAAGAAAACTCCAGAAAAAGAACTGAACAAAATGGAGATAATTGATACATTCAAAGTGCAGAGTTCAAAACACTGGTTATATGGACACTCAATGAACTTAGTGAGGACCTAAACAGCATAAAAAAGATATAGTCAGAAATGAAGGATACACTAATTGAAATAAAAAACAATTTACAGGGAACCAACAGTGGAGCTGAAGAAGCCAAGAATCAAATCAATGATTTGGAACATAAGGAAGCAGAAAACCACCAATCAGAACAAGAACAAGAAAAAAGAATACAAAAACACAAGGATAGTGGAAGGAGCCTCTGGAACCACTTCAAGCATTCCAACATTTGCATGACAGCAGTACAAGGAGAAGAAAAAGAACAAGAAATTAGACCTGTTTGAAAAAAAAAAATGAAAGAAAACTTCTTCAAATTTGGTGAAGAAAATAGACATGCAAATGCAGAGAGCACAGAAAGTCCCAAACAAGATGGACACAAAGAGGCCCACTCCAAGACTCATCATAATTAAAATACCAAAGGTTAAAGATAAAGAATCTTAAAAGCAGCAAGAGAAAAGCAGTTAGTTACTTACAGGAAGTTCCCACAAGACTATGAGTGGATTTCTCCAAAGAAACTTTGTAGGCTAGAAGGGACTGGCAAGAAATATTCAAAGTCATGAAAAGCAGGAACCTAAAGCCAGAATTGCTCTACCCAGCAAAGCTACCATTTAGATATGAAGGTCAGATACAGAGCTTTCTAGACAAGAAAAAACTAAAGGAGTTCATAAATCCAAACCATTATTATATGAAATGTTAAAGAGACTTATTTAATAAAAAAGTTGCCAGATGGGAGAGGGATATGGGGAAAGGGGTGAGGAGGTGAGGGGATTAAGAAGTACAAATAGGTAGCTACACAATAACTATGGGGGTGTAAAGTATAGTATGGGGAATGGAGTAGCTAAAGAACTTATACACATGACCCATGGACACGAACAAGGGGGTACGGATGGCCCGAAAGAGTTGGGAATGCTGAGCGGAAGGGGGGGGGAGGGAGAAAAGTGGGACAACTGTAATAGCATAATCAATAAAATATAATTTAATAAAATAGAATCAATTAAAACAAATCCTCAGGTGATGATTAATTTCTCTTTCTTTTCTTTCTTGACAGAAGGGAAGGGAGGCAGAAAGAGAGGGAGCAAAACATCGATGTGAGAGAGAAGCTTCAATTGGTTGCCTTCCATACATGCCCCAACAGTGACCAAACCTGCAATGTAGGCATGTGCTCTACCAGAAATAGCACCAGTGACATTTCGCTTTGCCGAAACAATTGAGCCACACTGTCAGGGTACACAGTAATCTTTTAAAAACAAACCTTGGAGCTCTTTGGTCCTCTGCTAAACTTGATCCTTTAAGTTTGCTCTTAATAAGCTACAGGGCATGGTTACATATTGTGTGAACAGTACTGTGTCCCTGAAACAGATATATTGGAGTCATACTCCTTGGTACTTGTGAATGTGATCTAATTTAGAAATAGGGTCAATGCAAATATAATTAAGAAGTATTAGAGAAAGTCATACTGGAGGAGAGTGCACCCTTAATCCAATATGGCTAGTGTTCTTTTATGAGAAGGACAGACCCATGGGGGATATTCCTATATGACATCAGAGATGGAGACTGAGGTGTGGCTGCAATCTAGGAAACAAGGATCAGTGGCAAACCCTTAAAGCTGGGGAGAGGGAAGGAAGGATTCTCTTCTGTAGATTTCAGAGAAAGTGTGGCTCTGCTAATACGAAATACAAGACTTCTAGCTTCCAGAACCGAGAGAGAATACATTACTGTTGTTTTAAGCTACCCACTCTGTGGTACTTCAATACAGCAGACCTAGGAACTAATATACCATCCATCTAACAAGTCACATCACTCTCCCTGCTTCTGCACAGATGACAAGTTGACCACTTTAAGATACTGGAATAGATCATCCTCCCTTCTTACTGTACACATGGGGTTTCCGTCCACCTACAAGTTCCTTTGTAAATTACCAACCACTTAACTCCTATTCAAACAGCTTCTTCCCCAAGCTTTCCTCTGATACTCCCAGGCAGTTAAATACTTGCTCCTCAGTGTTCCCAAGAGTGCCTGGTTCATGACATACTGAACCACTTAGCACATTACAGCCATTATTGTTACCATGTCTATTCATTCTTGCAGACTGAGCACTTAGTGGGCAGGGACTATGTTTAAATCTCCAGGGCCTAGCAGGCTATAGGTACTTAAGTATAGAATCAATGAATAAAATGAGATTCAAATAGTAACAAGAGTAACTAATACATGCCATCTAGGAAAATTTAATTAACAATGGATATTTTTATTAAATAATACTGTTCCAGGCACACAAAATATCATCAATTTACTGAAAAACAAACCTTATCTATACAATTAGAGCAGTGGCGAGGAAACCTGTGACTGAAGAATGCCACTAAAGAACACACAAAACTTACCGGGGGCGTTTTCTGAGAGAGCTCTCTATTCAGCCTGTCAGTGAAGCTCTGTATTAGCGTGTTTCCTCCCGCCACTATCACACTGCCATAGAGACCCTAGGACGCAAACAAAAGTAAGGCAGTTCAGAGTGTTTCCAACAGTTTGCAAACACAACTACAGGTAAGACCATGCCTGCCACTACAATGTCCCTTTCTTTTTAAGTTGTTATACTTTTACACAGACCTAATACTTAATCCAGTGGTCCCCAGTACTGGCTGCACATTCCACCCACTTAGCCAGGTTTTAAAACACTAGTAACTGGGGCACTTCAGTAAAACCTCTGGGGATGGGGTTTGAGTTAGTTGTTTACAGCTCTCTAGGTGACGGTAATATGCATTAAGGTATAAGGACCACTAACTCAAAGCAATTATTCTAAAACCCGTCATAATTTTTGGAGATAGCTGCCATATTTAATTGGAAATATAGTTTAAGCATTAGAGTTAATGCCTTCAACTTAAAATGCTCCTCTGGAAGTTCTGGTATTTAAAATTAGACAGTGTGACTCTTTAATGATTGTGATGGGCAACACACACTCTGACAAGAATCCCGGAAAATCACCGCCATTGTCCTCTTCTACGGTGTGCACTAGAACCACATGGCGAACTTTTACAACATTTACAACATCTACATGCTGAGGTCTCTCCAGACAAAAATAAATTCCTACTTACAGGGTATACATATATATCTCTAATTTGCAAGAATGCATCAGAAAGTTAAATGTCAGCCTGCTTTTTTTTGTGGGTAAATTCATATTACAAAAATTTATACCAAGTGCATAAATCGTCTCACTTTGGAAAGAAAATGGAATACAAAAGAGTCTCCTCTGCAATCAATATTAGTTAAAAGAAGTTTCACTAAAAAGAGAAAGCTATCACTCTCTTACAGTAAATGTACTTCAACTGCCTTTCCCCAAAAGTGGCCTTGACTTTGCACTAAAAGATTACACAATTTTATCCCTACTGTCCTAGAAACAGCACATGCCTGCTAGGTGACTAGCTGAAATAAAGAACTTTTTTTTAATAGCATCCAAAGTCTTTTTAAACAACATGGTTTCTAAATCCACCCTCGGCATTTGCTGTAAGCAACAGAATTAACTCAAAGAAAAGCGAGGCAATATATTGGCTACAAACTAAAACCAGTGTTTTAATTTGAAATAATCAATCTAATGATCAGTATGGTGTTATAATATGGAGTTAGTGTTTAAAACGTGAAAAAGCAGAAAATTATCAAGTAAAGGATATTATCTAAACTACATTCCTCATACAAGTGACATAATTTAAACACCTTATTAAAAAATAAAAGGATAACCATATAACAAACAGGAAAAATCACCGATCATAGGTATTTTCGGACAGGGGACCGTTCCATGTAGTGTGGGAATATAGCCCAGTCCCCAATAGGAAAGGCCAGTGGGAGTGAGGTCCAGCACACAGAAGCCGCACCCATGGATAGGTTCTCCCGTGGGGAATCAGGCCTGCATTGTACCTAGGCTGCTATGACACTTGCTTTTGCTAAAACTCCCTCATCCCGGATTGATGCAGCAAATGTTTACTGCACAACACTAAAGTAACTTCCTAAAGTCTGTGCTAAACCTCCCAAGTATGGAATGTAACCTTGATCTGTAACATCCTTCTCTTTGAAGTAATTAGCAACATTCTTATCTTTGTTATCTGTAAAAGGTAATCACCTACAGTGAACCTGTGCATAGTAAATGAGGACCATTCTCGATGTAACGTGCCCAGAAAAGCAATAAAAGTCTGTCCAGGCAGAGGTCGAGGTCGGGACCCTCTCTCTCACTTAGACAGAGGCCATGCCGTCCCCTTTTCACCACAGGACTTCTGCAGTCTGTTTGAATTTGTCTCTTGCAACCATGACACATGGATCCTGCTGCCCAGGGTCAGCCTCATTTTGGTTTGTCACATTTTAGGAAATCTCTAGAACAGCACTGTCCAAAAGAACTGTGTGATGATGGAAATGCTATATATCTGCACTGGCCTGCAGTGGCTACTAGCTATATCTATAATGTGGTAGTATGAATACAGAACTGACCTTCAAATGTTTATTATTTTTTTTTATTTAAATTGCCACATGGGGCTATTAGGTACCACATTGGACACCACAGCTCTAGAGTTTCATATTTTTTCTTTTCTAACACATCATTATTTCCTATTTTCTGTTATAAAATGGACTTCAAAATCCATGGCCAAGATGCCAACTTAAATAATGATCTGAGGTTATTTTGGTGCCCGAAAATACACCTTCACATAATAAACAGGAAGCTGGACTTACGGGTCTGATATCAATATCGCACATTCCAACACTTGTAGTGACGACGTGACTGACTCCCAGCATTGTATTTCCTGATAATCCCTACAACAGAGCACAGTGAGTGGTGACACAGAGAACTTCAAACAATAAAACGCATCTAAAAAATTTTAGTATTATCTAGGTTTTATAATTATACAAGATCTCTAGATATACAGGAAAAGCCAGGCTAACTATGAAATAAACCTTCATACCTTTACATTGGAAGGGTCAAATAATCCTTCCGGGATCTTTAACCGTTCTGCTCCAAAATCACAGTTGTAGCCATTGGGGAATTCATAATGAACAGTTGGCATCTGTGCGGCTACTCTGAAAACATATTAAACTTTATTAAACAAAGACAAAAACAGTCCTCTTCAAAAATTATAAACTACTAAGGAATCAATGGACATAAAAGCAGAGTGAGAATAACTGTTCTCTTTGAAAATGTTATTCCATATTCCTTAACATAACTTTTTACCTTTTGACCAGTTAAGCATATTCTATTATACTTTTTTAATGTAAATCACCTCCTTTCCTCATTTAGGAAGTATACAGTTTTCTAAAAGATTAGTATGAAAATTTTTATGACCTATTAAATTACGTCTTGTAAACAAAATTATAAAACATACTGTTCATCATAAGTTGAATCCGATACTTGCAATACTGAAGCTTGAAAATCCTGGATAACACACTATGGATAAAAACAAGAAAGTTTAAGAAACAAGGTTATTGAATTTACCCTTGCAATCTATACCTGAGTAACATTATCTCCAAAATACTTTTCTTAAGTACTCACCCTAGGTGGGTAAGTACTTTCAAGTGTATAAATCTATCCAGCAAGGACTCCTGAATTTCAAAGAAACTCAATTATATGAATCTGAATTAAAAGCTAAAATGCAGAACAGTTAAATCAAAACACTAATGGAATGATGATGAGATAAAAACTAGGAACCCTTTTACCACAGTCTTGCATAACAAGACCAGTTTCAAAACACTGTTTTTACCATAAAAATATGCTCAGACTTAGAAGATTTCATTAGCTAAATATATTAAAAACATGCATATATATTGCATTTGAAGTAATTTTTAATGACTGCATTAGTGTAAAACAATGAAAAAATCTGCTCTGAAATACAAATGATGTCTTGGTTTAAAGGATACATCTTGTCTAATAATATCCTGGCAAGTTTACTAACCATCTTCACAAGTCTTCCTTGTACTGAGCACCCACAAAAATTTTCTATATTTAGGCACAAAAACATTTAGAGAGGATATATCCCTGCTTTTATATCCTTTTACTGTGAGAAATAAATGTATATCTGTGCTGTGAGTGTTTGTTTTACTAACATCTCCCAGTCAGTCAGTAAGTCGTATATTCAGAAATGTGCCCTGGCTGGAATAACTCAGTGGATTGAGCATCTGCCTGCAAACCAAAAGGTCCTGGTTTGATTCCCAGTCAGGGCACATGCCTGCGTTATAGCCCAGGTCCCCAGTTGGAGGTATACAAGGGGCAACTGATCAATGTCTCTCCCACACATCAATGTTTCTCTCCCTCTTTCTCCCTTCCTTTCCCTCGCTCTAAAAATAAATTTAAAAATTTTAAAAGCATGGAGTTTTACTAAAAAGAATCTCTCATTGGTTCCCTGCTATCAACAATAACAAATTTTTTTCATACCTGGATGAATGTAGGAAAGAGAATATAAAGAGCCATACCAGCAGGTCACCACACATGAAAACCATTTTCTCCACAAAAAAATATCTTAAAACAGCATAATGCTTGTTTTCCCCCCATCAAACCAAAGTTCCTTCCAAGTCTCACCACAGTAATCCACATAAATCTATAGTTTGTTGACATATTGGGTTGGGCAAAAAGTTGGTTCTGTTTTTTCCATACGACAGCTCTAGTAGTACTTAGTTGTCTTTTAACTTCATTCAAAACAATTTTGTTAGGTTGTATGTGACCGCTCTCATATCAGTGAGCACTTAAAAAACTTATCAAAATTGGTGAATGTTTGTGTAGCCATTTTAACACTGAAGATGGAAAAAAAATATGCATCATTTTTGGCATATTATGCTTATTATTTCAAGAAAGGTAAAAATGCAACTGAAACATAAAAAGATTTGTGCAGTGTATGGAGAAGGTGCTGTTACTGATTGAATGTGTCAAAAGTGGTTTGAGAAGTTTCATGCTAGAGATTTCTCTTCGGATGATGCTCCATGGTCAGGTGGGCAAGATGAAGTTGATAGCAATCCAATCGAGACATTGACTGAGAATAATGAATGTTATACCATGTGGGAGCTAGCCAACATACTCAAATATCCATATCAATAGTTATTGGCGAAAAACTTTTTGGCCAACCTAATATTTGTTTGGTAAGTATGAAATGCAACCTCACCCCCCCAAAAATCTATTAATTCTGTTTGTAGAGTATCATTAAAAATGTAAAATTTGAAAACTATGTTATATTGTATTCTAAGACTTACAGGCTATAACTCTTTCATAAAGAGGATAATGGTTACTTACGTTACACATATAATTATGCCAAGATCTTGTAACCGGTGGCAACTTCTCTTTTTTTTTCCAGTTTGCTGGAGATCCTTCACGCACAGGTTCCTGAGTACCAAGAACATAAGCTAGAATAACAGAGCTCACAACACGAGGTGAAGAGGTGGAGATAAATTCCAAAAAGAAAACTCAGGGAAAATATTTTTTAAAAATTTTATAGTAAAAATATAACAGGCCTGGATGGTGTGGCTCAGTGGACTGAATGCCAGACTGTGAACCAAAGGGTCACCAGTTAGATTCCCAGTCAGGGCTCATGCCTGGGTTGCAGGCCAGGTTCCCAGTAGGGGGCGTGGGAGAGGCAACCACACATTGATGTTTCTCTCCCTCTCATTCTCCCTTCCTTCCCCTCTCTATAAATAAGTAAAAGCTTCAAAAATATATATGTGTGTATATATATATATATATATATATATATATATATATATATACCAAAAAATTCAGTAGTCATCACTTACTTTTGATGCAATCATATATGGAGGAATGAGTTCTATATTCATTTCCTGGAAGAGTTCTCTGCATTGCATAGTAATAAAATCTCCAGCAAGGGGGGATTTCACGATACCTATGAAAAAAAGTAAACAAGGCTAGGACAGCATTAAGTTCAAACTCCTTGGGACAAATGTCCTCAGTGGATTTATATGTCAATAATTCTTTTCAAAGAGAACTAACAGAGCTATCCCTCAAAGCATGCATCAAGCTATGCATCAGTTTTAAATTCATGTTATACACCACATTTTAAAAAAGTCTCTTCAAAAAGACATTATTTGGAACTTGGTATGTTTTGACAGCCCAGTTTCATTGTCTGTGTCTTCTTGACAGCTAACACGGTCTCGGAGCCCGCTGGTTAAATACATGTACCTTGCTGAAGGACGTAGCCATCGTGGACTGGAATTGCAGTGGTATGAGTGGCTCCACTGTCCAAAATAAGCCCAGTAGAGCGCCCATTAGCAAATCTAGTTTAAAGCATTAAGGACAAGTAAGAATTAAGGCTCCTAAAAATAATGTTTATTATAAAGGGTAGGTTTTATGAAGGCATTTGTAAACAGAGGCATTATGGCTTGAAATGTGTGAAAGTAAATCTAGGGCTTAAAATTGGTATCAAACAATGACTCTGGACTAGAAACAAATGACAACAGGCAGGACTGACTTCCAGACTGGTGGTGGGAAGAACTTGGGGAACCCTCCTTCCTGCAGAGTCCTGTTAAGTTGGTCAAAACTAACACAAGTGCACACTCAGAGTCTCTGGAGATATATCTAAGGGCTTATAACAAGTTGAGAAGCATTTACTTAATGAAATCCACAGAAACTCGGTAAGCACAGAGGGAGGCTGTGGACTTTGAGCTAGGAACTAAGGGCATGTCACAAAGAATTCACAAAGTAGTTCAGCATTGTGGCAGCTGAGTGGCAGTGCCCATCCAGGTCGACTCAACACCATGAATATGGGCAGTTCCCACTTTGCACAGCTTGGCCCAGAACATCTTGAACACTGTTTAGCAATGGAGCCACTTACTTGGTCATCAATTATTTACTCTGCATCTACTGTGTGCCTAGTGATGAGTCTCATGGTCAATAAATGAGGGAAGGAAAGAGGTCAGTCTGGTACCAGCATTCCTTCAGCACAGAAGACACACAAAGGTGAACCAACTGTCTCTGCCCTGAGGTATATCCTGTTTAGTGAAGTAGAAATCAGTAGGTAAAGCTGTAAAAAGAACAGCTCAGGATGATGGGGGTAGTATGGAGAGACCACCTGACCAATTCCTGGGAAATCTTAGTATAAGCTGGGGAGGGGGACATTGGAAAGAGGAGGAACATGAGAAAAAGCTGTGAGGCAAGAGAGCAGGTGAGGTCAGGGAAATATAAGTAGTTCAGTAGTATAGCCTGGAAGAAGAATGAAGGAACGAATGAGGAAGATGATTCTGGCTTAAAGCTGCCTGGCAACTAAGAAAGATTATTAAGAGGAAGGGTTGCAGTAATCCCAGAAACAGCTTGCACCTAAGGAGTTCACTAGTACAGCCTGGAAGAAGAATGAAGAAGATGATTCTGGCTTACAGCTGGCTGGCATTTAACAAAGATTAATGGAGCTTCCGTGTGAAGAATGGGCAAGATAAGAGAAAGGGGCATGGAGGGTGGTGGGAGGCTGGTGGAGGGTATGGGGTTGTAAATGGTGAAGGATGGAGACCTGACTTGAGCTGGTGAACACACAAGATGGATGGAGATGCTGTGTTGTAGCACTGTGCACCTGAAACCTGTATAACTTTGTTAACTAGTGTCACCCCAACAAATTCAATAAAAAGGGGAAGAAAAATCTTAAGAGGAAAGGTTGCAGTAATCCTGGAAACAGTTTGCACCTAAGGCAAGGGTAGTGAATATAGAAAAATAAATGGATTTGACAGATGTTTGGTGAAAAATACATGGATCTTGATGACCAATACATTTTAAGGGTTAAAGAGAAAGATTTCAGGTCTGGGCAACTGCGAGAAAGAATAAATTTGAGGGGAGAGAAGATAAAGTCAGTAGTGGACAAAATGAGCTTCAAGTGCTCATACAGATAACAGAACATGTTCTTCTGGGCAGCGGAGCCTGGAGCTCACAAGAAAGATCTGGAATACAGATATGGAATGGAAGTTTTCACTGTATAACTGGTGTCTGAAGTCAAGGAAATTTGTAAGTTAAGCCAGAAAGAGCATGTCAAGAGACATGAAGGGCTAAGGGCAAAACAACAATGAGGAATGGGCAGAGATGATCAGAGGAAAGGAGTCTGAGAATAAAATGGCCAGAAAGAGGGTTAGTTATTTATCTGTTTTTACTGCTACTCTATTGACCTCTTGCTACCTTTTAAACTACATTCATTCTCCAACAGTATGCAGCTTGGACAGCAGAAAATTGAAGCCTTCCTTTTAGCTTAAGGTGTCAATAGGACAGAGCCTGCAGCTGGTAGACAGGAGAACTCAGCTATCATCAATTAAGCCAGATAAAACAATGCTACTGTTGTCATTAATATTTTTGTTCTAGCCCTGACCAGTGTGGCTCAGTTGGCTCCCATCATCTTGCAAAGTGAAAGGTCACCGGTTCGATTTTTGGTCAGGGTTGCAGGTTCGGTCCCCAGACGGGGCACACAAGAGGCAACCGATTAATGTTTCTCACATCAATGTTTCTCTCCCTCACTTTCCCCTCCTTTCCCCCCCTCTCTAAAAATAAATAAAATCTTTAAAAGATATTTTTGTTTATAGAAAATATAATTATTCTTTTCATAAAAATGTGTTACCAGGTCTATTTTTGGTACTTTAAACTGAACTAATAAATAAAAGTTAAATTCTTAGTTTTACTTTGTCATGCAATAATATTGGTAGACATTACTCACATAAACAAAAGCTCTTACGGATTTTCAGTAATTTTTAAAAGTGTAGAGCAGTCCTGATGCCATCCTTTTGAGACATCAAAACAATTTTAGAATAACACTAAAATGTACTTTGTCTTTTTCACTGTCATTCTCTCATGACTATATAATGAAGTTTTCCAGAGGGTATGTTGTGTGTGATACACTACATACTGAATGTAAAAGCATTATATGAGACTTCAATTTCCACTATTAAGTTCAACATTAAAGAGAGTGAAAAAATTTTAAGTGATGCCACTGCTCTTCTCATTAATTTTTTGGGTTTTGGAAAATTGCAATTTTTCTTGAAAATATTTATATTAACGTACAATAAATTTATTATTAATTAAAATAACAGTAAGCAAATATAATTTTAACTTTCTTTTTAAATTTATAATATGGTAAATACTGCCAGATGCAACCCACATAAATAAAAACTATGGATGTACAAAGTTTGAGAACTACTGAGCTAGAAGACAACACCGATTTCCCTGACTGGTGGTGTTATAGTAAAACACCACCAGTCAGGGAAATCCAGAAATGTGGGAACTTCTACAGGACAATCTACTCCCTGAACAAAAAAAGGGGAGGAGGAGGAGAACCTATATATTAAAAGAGACCTAAGAGACACTGTCCAAATACAACATATAACCCTTGTTGTTTGGACCCTGATTCAAACATGCTAAACTTTTTTTTTTTTTTTTTTAAAGTTTTTTTTTTTAAGATTTTATTTTATTTTATTTTTAGAGAGGGAAGGGAGGGAGGGAGGGAGGGAGAGGGAGAGAGAGAGAAACATTAATGTGCGGTTGCTGGGGGTTATGGCCTGCAACCCAGGAATGTACCCTGGCTGGGAATCGAACCTGGGACACTTTGGTTCCCAGCCCGCGCTCAATCCACTGAGCTACGCCAGCCAGGGTAAACTTTTTAAAGATAAGATCAACTGTGGTTACATCTTTTTGTTGTTGTTGTTTTTAAAGATTTTATTTATTTATTTTTAGAGAGGGAAGGGAGGGAGATAGAGAGAGAGAGAGAAACATCAATGTGCAGTTGCTGGGGGCTATGGCCTGCAACCCAGGCACGTACCCTGACTGGGAATCGAACCTGCGACACTTTGGTTCATAGCCCGCGCTCAATCCACTGAGCTATGCCAGCCAGGGGCTTTTTGTTGTTGTTTTTAAAGAACATGGTAAAATCTTTTATAGATACATACATGTTCAAGTTTGTATGGCTAAAGTTAAAGTTGTCTGGGATTTCCTTCAAAATCATGTTGGGAGGGGAGATAGGTGAGGCTATAACTAATGCAACTTAGCTATGAGCTTAAAATTATTGAACTGGGGTGATAAACTTATGGAGAGTCAAGATAATTGTCTATCTTCTTTTGTGTCAGAAATTTTCTATAACAAAAGGTTAAAAAATAAAACAATGCCCAATTCTGCTTAGGTACTACTCCCTGTAAGGAAGCAGCCAAATAGACAGACCTACATTCAAATTCAGAAGTGCCATTTTCCAAATTGTGAACTTGGACCAACTTGCTTATTTTGACTCCATTTCCTGATGAGGTTAGTAAAAAATTAAATGAGGTAATGCACACAATGGGTCAGCTAGCACTCTTCATCTCCAACTCAAAAACCTTTAACCATTCCCTAGAGTCTGAAGTTCACATTTTTTACATCTGATAAGGCCCCTACAGTCAGACCTAAACCTATTTTTATAACTCCTGAAGCCAAACACAGATCTTCAACTATAAACTAAATCACGGTAACAAACGCTTATACTGGTTTTGCTATGTCATCTATAAGACTTACAGATATTAGATTAGAGTTACCACAGTGATCCTCATGTTTACGTAAAAATTACCTTAATATGACAGCCTTCCAGGGAAGTATACAGAATAAATGAGTTGAAGATCAGGTTTTAAATACCTAATTCAAGATCACACCAATGTAAACACTCCAACTTGACCTCTAAATATAGGGCTCTTTCTCCCATGTCACACAACTAGCTTTTTTTTTTTTAAATTAAAGGTTGTCAGACTACTATACTACTCTGCAGAACTACCACAATTACTACACAGAAACTTCAAATTAATCATGTACTTCTTTATGACTTTTACCAATGGTTATTTTGAAGTAATATTAAAAGCTATTATTTAGCTTCTAACAAGGATATTACATTACAAATTCTTTGAGGTGAGGGCATATTTCTATATCTGTCCCTTTATATGCTTGCAAAAACTATCTGGTGATTTAGTATTAAGTAAAGTTATAGCCAATTCTACTTTTCTATGGTATTGGAGGAGAGGGAGGAAATGGCAGTCTCTGAACTATCTCTTCACCAATTGGACACAACACTCCCTCCTATGCACATTCTCCTTCAAAAAACAAAATCCTTAATAACCTTGTTAATGAGCGGGATTTCAGTGCATCTTTCCCTTACTCTCTCATATTTTCTGGTATATCACTTCCAATAAGAAATACTAAAAGATGGGTAGCTAAAAAGCAAGACAGAAAAAAAACCAAAGTTCTGAACAAGCAGGAATTAGCTCATGTCTTCCTGCTGGGGCATCATCTTCAGGAATACCACATCCACCTTTACAGAAAAGCTAAGCATTGGTCTTTCAAGGATACGCAGTCAAAACTGCAGTTTTGCAAAGGAAGAATGCGGGGATGTTGTAGTGTTCAAACATCAACTCTGTCAGTTTCTCTCTCTTGGCTCTGGTGTTCCACTGGATAAGAAGAAAAAAGAAAAGCAAGTCATTTGTTGTTTAAAAACTAAACTGTTGATTTATGTCAAGATTCATCACAGCACTATATTAACAAATATGTAAAATGTTAAAAATAGAATAAAATACCATGGCAAATAATCTTCATAATAACAATTTTATAAAATTTAATTCATTTCAATAGATATGAAATGAAATAGATTTAATAAATATAAATTAGAATTTGGTTATTATTTAGTAAGAAGTAAAATTATTTGCTGCAATGAATTCCAGAAATTACCAAGTTTTCAATTAAGGGAATTATGATTGCTATAAACACAAAGTATTACTAAATCTTAAGAGTGAATCTAGTCTAGGCCAGGTAGCTCAGCTGGTTTGAGCATCGTCCTGAGACACCAAGGTTGTGGGTTCAATCCCCAGTCAGGCCACATACAATAATCAACCAATGAATGCATCAATCAGTGGAACAGCAAATCAATGTTTCTTTCTCTCTTCCTCTCTCTCAAAAATGAAATTAAAAACATTTTTTTAAAAAGAGTGAATCTAGTCATCATAATCCTAAGTATGAATTTTACACCACCAAATTCTCCCACTTATACCTGCTACTCATAAGAGAAACCAGAAGTTAACTATAATAACAGTAGATTGATAATTTATTATTTCACAAGAGGCTTCAGTCTACCAATTTGCAGCCCTCATTCAACATCTCTCCCAGACACCTGAGTATAAAAGCAGCTATGTACTGCACTTGTGGCACAAGGGACAATTCATAAACCAAAATGGGAAGCAGCCCAAGGATTCTACTGTTAAGTAAATCCCTGGAAAAAATAGATAAATAACCACCGGAACTCATTGCGGTGCTCTGATATTATTCTGTGAATATTTTATTTATGAAATAAAAGTTATAGTATTATTTAAAAATTAATCCCTCTTCCCCTAATTTTCAAACACCAAAATACAAATTTCTAAGCTTCCGTAAAGCCCAAAAATTTTTTTTTCAAATGAATGGTCCAGCGGGGAGAGGAAACATTAGAAAGGCAAGTCTTGTCCTTACCGGTGCTTCTGACATGAGGACAGGATGCAGGCTGGGCTCTGATTTGACGTGCATCTTGTAGGTGTGATCCAAAATAGCCTGGAAACTATCCCAGTCCTCAACTAGAATATAAAATCAATGCCTTGAAAACACTGCTTAGTTGGAGATCAATACAGCATCTTTGGAGAGATTTTTTTCTAAGATTTACCATTAAATACTTTAATACACAGAACCTACTTATTCTACAGCTCTACTTCCTAACATAGTCCTTTAAATAGACATCATCTTTGCTTTTACATTAGAAACTTTTTGCTTGTTTGTTGATATATATTGGCAAAAATATTGCTTTGTGGGATATCTGAAATTTTACTGCCTATGTTTTCTTCTAGGACTTTTATGGTACTGACTTATGTTTAGGCCTTTTATCCATTTTGAGTTTGTTCTCGTGTATGGTATACATTGGTGGTCTAGTTTCATTTTTTTGCATGTACTAGTCTAGTTCTCCCAACACCATTTATTGAAGAGGCTATTTTTACTCTATTGCATGCTTGTGCCCCATCTGTCAAATATTAATTGACCATAGAGACATGGGTTTATTTCTGGGCTCTCTATTCTGTTCCATTGATCTGTGTGTCTGTTCTTACAACAGTACCAGGCTGTTTTGATTACAGTGGCCTTGTAGTATAGTTTGATATCAGGTATTGTGATCCCTCCTAATTTGTTCTTCTTTCTGAAGACTGCTGAGACTTTGGGGTCTTTTTTCAATCCATATAAATTCTGGAAATACTTGTTCTAGATCTGTGAAATATGCTATTGGCATTTTAGTAGGATTGTACTGAATCTATAGATTGCTTTGGGTAGTTGGATATTTTAATGATGTTAATTCTTCCAATCCATGAACACGGTAAATGCTTCCATTTATTTGTATCTTCCTTGATTTCTTTCTTCAGTGTTCTATAGTTTTCCAAGTACAGGTCTTTTACCTCCTTGGTTAAATTTATTCCTAGGTACTTCATTTTTCTTGTTGTTATAGTAAATGGGATGGATATTTTCCTAGTTTCTCTTTCTAATAGTTCATTGTTGGTGTACAAAAATGCCCTAGATTTCTGAATGTTGACTTTGTATCCCACTACTTTGCTAAATTCACTTATTAGGTCAACTGGTTTTTTTGTGGAGAATTATAACATTTTCTATGTACACTATCATGTCATCTGCTGATAATGACAGTTCTACTTCCTCCTTCCCAATTTGGATGCTGTTTATTTCTTTTTCTTGTCTGATCGCTGTGGCTACAACTTCTAGTACTATGCTGAATAAGAATGGTGAAAGCAGACTCCCTTATCTTGTTCCTGATCTTAAAGGAAAAGCTTTTAGTTTTGCCCATTGAGTATGATGTTGGTAGTGGGTTTTTTATAAATACAAAACAAGTTTTCACAAGGAACCCCATCTTTAACCCTGTTCTCCTATTTCAAACTGTTCCAGAGTAATATAGTGCAGTTCTATATATTGAGATCTTTTTCATCTGCTTACAACAATCATTGGCACCTTTTTTCAATCACTTTGAACTCATAATAAATTCATTTACTTGCTGTGCAGAAAAGAGTTAACACAGCAGTCCTGAGAAAGACCTGCTACAAGGCTGACCCTTGGTAGGCATCTGGGGATTTGACTGGTGAACAGTTTCCTGCACTGACATAAAACTCCCTACGTGGTAAGAGTAGCTCATTGTGCCTAAATAGTTTGTACAAAGAATGAGCCTTATGATGAAAACCTTCTTTCCTTCTGGGAGGCTAGGATTTTGGTATTTGCTAGGCACAGGATACCTACATGGCCATCTCCCAATAAGAAGCCTAGTGGACAACACACATATGGTTATAACTCAGTGCTGGAGGAATTAAGCACATCCTGTACAACTACACTGTGTGAAGACTCCTGGAAGTCTGTACTGCTTTCCTCTGGACTACACTCCATGTCCCCTTTTTCCCCTTACTGATTTTGTTTGTATCATTTCAGCGCAATAATCAGAGCCTTCAGTACAACTATACACTGAGTCCTGTAGTCCTTCTAGTCAAGAACTGAATTTCAGGTATTAGCAACTTAGATATTAGCAACTCACTTAGCTTTTAAGACCACAGAACTTGTTTCATGCCTTCTAGTCCTACCTCAATGCATGGTACTCTTAACTCAGTCATCCCAATAAAAAATCTAAGAAACTTTCCCAATCCTTGTTTTCACCAATCCAATCAATCACTTTAAAAACCTACTGCTTCTGGATTATCTCTGAAAGCCACCTCAGGATCACCACCATCAGTGTTACGATTTAAATACTCACTCCTCCACTGAACTCCTAACTCTTTTAACTAAACCTCTTGTCTATAGTACCTTCCTCCAGTCTAGACTACATATTGCTCTTAGAATGATTTTTCCAGCTGGCAAACATGAACATTTCACACCTCTTGTTTTAAATTTCTTTGGGGTTACCCTTATTACCAGCTTAATACACCCCTGGCATGGGTTATGAGTCCTTTTATGATTGCTCTTGGCCTACCTTCCTTGCATCTGGCCATAAGGCACTCAATGTGCAACATGTGTACATGTTGCAGCCATATGTACAATTGATGACATTTCTAAACATGTAAGGTCCTTCCACAACTCCATCTCTTCACACATGCTGGCTGCTCTGCTTTACCTGTTCTTGTCGGTCTGGCCAATTCTTATTCACTGATCAAGATTCAGTACAAAACTTCCCTCCTTTGTGAAAACCATCACTGACACCCAATGACAGAATTAATGCCATTCCTCCCTAATCCTACTGATTATCAGACATAGCTATATAGCACTTACCCCACATTTTTGTATATATACATCTATGCCTCCTACCTATGAGTTTCTTCAGGAAAAGAAATGTGTTTTATGCATCTTTGTATTCTCAGTATCTGGTGCATCAGTTTGCAGAATGAAAAAAAATTACTGATGTTCAACTCACAGGAGGCTGTTATTTCACATCTAACACATGCCCTGTGTTTATAATCAATTATGTAGGAAAACAAAACCATACCCATCCCGTTTTTCAGTGGTGAAATGGCCTCCATATTCTCCCTGGGAACACGCAGGGCATTAGTATCTATGTAATAGGTGGGACCACCTTGTTTGCCTTTATCACCATCTATTTCCATCAACGTGCTTCCATCATCTCTCTCTAACACCATGCCAATAGCGGTGGGGAAATCCACCTGTAAGAGTCAAAAACATGACATGCTAGTGTTAGCTGCTTTTATCAAGGACTCCTGTTTCTCCCCAAACTAATGTCTTTTATCATATTTGAGCCAGTATTTCTGCAGGAATTTAATTCTACATGAATGGCCCTTACAGAGCCCATTAACTCTAACATTACACTTACCTTGGGACAGTCCTCACCAGCATAACCAGCTCTCACAGTATAGGATCCAATGTCAAAAACAAGGGCTCCAACTTCATCTGAAGAGATGAGAAAAGAATTAATATTAAAAACTTACCAGTAGCATATGGAAATTTTAAAAGTACTTAAGATGCTCAAAATGAACATGCTCAAAATGAGAATGTACATGAAAGCTCTATAAATATTAAACCAGGTGTTACATTCATACTATTACTACCTTGAACCTAGCTTTATTTTAAATGCACCTTAAACTAAAGATTCATTTAATTAAAATACAATGTCATAAGCCCTGGCTGGCATAGCTCAATGGATTGAGCTCGGGCTGCGAACCAAAGTGTCGCAGGTTTGATTCCCAGTCAGGGTACATGCCTGGGTTGCAGGCCATGACCCCCAGCAACCCCACATTGATGTCTCTCTCTCTCTCTCTTTCTCTCTCCCTTCCCTCTCTAAAAATAAAATAGAATCTTTAAAAAATATATAATGTCATACACAGTATATCAGAAATTCAATTAGGAAAGAGATACAAAACTAAAATTGGGTAATTTGAGGAGAGTTTACTTAAGGGACTATTTACAAAAATATAGGGCACAAAACAGTATAATAAGAAAAACGGTATGGTACCCTAGGACTTACAATATCAGAGATCTGTCAGCACTCTTTGAATTGAAGAAATGGAGAAGAAACTTAGTTCAGAACCCAGAGAGTTGTATGTTTGGAGGGCTACCTGACAGGAGCCGTGACCTTCACTGAAGGGGTGGCTGGCTCCTAGAAAAAGGAACCAGGCTAATAAACATGCCAACCTTTCTATCTCCCCTCCCCTTGGGCTAGGGTGTTCTCATAATTTCTCATCCAAATTGGGCTACTTCTGAATGTGAAAGGGGCCTGTATTAATTAATAATTGTACCAGGACAAGAATCACAAAGCAGGAAGTATGGGTACCCTACCATTGGCCACAGCAGAGGTCAAGGGAGCCCACTGATTTAATCTACATGGGCCAGTGTTCAAGGGCACAGAGAGGGTGGAAATGTGTGGTGGGTGGGTCTCGAGGGGCAAAGGGAAGATATCTAGTATACTTTAGTATGATTTTTTCATACATCAGGAAAATAATATTCCATCCAATTAGAGTATAAACTCAGCGAAATCCCAAGTAGGACTCTGAAGAATGAGATAAGGTGTATTAATATAGGCCAAGGAAAAATCATTAAAATGAAGGTATCATCAAAGCTTGCATGTTTTAAAAACATTTTAGGACATAAAGTTTAATGCTAAGGGAGAAGGCTAGTATTTTTTACATTCAAATTCAGAGAACAGCCTCTAATTACACTTTATAATTACTTCAGCTGAAACAGTATGCCTCCTTAAATAAAGCACTTGGATTTTCCAGGCACTGATTTTTCAAAGAAGGATTTTTTCATTAAAAATAATAAAGAATACTATTTACTCCCAATAAATTAGCTAAAATTAATAAGTCTGATAAGAGCAAGTGTTGTCAAAGATGTAGAGAAAGAAGATATTCTGGTTTCTCTTCAGATCATATAAATCTTTTGCCTTTTACTAAAGATGTAGAGATAGAGGTGCTTTTATACCTCTCCTAGTATAAGCTGTAAATTGGTATGAACACTATGGACAATTTGCTCATAACTACTAAAGTTGAAAATATGCATTCACAGAAATCACACATACCTTCTTTGGAGAAACTCTCACATATATTGTAAAAAGACACCTACCAGAATGTTCACTAGGTGTGTGACCTTGGGTGATATTTTCTAACTTCTCCACTTCACTTCCCTATCTCATAGGATGGTATAATGATTAAATGTGTTAAATGTTTTAATGCAGGGTTGTCAAGCTCATTTTCACTGGGTGCCACATCAGCCTCTCGGTTGCCTTCAAAGAACTGAATGTAATTTTAAGGCTGTATAAATGTAACGACTCCTTCACTAGGGGCAAGGAGCTCTATATTCGGCCCTTTGAAGGCAACCATGAGGCTGATGTGGCCCATGGTGAAAATGAGTTTGATGCCTGTTTTAAGGGATGTAAGTACTCAGAATAGTTCCTACATATAACGAGCACTGTCAGTGGCAGCTGCTAAGATAATTAGTATTGTCACACTGCTTGCCATGGGAAAAGATAGAAATTATCTAATGGTCTCTCAGCAGGGAAACAGATAAATTACAGTGTATTCATATATTGAAATACTATATACCAGGTAAATGAATGATCTAGACCTACATGTGTCAACATGGATAAATCCAAAAGTATCAGCTTAAAAAGTTAGTGTATATATATACACACACATATACAAGTAAGTGTATATATATATAATACTTGTGTATATATGTATATGGTGTGTGTTTGTATATATAGCTATATTCATATTATTATGATACTATTTAATTCATTATGGATACATACATACTCGTTAAAAGCATAAAAATATGCATAGGGTCTGAGAATGTTACATACCTCCAGTGTAGTGTTTATCTCTAAAGAGAGAGAGAGAACTCTACATCAGTAATATTTTACTTCTTAAAATATCTGAGGCAAATATGGTAAAATATTGCATCTATTAAAACTAAATAGTCAGTATGAAAGTATCACATATAAACCTACATATAAATTTTATTTTTTAGTATGTTTGAACTATTTCAAAAATTTAAAAAATGAAACTTAAAAATAAAAAAGGACTCATGGACATAGACAACAGTGTGGTAACTGTGGAGGAGAGGGGGTATAAAGCGGATAAATGGTAATGGAAAAAATACAATAAAAATACATTTAAAAAGAAAAATCAATTATTATACTACAAATATTCACAGTTGAGAGATGACATCTTTACAGAATAATGATCTTGTTTTTATTTAAATAAAGACTACCTATTTTTATTTTTAATTTGAAAGAAAATTTCTGTTTTGGTATATATTCCCAAAGAAATTAACCATTCTCTATAAAATATTCTGATCCAAATTACTTTGTCTGAAAGTAAGGGTCCTTAAAAGCAGAACAATGCATCTGATTTCACTGCAGCATGTAAACTCAAGTACAAATCCTAAGTTTACCAGTGAACATAAATTAGTAAACTTTATTACTGATTAACTAGAATGTCAGGTAAACAAATATTCTAACTAGCCCTGACTGGTGTTGCTCAGTGGATTGAATGCCAGCCTGAAACCAAAGGGTCGCCAGTTCAATGGGCCAGTCAGGGCACATTCCTGGGTTGAAGGCCAGGTCCCCAGTAGGGGGCGTGTGAGAGGCAACCACACACTGAGGCTCCTCTCTCCCTCTTTCTCCCTCCTTTCCCCTCTCCAAAAATAAAAAAAAATAAAATAACCTCCCACCCTGAATTATACATTATTCCTAAAGCTTTAGATCAGTGTCCAAACTGGTCAAAAGTTATTTTGGGAATGAGAGAGCTGTACATTAAAAAATTTAAACTACAAAGATTTTTTTTTTAAATCTTCATCCAAGGACATACTTATTGATTCTATAAGAGAGGAGAAGGGAGGTAGAGAAGGAAGAAACATCAATCGGTTGCAACCCAGGCATGTGTCCTGACTGAGAAATGAACTCGTGAGCTTTCAGTTTGCTGGATAGTGCCCAACAAACTGAGCCACACTGGCCACAGCAAAAGATCTTTTTAATAAACATGCAAGTTAAAAATACAATCTACAATTACACAAAATTTAGGTGAGGGGTTTGGTTGCTTTTCACAGTAAACCCTTTGGAAAATGTGACCCACTATAAATACTGGCCATACAGTGTTAGCTCAAACACAAAATCATTTCCTTACTTTTGTGAATTTTAAATGCTTTTTATGTGAAATAGGTTAAGACCTATTTACATAGCAAATGAAAAAGATTATCCTGAATAACCAATCCATACATGAATATGCAGTTATATATTTGAAAAATGATTTATAGAAAAACAACCAAAAAACCTCTTTTAAATGGTAGTGGTTTTTACTGAAATGCCTTTCTTCATCCAGAAGAGTCTTGTTCCCCATTTACTAAGAAGTTATATAACTTTGGGCTGTTTCTTCAACAAGGTGGGGACAGTACTACCAACTTCTATGGTTGTTACGGATTAACTGAGTTAATGAAGGTATTAAATGCAATGAATGAGAAACATCTGGAGCAGGTCTTGGTACACAGTGTACACTCAATGTTAGCTGCGGACATAACCGTATCCATTTCTACCTTACTCCATGGTTGTGAGGAATTAATTGATTCCTTGTAAGGAAATACTCTATGAACAGCCTCTAGGTCCTTGGATCAGTGAACCTGAAGGTCAAAATAGTCAACAGCCTCCAGGACACAAAGACACACAGATCCAGTTCCCTGTCAGGACTGCATCTTCAGACAAGGCAGAGGTAAATCATGAAGATCTGCTCGGCTTTCTCCACAGTAAAATGGGAGGCTACTGACATTCTCATCTGAGAGATCAGAACCAAGAATGAAATAGGGAAGGAGGGGTAAAGGTCAGCCTACCACCTCAAAAGAGACTCGAGCTGCTCTCAAAAACCTAAGCAACTTTGAAAACATTATTTTTATCCCCTGCCAATAAAATGCCATCCTCTTCAGGGACAGCAACCTTACTAGACACAATGAAAAAGAGCAACACTTTGGTTCTGGCTCCTTGTTCTCCAACTCATCAAACAGAAACACAAAACAAGAATCATACACACCTGTGTTCCCTCTAGGTCTCTTGCAAAAACAAAGGCTCTGACTCAGTAGATTTACAGTGGGGCCTGGCAGTCTGCAATCCTAAAAAGCTGGCAGGGGATGCTGAACTGTTGCTCCATGGACTACACTTTGAGAGCAAGTGCAGCATTATATCATTTAATCATCACAACCACCCCAGTGGCCAGTGTGGGGAGGAACAAACTTTCCCTCACCCTAACGGTTCTTTTGGTGGTCTAATAATCAAGTAGACAGGACACAGATTAGCAGGAGAAATTTTAATAGTTTAATACATAGATATGTATAGGAACCTTGCAGACACAAGAGTCAGAGACCCCCACATGCACCAGGGGTTCAGAGACAGAAAGGTGTATCTAGGTCTGTAAGACATTCTGAGCTAGGGCTGAGATAATGCACCTCGGGGGCTTAGAAGGGTCACTGCAGGATGATAACAACAGCAGGTGTTTAGTATGAGGGGGAACCCTAAAAACAGAATTTTTAAAAAAGTGTATATTTACCCTTACATGTTTAAACTTCAGTCACCTTCCAAGTACCCTCCATTTAATGTACTAAACCTAATGGTGACTTTTTTCCACTGCTCAAGACAATTTTTGAACTCGACTTTGATGCCTTTAAGTGTTTCTGCTGTTGTTTGTTTCACCTCTTCCACAAGGCAAAACGTTTCCCTTTGGGGACTTTTTTCATGGGGGGAAGACACAAAAAGTCTTTTAAGGCCAGATCAGGTGAACAGGGAGGCTGGAACACAGGGGTCATGCTGTTTTTGGTCAAAAACTGAACACTCAGTGTGATGTGGGCAGGCGCACTCCCAAATCACCCATCATGAAATGGGCAAATGTGGTGAGAGTAAAAAACAAAACAAAACTACTCACTGAATCCAAATGCAGCCTCTCACAACAATGCCAGCTGGTATACTGATAATGAGGGGGGACGGACCTATAGTACAAGGGCCCACTCTCCAGAAGATAATTCTGGGTTTCTTTTGGTCACCTCTCCTGAATGAAAGTTTGCTGTGCCAAAAAGGTTGGTCAAAAAGAGATGATTGCTGATAGTCTCTTGTTACGGCCAAGGTCCCTGATTCCAGTCCCTAATTCTTCTGGGTAGTTAAAGGGAGGGGAACAAGTTTCTCTTGAGCCTGAAGCTAAAACTGACATTAGCTCGAAATAAGCCGCATACTACTGAGCCACGTCTTCGGGAGTCTGCTTCTGAACCCCCACACTAGGAACTACCACTTCACAACCCTGGATTGGTTAAAGTGAAGTCACCCGCCCAAGGCCAAAGCGCCCCAGGAACAGTGAGGCTGGTGTTACTGCTCAGGTCCCTGGAACTCGCTGGCTCCGGTTTCTTTCCTCCATACCACAGCCTAGCCAAGCAAAGCGTCCGTAAATCACAGGCGTTCCGAAATCAATCCCGAGCACTGCCACGCAGGAGTAACTTGGAGAATCCACGGTCGACCAACAGGCAGGAGCTGCTGAAGAGTGCGCGGCAGCGCGAGCACTGAGCGCGGAGGGGAGTACTCGTCCAGAGTGGCGGCCACGCCGGCCATCCCACCCACCTCCCGCGCTCGCTGAGCTTTCTACCCGATGCTGCGGAAACCCGGCGTCCACGCTCGCAAACCGCAGGGAACTCCCAAGTTTAAACTCGCGCGCACACCCCCAATCAGCCGAGGTATGAAGACACTGGAGAGAGGCGACCATGGACTGGTGGTTCCGGCGGGGGCTCGGCGGGCCGACCCCTGGTTGGAGCTTCACTCCCTGCCTCGATGGATCCAGGTTCAGTCCCAGCCGCAAAGCCGGCCAGCTCCTCCGGGGACAGAGGCTGGAAGGGGCCGCAGACGGCGGAGACTACGGGAGCCAGAGGCGCTGGGCGGGGATGGGGCGGGGAGTAGGGAGTCCAGACACGGGGAGACCGGAAGGGACCGCCACTGAGGGGAGGAGTGAGGATGACTGTGGCGGGGGTTGCAAACCCCACACTGAATTTCGCGCTCACTCACCTCCTCCGTACACACCGCCGCTCATGGCTGCTTGTGGGCGGGGTTCCTACGCTGAAGGCTACCGGGAAGCGTGACGGCAAGGACAGCGACTGTGGGTCCAGACCAGCTGTAGCCTCTGACCCCCCCAACTTCTACCGCCACCCCACTCAGGCAACAAAGCGGGGACCCGCACACCCGGTGCGCAACCACACTTGCTGCCTTCTCTTTTCAGCCAATCGGGAGAGGTCCGCCTATTTTACAGCCAATCATAACTGGGTTCTGGGGCATCCTGCCGCGGCCCTGTCGTATTAGCCAATCGAGGACAGCCATCGGGGCGGGGCGAGGGAAAAGCAACAAAATGAAGGACGGAATTGGCCCGTCAAGCTGGGGACACAGTGGCGGCACAAGCGGCAGACGAAAGGGGAAACTGTTGGGGCTGGTCCGAGAGGGTTGCGGGGCGAAGGTGGGGCCTGTCGTGGGAACCCGCTAGAGCAAAGTAAATTTCTGGAAATTGAAAGTGTCTTCACGTGGTGATTGCCGGTTTGGGAGTGTGGTGAAGGCAAAGGGGTATTTTTTTTTAATTAAATGTATTTCAACTAACTTATGTTGAAGTAATGAAAATGTGCTCCACTTTGGGGTAGGGGAATCAATAAATCAGAGAAACCGATAGTATTCTGTAATTTCTAAAATGGTTATAAGTAATTAAATGAAGACAGTGACAAATTTAGGTAGCACGTTAATACTTTATCATTATCATCATCATCATCATCATTATTGCCCTTACTAGGGATCGAACTGGCCATCTTTTGCTTTGCACGACGACCCCCTACCAACTGAGCCACACAGGCAGGGCTATTTATTTTTTAAAATTTAAAAAAATTTTCAATCGCATAAAAATTACACTTTTAAATTGTCATCCATCTCTTTTATGCTGTGAGACAGGTAAGAACAATGTAATCAGTTCTCATCCAAGTGAGTATCTGATCATAAATACATCTTAGATACGTCTTAGTCCTCTGTTCTGCCAGCACAGTTGGGATCTCCATTGTCCCTTCCCTGGATTATTGTAACAACTTGTTGCTTTGCTTCTTGGGGACACTGCAGGCACCTTGATCTTTGAAAACACCTAATTCTGTGACAGCACTCCAACTCAAACCCTCAAGATCAGTAGTATATCCTTGTAGTTGATAGCAGTTCTTAGGTTGATTCATCTGGAGTTTAGGCATACAGGGGCTGCTCTTAACCTGAAGAATGATGAAATAAAGCCCCCTTACTCTCAGTGCCAGCAGTGTGGCAGAAAGTGATTGATAGCAGGGTGGGGGACAAGGCTAGTGAGTAAACTCCCACAGCTTGACAGCATAATTACCATATATCTGATTATTTAGGAAACCCCCACTAACCCAATGTGATAATGCAGAGGTGAGCTATCTATGGGCCAAATCCAACCTGCTTTCTGTTTTTGTATGGCCTGTTAGCTAAGAATGAGTATTTCATTTCTCAATCACTTTTTTAAAATGCTTTTAAGAATAATATTTTGTGATGTGAAAATTTTATGAAATTCACATTTCAGTCACCATAAAGTTAGTTTCATTGGAACACAGCCATGCTTATTCATTTATGGCTACTTTTTTTCTGTAAAGGCAGAGTTGAGTGGTTACAACAGAGACTGTGTGATCCACTAAGCTGGAGAATGTATTTACTATCAAACCCCGGACTATAAAATATGTGCTACTGTTGTAATAAATATCAAAGACACTTTTAACACTTAAAAGTATAGTATTATACAGCAAGTTAAATAGATATTCTCAGCAATACTATCTTTAACATCTCCCGTGCATGTAGAAATTAGATACTGTCTGGACTGAAAAATAGCAAAGTATTTGTTCCACTAGTTCAGAGTTCATGAGAAAATGAAACAGTTTAGCAAGGGTAAAGAGGACCACACCCCTAGTCTGCAGGAAGGCTTAAGATGCTGTGATTGTATTCTTCCACAGAGAACAACGCTGGAGTGCAGAGGAGTCTTCAAGCTGATAGCACAAAGAAAACAGCTTGAAGAAATACTGGAATGTCATGCTTAGATCTTTTTACTTCAAGTAACTTAGACAAATATTAGAAAACAGATAATTCATTTCATAAATTCAGGTCAGCTTGTTCTCTTGATGTATCACTGGGCACACTGCTTTAATAAGCCATTGAAATGAACTTGAAATGAAAAGGACTTCACAGTACATCTGATATATCAGGACTAATCACATTGTTAATGCAGATGAAAGTGTACACTTAAGCCCTTCATAAATTTTAATCAGCAAGAAATGTAACAGGGCACTAAGATCATCAGTCCTAAAGTATTGAATTGCTGGAAGGATGGACTGTTGAGAAAGGAAAGGTATTCAGCGTCTTAAGAAAACATGTCAAAGGACTACCCAACCACAGTAACAATGACATTGTTTCCTTAGAGGTGGTACTTGTACTATGGAAGTTTGTTTTCTCCCATTCTTCATAATTAGGAAAACTGGTAGAACATACATTAAAACAAAAATACCCAGCGGAAACCATGAAATATAAAATATCTGAGGGGGTTTTTTTTTGCATTAATATTTCTCTTCTGTAGCCTAACATTTTCTCTCAAGCCTTTGCTCAGCCTACATTAATGTGATTGATAGCTAGTCAGATTAAAAAAACAACAAAAGCACAACAATCAAGGTTATTGTCTGTATGTCAATTATCAAGGGCATTTATATGTAAAAGTAATCCATGCTTGCAGTTCCTGCCCCCACCCCCAGTTGGCATACTCCGTGTCAACCTAAAAATGAAAGGTATTGAAGTAACATGTATGTAAACTTGTGTAGCCCCCAGTAGATGCTCAGTGGTTGACTCTGAATCCAGATGTTTAAAAATAAGTGCCTTTTCAGAAATCCTTTGTAGTTTGCAAGCATCAAGAATCTCCTGTGTAGCCAAGTGCAATACTTGGTTTTGCCTCACAGGGTCGCTGTTCTTCCATTCCTTAATGCTGCACCAGAAGTCTAGTCCTGCTGCAGCCTCACTCCTTTTTTCAACTTTATCAGGATTCAGGTTATGGAATCACACAGCAGCCATTACAAAATGTTACTGATCTTGTCCTCTGTCTCAGGCTTAATCAAGTTCAGAGTTGAAAAAAATTACAACTGTCATAATGAAAGCTAGGAAACATTCAGGAGATTATCATCTCTTAAGAATGATACAAAGATGCATGTATTTAGAATTATTTTATTTGATGCTGCAAAACATATGCCATTAGCAATTATGAGAAGCAAATTTCAATACAATTTTTTTGGTGTATATGTGTATATATAAGGAGTGTTAAATACCATACTCTGTTTATCGAAGTTCCAAAAATATAATACTCATGCAAGCACCACTGAGATAAAGGATACATATTTGGAGTGAGGAGTTTTCTACCAACAGGCATATGAGCAGTCAGGTTGACACATCTGTTTGCCATTAGAATAGTAAGAGATCTGCTAACAATTCCAATGACCTAGATAAAGAAGCAAATGAAATTATATTTGGTCATAGCTGGTACCTTTTAACATACCAGTAGATTCGTAATAGATTAGTATTAACAATGTTTAAAGACAAAAAAGATGAAGTGCTAGGTGCCGTGTGGATTTTACAAGTCCTTATTGTTTTTCATTATCACTTTTATAATCTCTCTTCATTTGACATAGCTCTTGTGAGAAATCACAAAACATCAACATTTAATCAATTGGGGTTGTAAAGTGGCACCGTGCCACCTTGGGCTATTTGGGGGCAACTCATGGGATTCCCACTGATCTAGTCAGTGAGGTCAATGCCAATGCCATGTTATGGGACTGTTACACAACCCAAGGAGCAACACTGAACCGAGTGTAGGCTTCTTGCTCTGTAATGCTTCTTTAGAACCCTTGAAACAGTTTTGGAATTGGAAAGATTTCCTCTGCTGTATGATAATAATAACTACAAATGACTGACCTTCTAATATGTGCTATGGAAGGAAATGTGCCTTATATCCACTGTTTTTCATGTAGTCCTCACATCCCCACATCCCCGTGTGGATTTTACAGAGACTCAGCAAGTTTCCCAACATCACACAGCTATTGGAAGCGTCTGGGTCTGAAATTAGGGCTGTCTGACCCTACCAAGCAAGCAGTTCCCACTTCCTAAGATACCTTTTCCTCTCCATTTCCTCTCACTTCAAGTAAACTTTAAAAGCAATCTTAATTTTTATTATGTATATTGCATATAGTAAAATTATATATATTAATGCTTTTTTAAATCAAAAAATACAAAAAACATACAGGAGTTTAGTCTCCTACTGGAGTCCCCAGCCACCCAACTCTCATCAGGGATGTTCTATTCTTCTGCAAGTGATTATGTAGATGGGTACCCCCCCATTTTTCTGATATAAAAACAGTAATGCACAGCATGCCAGTGAGTTTTAAAAAGCATTCTTCTTGGAAACTAATTTTAAGATGTTTACTTTTGACCATCTTATTTAAACAATTTCAGTGGGCAGTCTGCACTCGTAGGTAGAACTGAAGGAACACAAAAGAATGAAAAGCAAGTCTCCCTCCCTCCAACCCTTGAAATTTCTTAGTTCTTCTCCACATTGAACCACTGTTAACCATTTTCTTCTGAGATGGTGGCCTTTTCAAATAAAATCATGTATTTGCTTGCATCCCTTTCCTCTGCTATTTTTGTTTATTTACGTAAGACCAGCTAGCAGCTGACTTTTTTCACTTACTTGTAATATCTTGGAGATCATTCCATATCAGATGATATAATTCTCTTATTCATTTTTCATATCAGCTTAAAATTCCATTATATGTATATACAATAATTTATTTCACTGGTTCTCTGTACATGGACACAAGTTACTTTTGTTTTTTTGCTAGTATAAAGAATACTACAATGACTATTTTTGTGGGTGTGGATATATAAGAGAATTTTCATACAGGATGAATTCCTGGAAGTGAGTTACAGGGAATATATTTATTTTAATGGTAATTGCTAAATTATGCAGAGATTGTACAATTTGCATTTCTTCACTAGCATGTTTGAGAGTACACTTTTTTCTTTAAACCCCACCGATACAGGACTTTATCAAACTTTTGTCAAGCTGGAGTTTTTAGATAAGACCTTTCATTCATTCATGAGCAGTTTAGGGAGAGGCTATGCTTTTACTGATTGTACCATTACCAGTGCAACCAGATCCAGGAATACATTTGTGGGGCTCTAGACACCGGATGACAAAACTAAGCTGAACCTTTGGGCAGCTAACTCACTGGACATTTTCTCTAGGCCAGGTGCAGGGAGTACAGCAGGAAATGAGCCCTGGCTCCACCCAGAGTTCGCTGAGTTTCCCAAGCTGAGAGAAAATGGCAGCTGATACATTCCAGTTGCTTCTGGAAGATTGGCTTCCAAATGCTCGTTTAAACTTGGGCTTCCACCAAAGCTTGCGAAGATATCGGTCCTTTCCTTTAAAGTCTTTTATCTGTACTCTGGCATGTGACTAAGATGGCTGCAAACAAGAGAGAAGGTACACAGCACACCTAACAGGTCATGTTCACATTTTCATTTGCCATTTGCATCATTTCTCTAATTAAGGAACAGTTATGCCTCTGTGGGCAGGTAGGGAGGAGGTGTTGCTTTAGTTTTGGGGTCTTTTGCAGGGGAGGATATCAAAGTTCTTAAGAAAAAATGTGAGAAACAGAGGGTTTAATTATTAATTACAAACCATCAGTTTTTACAGATGATTCAAATAACTGCCATCTTCCAGCTCTACCTGAACTGACTAAAATAAAGGCTATATTTCAGCACATCATTATGTTGGTTGATTCCTAATAAAAATGTCAAAAAGTGTCCACAATCTGGATAGTAAAACCCAATCATTGAAGAATTTGAGCATTAAACCAGATCATAATTAGCCTCTTATACCTAATCAATACTCGGAGTTAATGATTCTTGAGTTCATCATCTTATTCCCACCTCTCTATACACGATATAGTTTATAGAATCACATTATGTTACTGTAAAATTACTCACCTTGCTTATCAACTGTCAGACTTTGATAAACCTACACAAGGTTAAAAAGCCTCTGATTTTACTGTTTGTACCCTCAGCAGTGCACCAGACCCAGGAGTGTGTTTGGGGGACTCGACTCTGGATGACAAAAGCAAGTAGAATAATTTCCAAGCTGAAACTTTGATCATCTCATAATGTTCTGTCAGTTGCTGGAAGCCTCAAAGTCATTCCCACTGTGCCAACTGGGGGGCTACATGAGGAAACACAGAGGTAGCAATGCTCCGGGCAGCTTTTTGGTGTCAATCCCCTGGGACATGTGAACAAAGAGATTCTGAAGGATTCAACACAATATCCCTTCTGAAAGGGTCTTGAGTAACATCTGACAGTAACACTTCTGATTGCAACTGCTAATTTCCCTCAAGAATCCTTAATTTAGAAAGCTACCTATAATTGCTCTATCACATCATTATCACTACGACCGTAATCACAACTATTAACTAATGTTCATTGAATTGCATTTAATAAAACACAAGCTGCTGACCCTGAGAACACAACAGGAAAAATGTATCTATGTTCACAAGGCCGTAGTGCAGGTAAAGATTGAAAGGGGACACAGAGAAATGAAAATATCTGTACATGGCTAGTAGGGTTGTATGTACATTTTTAAATGTTTCATTTTGTGTCATAAATTGTTTTAAACATAATTGCTTTTTAAAACCTTTAGTACAGAGAAAAACACATTTAAAATTTTACACTAGGAAAATAATTGTACAATCCTAAATTAGGGTTTTAATCTCCAGGTTAACATTTTGGTACTTATTATTCTAGGCTTTTTTCTTAGCTTGAACTATCTCTTCATCTAAATAAAAATAGAAATATAATTTTCATACAATTATAGTATTTTCATACATAATAATACATAGTTACACATCATTTTATTTCTATAATTTCATATATAAAATAATAAATGCTATATAAATACAGATTCAGTTCTGAAACATGTATTTTTTCACTTTATGTAATTTTGACAGTTTTCCAGAATATTGTGTATAGATCTAAATGATTTTTTAAAAGTATTGTTTAGGACGGGGCCAGCAAACTGTACCGTGTGGCCAGACACCTATTTTTGTTCCTTGAGCTTGACATGTACTGGAACCCAACCGCGCGCCTCTGTTCCTTTACTGGCTGGGGCTGTGTTTGTGCGACCACCACAGGACTGAGCAGTTGTCGAAGAGACTTTCCGGACCACAAGCCTAAAATATTTATTACCTGGCATTTTACAAAGAGGAAAGCCTTTGCATATCATTGTAGGGGTATTTCGTAAGGTATTTAAACCTACTGATTGACATTTCAATCATTGCTAATTTTCTGCTGTTATAAATATATAGATTAAACCATAGTTTTATCTTGTATGATGCATGTCTTTGATATATATGTCTTTCCCTACTTATGAACATTTATTGAGATATAGAAGTTTTTAAAAATTCATACTGATGTATTATGATTTTTCTTTATGATTTCTGCTTTTTGTATCACATATGGAAAGATGGGAAGCTCACTTTTGTTAAACTATCCAACCCAGTGCTACCAAGAACTAGATTTTTGTTTTCTTCTTATGAGAAACTCTAGCCTTCTGCTGAATTTTTCAGTACTTGAATGGGCTTCCTCATCCTTTTTCGATTTACATCAGGAAAACTGCTTAAAACCAATGCAGGAAGGAGCTAGCGGCTGCCCAGGACTCAGTCTCCCGGTGATCCTCCAGACTAACTCCAAATTCTTACTGGCACACGGAAGGGTGCTGCCTGAGGTCCTGCCTTTCCTGGCTCCCCCATCAGCCTTCCCATGACTCTGCCCATGCCCCTGGCTAGCCAGGCACGGCCAAAATCTCAAAGTGCCAACTGCCCCCAGCTGCTTGGACTCCACCCTTGCTTATAGTCTCATACTGTTGGCTGCAACTTCTTACCTCTTGGCTTTACTCCTCTCCCTGCTTGTTGTGTGGTCATTATGTCTGAAAGGCTAAGAGAACCATTGCCAAGTTAAATTCCTCTTCAAATAGATCTCTGTGTATGGAGTTTGCATGCAAATGTAATTGTTATTAAAGAAAAAAAAATCATTAAGAAAAATCTGATAGCTCTCTGAAGATAATGCCTCTCACACTGTCCTCTCACGTGCCTGAACTAAGTCACAACATACTTCAAATGCCGATCAGGAGGAGACACGATGAGTGGGGCGGGGCAGAGGGGGGGTGGCGGGAAGGACGGTGTCTGTACAGAATGAAATTAACTATTACAATCAGCTATTTTTCAATGGAAATAAACTGATTCAGAGGACCTAGAGGATGTTATACAGCATAAAATTATAATTTATAAGGCAACATGGAATTTTCATTGCACTTTAAAAATTCTCTTGAGGTTTATGGAAATTCATGTTGCACAGATTTTTCTTGCTCTCTTGGGAATTAATTTTCTCATAAACTGCACAGAATAGCTTGCAAAAAGAAATACAAAGAAAAGCAATATTTTTCTTTTATCTTCTCTCTATCATTTATAACTCTCTTCCTTTGAATCTTTCCAGAAAGAATTTCCAATTCTCTTTACAGACTGACAAGCTTAATGACAAAATACTTTCGGATCTGTGTATAAGCATAGGCCCACTGCAATTTTTTTCTGAAAGAATTTATCTGTTACTTCTATTAAATTTTAAAGGTGAGGAATAGCAATTAGCAATCCTTCCTTATTTTGCCACCTAATTCCAGCCCTCATTTTCTTGCCTTTTCCTGACATTAGGAAGTCAGAGCCTGGGTGCCCCTTATTCATCTTTTCAGATGATGTGTTAGTTTTTTCTTGCTACTGTAACAAGTATCACAAAGTCAGTGGCTTAAAACAACACAAATTTGTTATCTTCTGAAGGTCAAAAGTGCAACATTGGATGTTAGTGGGGATATCGAAGTGTCTGTAGATTCATGCGTCTTCTGAGGCTCAAGGAGAAAGTCCTTTCCTCGCCCTTTCCAGCATGTAAAGGCTGCCTGCATTCCTCGGTTCCTGGTCCCACGTCACTCCAACCTCTGCTTTCTGTCAACACATTTCCTCTGGCTCTCATCCTCTTGCCTATATTTTATAAGAACCCTGTGATTACAAGGGTTGTATGCAACCAGGTAATCCAGGAAAATCTCCCCATGTCAAGGTCCTAACTTTAATCACGTCTGCAAAGTCCCTTTTCCCATGGGAGGTAGTCTATTCACAGGTTCCAGGGATTAGGAAATGGACATCTTTGGGGTGATCATTATTCTGTCTATTACAGATGGAGTCCTAATCTAGCCATACACCGAATCTGCTTTATAATTTTACTTAGATTAACATACATAGCAAAACACCATTAATATTTTCTGCCTTTAAAACTAAAGTATGAAAGCAATAGCTATGTCCATGAAAAGAGACAAAAGAGAATATTAGGGCAGAGATATTTCTGTAATGATCTATTTCTTTAATTTTATAACCACCTGTCCTGGGTTAGGTTTTCCTTTTCATACTTAAGCGCCATCCATTCTCATATCTTCCACGCCTAGCCTTTAACTAGGATCCCCTTTCAGGCATTAAGAACTTCTTGTTCCAGGGTCAACGAGCTCCCCTACATCCTTGAACACACTGTCTTAGATACAGTTCATGTTTCACTATGGTTAAAATTTGGTTTTGCACCAATACCACCATTACCTCCATTGAACATGACTTCCCATCTTGTTTCCACATTATTCACAGGGTTAGGAGGCATTGGTATATTGTATTTCATGGTTACATTGCTATTTTTTCTCCAGTACTTCTCTCAATACCATATCTGTTTTGGAAGGAAGTGCAAGCCATTCACTTATGTTTCTCTTTTCCCACCTTCTTCATTATTATCTATGAAAGTTCAGGATACTCTCCGCTTTCCTTGATCATTTCAGCATCTCAGGTTTTTTTCCCTATTTCATCCACTGCCATCAACCTCAGCAGTCACATATAAACTTTCCAACAGTCTAACCTCACAATTCTTATTCAGTCCATAATTCCCTAACCTTCCCATGACTCCTCTCCTTGGCAGCTGGGCCCATGCAACCCTTACTCAGTGATTAGCCCCAATCTTCCACAGTCGAAAGCCTGAAGAAGGTCTGCAACACCATTCAGAGAGCTCAAAATCAGACCTCTTGCAGTTGAACTCTAACCTTATGTTTCAGTTCTAAAGCTGGGCTTTGACTTGATATCAAGAATTGGGAGGGAGTTGGGAAGGTGAAAAGGTGAAGGGGTTAAGAAGGACAAATTGGCAGTTATAAAAGTAGTAACGAGGGGGTAAAGTATAGCACAGGGAATATAGTCAATGGCACTGTAGTAACTGTGTATGGTGTCTGGTAGAGACTAGGTGATCACTTTGCAAGTTATCTAAATGTCTAATCAATATGTCGTACACCTGAAACTAATATATTGTGTGTCATTGAAACAATTTTTTTTAATTTTTAAAAATAGAAAAAGAATTTACCAAGAAATAAGAGTGGTTTTCATGTTATTTTCCTGTGTTTAAATCCTTATGACAGTGTTCTGTCCCTACAGGCCTCCATGGATCTTGACCTCTCTCTTTCCTCCAAAACTTCAGTCCAAGGCTGGGACTTTATCTATGGCAAACTTTCATGGTACCTAAAACCTGCCTCTTTGCATCGTCTAAACTCTGAATATTACCTGTGTGTAGTTTCCAGCAGCCACAATCCACCCTGACCATTCACTTGGATCCTGAGTTTTATAAGTTCATGCATTTCCCGGCTACTATGTTCTGCCTGCTTGACGAGACATTCTCCCAGTACCAACAGAGACCCTGGCTCACCCAGGCAGACTGGTTCAGCTTCAATTCAGTCTGCCCCAAGAAGCTGTAATGAACTTCTCTGTGACCAGCTATGAAACGAAATGTGATAATACCCCTGCCCTCCCTCACTACACCCCAGCCAGCTTTCAACTACTCTCTCAGTCCAATCAAACTACATTTTCCTTTTCCATTTGTTCTTCAGTCTCTTAATATCTACCTCCCTCCACAGCCTTTCTGCTTTTTTCTTGCATCACTTGCTTCCCTCACATTCCTAATGGTGACTAATCCAAACATTTTCTATTCTCCTTAATTCCTTTTCCATTCTCTAAGATGAGCTAGCCTTTCACTGCTATCAAATGAAATCAAATTTATCTGTCTTGAGCTTCCTCTTCTTTAATCCCATTCCTCTTTATTTTCATCTATCCATCTCTTTCCAAATTTAACCATATCACTTGTTCCTCTTCTGGTGGATTTTGTGTCCTGGTTTTTATTTTTCTGGCCACTCCTGTGTCTCCACTTCCTCCTTCTGCAGCCTAAGGCAGCTATCCATGGCCTCTTTCTTCTCCTTTCAGAGCAGATCCTGGAGTACCTCATCCATTCCTGTGTCTGTCACCCAGAGGCAAATAGCTCTAAAATTTATAAATTCCAGGCTTCACCTGCTAGACGTTTGCATTTACATGTTCCAATTGGAAGTGTCCTTTCACCTCAACCCAACCCAAATTCAAACTGTGGGTTATTCCAGGGAATCTCAGTCTCCTCAGTACCTTCCGAGAAACTTAGTTACCATGTCCTGTGAATATCATGCTGTAATGCCTCGACAAACTATACCCTCTGCACTATGTACACAGCTACTACTTTTGGCTTTTATTATCCATTTTTTAGACTCAGGTAATGATTGCCTCAGTTTCCCATGGATAACCAGAGTCCAGAAAGCCAAAAACAAAATGAAGTGAAAAGACACAAATTAAAGTAAGCTTTGGCTTGCTCTCTCTTGTCCAGGCATATACATCAATCAGCTCAGGACCCTCTGTTGCATGCCTGCTGGAGATCTGTTATGTACAAGTTAAGTCTTAGTATTTCACAACCCAAATCATGTCTTCTGCACACTGGGAAATAGGACTTGGAAATATGTTCAGTGGCCATTGCTGCAAAAATTTTAGTTCTTGTGGCCCCACTGAAAATTTCAAATGTGCTACTGTAGAAAGGGTTCTAGAACATGCGCAACATCACTGCTTTGTTAGAGAGTGTTCTCCTGGTCTTGTCCCACGCGCTATGACCCTCTTATTCCACTGATACTCTGAACAGGCTTCTGTACCAGGGCCTAACAATACACAACACTATATAAAAACCTTGAAAATATGTGTAAGAATCAGTAATCTCCCACAAGCAGTAATCTCCCCGGCCTCCGACTTTTCCCCCCTTTAGGTCGTTCTCTTCAGAAGATGGTTCCAGGTCCTTTCCTAAAGCACAGCAGAGATTACATACCTTTTAAAAAATTTTTGTTGCTCACACTAACTACAGAATCCAATGCAAACTCATTTGCCTCGAGTCCACTTGGGTTGCTAAGACAAAATAGTACTAACTGGGTTAAAAAAAAAACCTCAATTGATTTCTGGAGGCTGGAAGTCCAAGATCAAGGTTGTCAGCAGGGTCGATTTCTTCCCAGGCATCTCTCCTTGGCTTGGAGATGGAAATCTTCTACTTTTGTCTTCACATAGTCTTTCCTCTGTGTGCATGCAAGTCCAAATTTTCTCTTTTTATAAGGACATTAGTCATATTAGATTAAGGCCCATCTTAATGACCTTATTTTAACTTAATAATTTTGAAAGGTAAATTTGGCTTTGACATGCAGGGCCAGAGGTGCTGTAAAGATAGAATATAATAAGCCAAGTCCAGAGGCTCATAAGGAAACCTTGGAGAATGACCAGTGGCCAGTTTGGCTGGCCAGAATTGAACATGGAAAGTAAAGTTGAACAGTTTGTGTCATGGTCTGAAGTGGGTCTCTCAAAAATGTATATGTTGAAGTCCTAACCTCTAGTTACCTCAGAGTCCAGAGGCTCATAAGGAAACCTTGGAGAATGACCAGTGGCCAGTTTGGCTGGCCAGAATTGGACATGGAAAGTAAAGTTGAACAGTTTGTGTCATGGTCTGAAGTGGGTCTCTCAAAAATGTATATGTTGAAGTCCTAACCTCTAGTTACCTCAGAGTGCAAGTGAATTTAAAGACAGCTTCTTTAAGGAGGTAATTAAGTTAAAGTGAGGCCTTCGATGTGGGTCCTAATCTAAATCCTGTCTTTAATAAATTCATTGCAAACACTGAAGTAGCCAGTACTGAGTGATTATTCCTAAGGGAAGCACAGGATTAAGTTCCCGTGAACCTCTGATCACAATATTTTCATTGATCAATCAATACATAACCTTCTTTTGTGTGTATTTCTACTTAAAGACACCTTATTTAACATATTGTCAATTCTAAAACATTGAACTCACAGCCAACAGCACTATAACTCATTCCTTTTTTTGTTTGTTTGTTTTGTTGGAAGTGTTTTTTTAAAGTATTTTTATTGATTATACTATTACAGTTTTCCCAATTTCCCCCACTTTATCCCCCCTCCCCCCTGTCCCCCCAGTCCTCCCTCATTCTCCTCGACCTTAGTTCATGTGCATGAGTTGCACATATAAGTTCTTTGAGTCCTCTGTTTCATTCCTGAACAGAACTTGTCTAACAAGGTTTTGTATCTGTAAGGCACATCTCAGCCCTCTTGTGCCAAGAAGTGCCCACTGGACAGTACTTCAGTACTGCACTTGGGCTATTTTAAACAAAAAAGCATAAAAATGCAAAAATGTGGTACTAAATAGGCCATGAAAATGTTATTTGTAAAAGATGAGATAAGAAGGCAAACATCACCTTCTTTGAATTCAGCTGGGGACATGCATGTTGGGTGACTCATACTTTTCATCGCATGTTTATGAGTGACTACAGAAATGCTGCAAGAATTGACCAACATGGAATTCATGAATATGGAGGAACAGCTGTATTATTAATCCCATTTTTATAGATAAGGAAACTAAGACTCAAAGCAGTTAAGCTCTTCCACAAAATTATAGCTTGTGAAAGTGGCACAGCCAGGATTCAAACTCTGCTTAGTGGAAGAAGCAATGTTTTCCATCTAGACGAGTCCAGATAGGGTACCGTGAGTTGAGGAAATTAGTCAAGCACACTGATATGGAGGCTGCAGACAGAGAAGAGTTGCTGCAAAAACTTGCCACTTATATGAAACGTGTTTTCTGGGAATGGTACCAAAGTATTAGCAAATAGCATTTCACAGTGTAAACAACACAGATCATTGCTAGAAGTACAGTACTAATATATTTATCTGATGGCTCCAGAGTCCAAGTGACCAAAATCCACAGTCTTTGTTTCTGCAGCATTTATGTGGTCATCTTCTCAATGCAATTCTGTTAAAAACAAACAAACTTCATTCACACCCAGGCATTACGTAGTACAAGAAAGCATAATCAGAGACATATTATAATAGGGCAATTCAAAGAATTAGTTGTTAATTCTGTAAAGGGGCCTTCATGCACCAGAGGCATAGTATTACTATATCATAATAAACCATTTTTGAAAAAAAATAACATTTATCTATCAAAAAAATCTATTGAGCTACCCATGTGTACTGAATATCATGTTAGGTACTGGGCAACAACGGTGAATATGGAACACTTTCTACCTTGGCTATATTCACAGAACAATACCTGAGACAGGTATAAAAATAATTGTGCCTGTGTGTGTATGTCCACTGGAGGTTCCTCTGTGTTCCCCCTGCCCCTGATATGTGGATTTGCACAGCTGCTGAGAGCTTCTGAGAACTCAATCCATCATTTCCCTTAGGGCTCAGATACCTACAACATATCAGCTGATATGGGGATGTCAGAAGCCAAATTACAAAGGAATTTAAAGACCCCTGAGAGATAATTCACACGAGGCAAGAAGGAGTTGGGAATGATAAGCAAAGGCAATAAGAGGTTCTGGGAGCCCCAGGGAAAGAGGGCTCTGTCTTGAGCCTACCTTCGGAGCCACCACCCAGGCATCACATGTTCCTGATTTTCTTCCTGTCTCACTGAACTTCCCTTTGCAGAACTTCTCCTTCTGACTTCTATAAGTGTTCTAGGACTCAGTCCTCTAATCTCTTTCCTGTCTCTTCTCACTCCCTAAGTGATTTCATCCAGTCTTGGGGTTTTAAATTCAGTCAAGGCCCTAACAGGAAAAAGCAAGCATGCTCAAATTAAGATAAATCAAACAGGGTTCACTAAAGGGACTATAGCAGTCCTTCCTTATCTGCGAGGCATACATTCCAAGACCCCCAATGGATGCCTGAAACTGCAGATAGTACTAAACTCCATGTATGCTGTTTTTTCCTATACTTACATACCTTTTCATCTAAAGGAAGCACTCTGTGCTTCTTTGTCATATTGGAATTGCCAGCATCACCACTCCTGTGTTTGGGGATATTATTAAATAAAATAAGGATTACTTGAACACAAGCACTACGCTACCACAACAGTAGATCTGACAACCCAGCCAGCAACTAAGAGACTAACAGGTGTGGAGTATTTACAACCTGAGGATGTGGTAGACAAAGGGATGATTCATGTCTGGAGTGGGATAAAGCAGGGTGCCATGAGATCTTTATCACACTAAGAGTGGCATGCGATTCTAAACGTATGTACTGTTTAGTTCTGGAATTTTCCATTTAATATTTGAACTGTGGCTCACTGCAGGTAACTGAAAACAGGGAAAGTGAAACCAGGGTGGGAACTACTGTACTTATAAAGGTGTAAGGATGGCAGCAGTCTGAGAGTAGTAAGGGGAGGGGCCATTACCACCCAAGGATCTCACGAGGTGAAGGGAGCAAGCAGTTACTGCATCTGAGGAGAAACAACCATGTGTCGACCTGTCTGACAGGAACTGTGAATTCGAGACAGGACTCAGGTAACTGAGGGGAACTGCTGGGAGGGGGCTGAGGGGATAAACCATCTCACTTTGATCTCCTCCCTTCTGATCTGCTGCCTGGCTGGCTTATCTAACTGGGAACCAGAGGATTGGAGTTTATTGACTTAATCCATACAGGTTAGTCTGCATGGAAGCAGAAAACAGGGTGGAGAGGCATGGGGAGAGAATCTGGAAGCCCTACAGATATCCAGCACACTATCACATGTTGAAAGCTTCCAACTTTTAAACCTTTCAAGTTGAATCACAATAGCCTATCGGGCATCTCTTGAATTTCCACTTGATTGTCCCATGCCCTAGCCTGGTTCCTGCCTGTCTCCTGGTTTCCCAACTCCTCTTCCAGTTTCACCACCATTCACTTGGTTCCTTAGGTCCAAACCTAGCTTTTCTCCCTGAATCCTTTATTTCTCTGATACTCAATGCATGAGAAAGTCATGTCAGCTTCACGTTTAACAAGTGTCCAGAACCTGGATCCATCTCATCAGCTCCTCTGCTTCCACCCTAGTCCATACCACATCATCACTTGCTCATATGGCTGCAATAACTCCGAAGCAGGTCTCCCCACTTCTCTTGTTCCCACTGTGGTCTATTCTACTGTGGCCCCAGTAGGTCTACCAATAGCCAGAGTGAGCTTTCTCTAGTCACTCCCTAACCCCTTCACCTGTCTAAATTTTTTCCCCAGCAACTATCTCCACTTAAATGTCTACTATATCTTTATTCCTTATTTTTTATTGTCATTTTCTGCATTAAAATTCGGCTACATGAAGGCAGGGATCTTCTTATCTACTGACTTGTTCTCTCAGTTGAATAGACCTATTTCATTCAAGAAAAAATGAATAATACCTCTGCAAAATCACTGTTAAAAGAATGAGAAGACAAGCCACAGACTGCAAGAAAATATTTGTGAAAGACATATCTGATAAAAGACTATTATCTAAAATACAAAGTACCTTTAAAATTCAACAATAAGAAAATAAAGAACTTGATTTAAAAATGGGCAAAAGACCTGAACAGATGACTATCTCAAGAAGATATACAGATGACAAATAAGCATATGAAAATACGCTCAATGTCATCTGTCACTAGGGAAGTACAAAATAAAACAATGAGATGTCACTACACACCTATTAGAATGGCCCAAATCCAAAACACTGGCAACGTTAAATGCTGACAGGGATGTGGAGCAACAGAAGTTCTCATTCACTGCTGGTGGGAATGCAAAATGGTACAGCCACTTTGGGAGACAATATGGTGGTTTCTTACAAAACTAAATATACTCTTACTGTACCACACAGCAGTCGTGTTCCTTGGTGTTTACCCAAGTGAGTTGAAATTTATACCCACACAAAAACCTGCACACAGATGTTTACCTCATCTGTATTCATCATTACCAAAACCTGGAAGCAACTAAGATGTCCTTCACTAGATAAGTGGATAAAGTGTAATGTGACCAGTCAATGGAATATTTAGTCAGTGCTAGAAAGAAATGACCTATCAAGCCATGAAAAGATGTGGAGGAAACTTAAATGCAAATTACTAAATGAAAGACGTCAATCTGAAAAGACAACATACTGTATGATTCTGACATGCTAGAAAAAACTAAATTATAGAGACAATGAAAGGATCAGTGGTGTCCTGGCTGGTGTGGCTCAGTAGATTGAGCACCAGACTACTAAGCAAAGGGTCGATGGTTCCATTCCCAGTCAGGACACATGCCTGGCTTATGGACCAGGTCCCCAGTAGGGGTTAGCGACAGGCAACCACACATTGATGTTTCTTTCTCTTTCTCTCTCTCCTTCCCTTCCCTTCTCTCTAAAAATAAATAAATGGAATCTTAAAAAAGGAAGGACCAGTGGTTACCAGGGGACAAAGGGGAGGGAAAGATGAATAGGTAAAAAACAGTTTTTTTTCCGCAGTGAAAGTATTTTATATATTATAATGGTGGATATATTCAATTACACATTTGTCCACCCCCATAGAATGTAAAATACCCAGAGTGAACCACAGTGTAAACTATGGACTTCAGATGACAATGTAGGATCATTTATTGTAACACATTTACCACTCTAGTTCACGATGTCGATAGTTGCAAGGAGACTATGCATGTGTGGAGGCAGGCGGTCTATGGGAAATCTCTGTCCTTTGGAACCTAAAACTGCTCTAAAAATAAAGTTTATTAAAAAAAAGTATGTGGAAACCCTGGAGAAAAAAGAACCATAAATCTAGAAACAGTGTCCTACTACATTCTGAAAGTAAACAGAACCCTGAAAATTCCTAGTTTAATAGTCTCGGTAGTGTTACGAGAATACAATACATAGTGGTGAACATGAGGAGGAAGGTGGGGAGGTACTGCTTCTGCAGATCCAAATAGAAAATTCATAGGGAAGATCTTTGATTAATGTAATTTGATTTACAAATCTACATCCTGACTTAAGCAGGGCAATGGGCTACTGAGAAAGGCTGAAGCAGATTCACCTAGTAAGGTGATCCAGTGGGCACAACAGAGACAAGCTGTGGCTGAAATCCTGATGCACCCATAGGTCCTGCTATATAGCCACTGCTGGAATTTGCCAAAGACATACCTCTCTGCTGCCCACTACCTTGGCCTTTCACCATATCCCCTGGGCCTCCCCTCACCATCTAGTTACTAAGAGAGCACCTCCACACTCAGCCTGGCTGCTGTGGATGACTTACAATATGATCGACTGGGCCACACCATAACAGTTGTTAAATATTTGACTGGGA